>NC_074667.1:40669954-41043288 GCF_029448725.1 Salvelinus fontinalis | reverse complement strand
CTCTCCTCTCCTCTCCTCTCCTCTCCTCTCCTCTCCTCTCGTCTCCTTCTCCTCTCCTTTCCTCTCGTCTCCTTCTCCTCTCCTCTCCTCTCTTCTCCTTATCTCCACTCCTTCTGAACTCGTATCCTCTCCTCTCCTCTCCTCTCCTCTCCTCTCCTCTCCTCTCCTCTCCTCTCCTCTCCTCTCCCTCTGCACTCCTCTCCTTTGCTATCCTTCTAATCTCCTCTCCTCTCCTTCTGCTCTCCTTCTGCTCTCGTTATGCTCTCCTCTCCTCTGCACTCCATCCGCACTCCTCTCCTCTGCACTCCTTCCGCACTCCTCTCCTCTGGTTTCCTTCTGAATTCGTCTCTCCTCCTCTCCTCTCCTCCTGTCTCGTCTCGTATCCTCTCTTCTCCTCTGCTCTCATTCTTCTCTTCTATACTTCTCCTCTCCTCTCCTCTCATCTCCACTCCTGCACTCCTCTCCTTTTGAACTCCTATCAACTCCTCTCCTCTCCTATCCTCTGCACACTTTCTGCACTCCTCTCCTTCTGCTGTCCTTCTACACCCCTCTCCTCTGCTCTCCTTCTGCACTCCTCTCCATCTGCACTCCTCTCCTCTCCACTCCTCTCTTCTTCTCAACTCCTCTCCTCTCCTCTCATCTGCACGCCTCTCCTCTCCTCTCCTTTCATTCTGCACTCTTCTCCCTCCAGTCTGTCTTTTCCTCTTCTCTCTCATTAATTCATCATGTTTAAACACTGGGCCCCACCCCACCTCTAGGTCTCCCACACCGTTTAATGTCTCTTCCCCCCCCCCACCCCCCCACCCCTCCTCTCTTTCCTAGGATCTCTCCATTTCTCCAATTGTCATCCCTGATCCTTCGCTCCCATCATCTACACTGCTTAATCTCACCCTTATTCGTCCCTCCCTGGCTGTCACCCCCCCACCCCCTCCCTCTCTCGGGCAGTGTAGAAGTAATGGAATGCAAAATCAACATGCCTGTGACATTTTAGTCCCCCCACCTCCCTTACCCCCTTTTAGACACCCCTATTGCACCCCAACTCCCCACTACAATGATGCACAGTGGTTGGTAAGGCGATGCTAATAAGGACTTGGTTGGAACTGTAATTAAAGAACAAGGGTCCTGGGAGGAACTGGGGAGGGAAGATGAGACGGCAGTGGCTATCCACTGGTCAGAACGATAAATAAACAATAAATCCCCCATCCAACTTTCACAATGCACTTACCCCCCTTCTATAAAGGAATTGTGAAATGTCTTGTTAGCCCATTCTTCTTCATCAGGACCAGCAGGAGGTCTGGACCAAACCCCCCCCCCCCCCCCCCCCCCCACACACACACGCACGCACGCACGCACGCACGCACGCACGCACGCACGCACACACACACACACACACACACACACACACACACACACACACACACACACACACACACACACACACACACACACACACACACAGGCCCAATTGATCAAAGCAGAACCAGTCTATGGATCAGAGCTGGTCTTGGTGTCATTTCTGACATTACACACACACACACACACACACACACACACACACACACACACACACACACACACACACACACACACACACACACACACACACACACACACACACACACACACACACACACACACACACACACACACACACACACACGGACCACAATAGCTCAATCACAGTTTCCCATAGTTAATGACCAGGTAGTTAACACGCTCAACACGATAACGGCAGTCAAGTCCAATTAAGGCCTAATTAATGACATACTTCCTACAAAGCTAATGGAGATGTTCATTAGCAGTAAACATTCGATGTTCATTGGCAGCCATGAGAAGAATGAGAGTATCACTAACATGTCACACAATCAGGCTTAGATTGATGTCATGTTCAATTGTTGTTCAATATCTATGCTTGCTAGCTGGTAATTCTGATTAAAATAGCAATAGTACTGAATTCAGGAGGGAAAAGTTGAATAATAATAATTGTATAGCTACTATTTCACTATGTTTTACTGTTGCTCGGGAATGTTGTTACTAAACAGCTGTCTACTAAATAAGTGACTGTGTCATCCTTTAAATAATTTCCATCAGACTTAACAACATACTGGTAATTTATGCTGTAGATTGATAGAATGTCTTATTACTCTAACATGATAATGTTTTTAAATGTACCAGAGCCACACAATAGAATGAGTGGTCACCTAACAAGAAACAAGAGAAGAACAATGAGACAATGATAACAGTTCTGACAGGGAAACACCAGGAGGGGAGTTCAGGCTGTCCATCAACTCTTCCCTTGTAATGCTGTGGGCTTGACTTTGATTGACAGCTGTCAGTCACTCTGAGGAAGCCCTGTGGGGATTTTCGTGTCATCAAAGAGGGACAGTGGAAAATAGGTATACTGAGGGGTGGGGGGGAAGAGGGAATAGACGCAATCTGATCTGACTTGGTCCAGCTCTCATCTCTCATCTATCCACCCCAGGGGTGTGTGTGTGTGCGGGTGCGTGCGGGTGTGTGCGGGTGTGTGCGGGTGGGTGTGTGTGGGTGTGTGCGGGTGTGTGTTTAGATTAGGCCTTTCGGCAGATTGAGAGACCCTCTGTGGTAAGACCTGGTGTCCTGGAAGTTCTAAACAAGAGAGAGACTTGAAAAATTCTTCAAACAATCAATCTTTATTTGATATTAACTTCTTATGGCTGAAGGGGCAGTATTGAGTAGCTTGGATGAAAGGTGCCCATATCAAACGGCCTGCTCCTCAGTCATAGTTGCTAATATTTGCATATTATTATTAGTTTTGGATAGAAAACACTCTAAAGTTTCTAAAACTGTTTGAATTATGTCTGTGAGATTAACAGAACTCATATTGGCAGGCAAAATCCTGAGTTAAAATCAAAACAGGAAGTCAGAAATCTGAGCCTCATATAATGAGACTTCTATGGTGTTGTGGGAGAGATTGATAGCAGAATTAGTCAGGTGTCCATCAAGCAGACATTTTCTGATCATGCTTTTTCCTCATGGTACTCACTTGCGTTCCATTGCTCACGAAGACAAGAAAGAATACTCCGGTTGGAACTTTATTGAAGCTATATGTTAAAAACATCCTAATGATTGATTCTGTACTTAGTTTGAAATGTTTCTTCGACCGGTAATATCACTTTTTGAAGTTTTTGTCCGATATAACGCTGACCAGAATTAGCATTTGGATATGTAAACCAGACGCGCTAACAAAAGAAGGTATTTGGACATAAATAACGATTTTTTTTCGAACAACTCAAACATTTATTGTGGACCTGGGATTCATGTTGTGCTTTCTGATGTAGATCATCAAAGGTAAGGGAATATTTATCATATATTTTCTTCTTTATGTTGACCCATCTTTGCGGCTGTGGTGTTTTACTTTTGAGCGCCGTCTCAGATTATAGCGTGGGTTTCTTTTTCCGTAAAGTTTTTTTGTAATCTGACACAGCGGTTGCATTATCATCTATATTTATGAGTATTTCTGTTGAAACGATGTGGCTATGCAAAGTCACTTGATGTTTTTGCCACTAGTGAATCTAGTCGCCTCAATGTAAACTCAGATTTTTTTATATAAATATGAATTTAATCAAACAAAACATGCATGTATTGTGTAACATGAAGTCCTATGAGTGTCATCTGATGAAAATAATCGAAGGTCAGTGATTATTTTTATCTCTATTTCTGCTTTTGTGACTTTATCTTTGGCTGGGAAAAATGGCTGAGTGTTTTTTGGATTTGGTGGTGATCTAACTTAAATATATGTTGTGTTTTTGCTGTAAAACATTAAAAAAAATCGGACACGATGGGTAGATTAACAAGATGTTTATCTTTCATTTGCTGTATTGGACTTGTTAATGTGTGAAAGTTAAATATTTCAAAAGAATATTTTTGAATGTCCCGCGCTGTCTTTTCAGCAGATTGTTGGGGGGAGGTTCCGCTAGCGGAACATGTGTCCTAGAAAGGTTAGGGGACTACGTTCATTCCAGGAAAGATAGGAACAGTAACAAATCTTACTAACATTTGTTGCAGAGTATATGAATTACTAAAAATAAGAAAAGTAAAATAACTGCCCCATTGATTAACCAGTGAAACACGGTAGCTCCCCATGCCACAAAGATACTCTTCAGCGCTGCAAAAGGGTCTCACCCTTCTCATTTCAGAGCAGTCCGTTTACTAAGCAAGTGAAACAACTTATTAACTTCGTGGGCATTAGCAACAGTTCCATACCAGGGCAGGAGGCCCCTGAAAAACGTATCCAGAGGTGAGACTGCCACTTTCTCAGGTGAGCGCTTCCCCCGTCTACCTGTCGGATGGGATAGCATAACTAATCCATACATATTGCCAAGTTTATAGTATGCTAGGTTAGCGGAGGCCTCCGAGGAAGGCATGCAGAACGAGACACAAGAGCAGTTACCAGCGTCAAATGATCTAACCATTGCATTCTTCTTTAGGCACATCCATGCTGGCCTTCCTTTCACAACCTTCATAAAGGGCGGGGAAGTACCCAACAGGTTACTACCATTTAGCTTCTTCCTACTCCATGTAAGAGTTGCTGAATACCAATGGGGATGGGCCAGTAAAATGTATGTTCGGGAACTCAGCCTGCCTATACTCAGAGCGGGTTTTGGAGCCCCTGACTAGTGGTTCCAGGCTAGGTAGTATACCCAAACTGGCTCATGTACTTCTACCCGCCTAAATGGAACCCCTACTGTGGTAGCTAAGGGAATACGCCCACACACATACCAGTCTGTCAGGTTAACCTCTCTGGTACAAGTGGGATGCTAGCGTCCCACCTCGACAACAGCCAGTGAAATTGCAGGGCGCCAAATTCAAAACAACAGAAATCCCATAATTAAAATTCCTCAAACATACAAGTATTATACACCATTTTAAAGATAAACTTCTTGTAAATCCACCACAGTGTCTGATTTCAAAAAGGTTTTACTGCGAAAGCACACCATGCGATAATGTTAGGTCAGCACCTAATCACAGAAAACCATTCAGCCATTTTTCCAGCCAAAGAGAGGATTCACAAAAATAAAATTCATCACTAACCTTTGATGATCTTCATCAGATGGCACTCATAGGACTTCATGTTACACAATACATGTATGTTTTGTTCGATAAAGTTCATATTTATATCCAAAAATCTCTGTTTACAATGGCGCGTTATGGTCAGAAATGCATTGTCTCAAACAAACATCCGGTGAAAGTGCAGAGAGCCACATCAAATTACAGAAATACTAATCATAAACATTGATAAACGATACAAGTGTTAAACATACGAATAAACATAAACTTCTCATAAACTTCTTCTTCTGCAATCGCTGTGTCAGATTTCAAAAAGGCTTTACGGAGAAAGCACACTTTGCGATTATGTTAGGTCAGCACCAGGCACAGAAACCCATACAGCCATTTTCCAGCCAAGGAGAGTGTCACAAAAGTCAGAAATAGCATTAAAATGAATCACTTACCTTCGATGATCTTCATCTGGTGGCACTCCCAGGTCTCCATGTTAGACAATAAATGTTTGTTTTGTTCGATAATGTCCCTCTTTATGACCAAAAACCTCCTTTTTGTTTGCGCGTTTTGTCCAGTAATCCGAATCCTTAAGGCGCGTGCACTAAGTCAAGACGAAAAGTCCAAAAAAAGTACAATAAAAGTTAGTAGAAGCATGCCAAACGATGTTTAAAATCAATCCTCCGGTTGTTTTTGTCATAAATAATCAATAATATTTCAACCGGACAAAAGCTTCGTCAATAGGAAAGGAGAAACAAGAAAGGCGCGTTCCCGATCAGGCGCATGGGTGATGAATGGAAATTTCCACTGGCCACTGATTGAAAGTGCTGTATCTCCCTCATTTTTCAGAGTAAAAGCTTGAAACAATGCCTAAAGACTGGCCACATGTAGAGGAAGCCAAAGAGCTCACGAACTGAGTCCTAAGTCTTTGTATGGTGGATAGGCTCTCAATGGAAAAACAGCCTTTCAAAATAATAGTACTTCCTGGTTGGATTGTCCTCGGGTTTTCGCCTGCCGTATCAGTTATGTTATACTCACAGACATTATTATAACAGTTTTGGAAACTTTAGAGTGTTTTCTATCCAAATCTACTAATTATATGCATATCCTATCTTCTGGGCCCGAGTAGCAGGCAGTTTAATTTGGGAACGCTTTTCATCCAAAATTCCGAATGCTGCCCCCTACCCTAGTGAAGTTAACAACTAGAGCAGTGTGATTCAGGTGAAAAAACCCAGTGTCCTCCCAATCATGGAGATGGTGCAGAAAGCGCAGGGGGAGGGGGGGCGAGAGTGGCTGTCATTTAAGTCCTCAATGGGACTGCGGTCAAGTTGGTCAAGTTGGTTGAGTTCAGCTTTTCTGCTCTCTGTTGTTTGCCTGTTCCAAGCGCCCATACGCCAGCTGTAATGAGGAGGATGAGAACGAACACAACAAACATTATGCGTAGAGTCTGGTCCTGGTCCTCCCATGGCCATCTAGACTGCACCTGGCGGTGGCTCATCCTCTGGTACATCCTCAGCTGGATCGTGTGGCACTTTCCGGCAGTGGCTGGCGTGGATCCACATAGACCTCTCAGACACACGAACAGTGGTTGGAGTGGTCAACAATACCTGGATACCTGGAATGGTCCAGTCCACCTCCTCAGATCCTTGACCACCACTCAATCACCTGGCTGTAGCTGGTACAGGATTCCCACCAATGGCTGAGGCAAAGGGGTGTTTAGCATTCTCATAGGTCTGCTAGTCAGTATCATATGAGGTGCCAACCCAGTCATCCTGTGGGCTTGCGCTCTCATAAACATCAGGGTCAGGGGCATTACTGTGACCCAGGGGAGGCCAGTCTCTGCCATGAGTTTCACCATGTTCATTTTTAGGGTCTGACCAGGCAGTATTTGTACCCCTGGCATGGTGTCAACTCAATGAAATCCATCATCACAAATTGCACTTCTGAGGTTGGGCAGACAGAGGCATGGGAATCCCCCTTCCTGCATTGTTATTCATACAAATCACACATTTTGCACAATATTATTCAGCAAACACAGAAAATCCAGGTGCAAACCAAAAAAGATTTACAAAACCTACAACTCTTTGACACATGATCCTGGCCATGTACCAACTTTGCCAGGTAGGAAAAACACGAACGTGGTAGGGTTGGGAGCCGGACCCAACCACAGTTTCTGCAACCTGTCATAGAGACCTCCAGTGCGCCTCCACGGCCCAGTGTATACGGTGCCTACTCCCAGAACCAGGCCTCCTGTATGTCTCCCCAGCCTGGTGAGTCCTGTGCCTGCTCCCAGAACCAGGCCTCCTGTATGTCTCCCCAGCCCCCTGCCTGGTAAGCCCTGTGGCAGCTCCACGCACTAGGCTGCCTAGACATCTCCTCACTCCAGTGATGATCCATGGCCCGAAGCCTCCAGTGATGATCCATGGCACAAAGCCTCCAGTGATGATCCATGGCACGAAGTATCCAGAGATGATCAATTGCACGAAGCTTCCAGTGATGATCCATTGCACGAAGCCTCCAGTGGTGATCCATGGCACAAAGCCTCCAGTGATGATCCATGGCACGAAGCCTCCAGTGATGATCCATGGCATGAAGCCTCCAGTGATGATCCATGGCACGAAGCCTCCAGTGATGATTCATGGCACGAAGCCTCCAGTGATGGTCCATGGCCCGGAGCCTGCAATGAGGATCCATGGCACGGAGCCTCCAGCGACGGCCTCCAGTCCGGAGCCTCCAGCGACGGTCCCGAGTCCAGAGCCTCCAACGACGGTCTCCAGTCCGGAGCCTCCAGCGACGGCTTCCAGTCCGGAGCCTCCAGCGACGGTCCACAGTCCGGAGCCTCCAGCGACAGTCCCCAGTCCGGAGCCTCCAGCGAGGTTCCCCAGTCCAGGGCCTGCAGAGAGGATCCCCAGTCCAGGGGCTGTGGCGAGGATTCTCGGTCCGGGGCCTGCGTCGAGGGTCCCTAGTCCGGGGTCGGCGACGAAGGTCCCCGCACCAGAGACGCCACCAAAGTGGGGGGAGCCAGAGGTGGAGCGGGGTCTATGTCCCGCACCGGAGCCGCCGCCATGAATAGATGTCCACCCGGACCCTCCCCTATAGAGTCAGGTTTTGCGGTCGGAGTCCGCACCTTTGGGGGGGGGGGGGGGGGGGGGGGGGGGGTACTGTCACGCCCTGGCCATAGAGAGGCTTTTATTCTCTATTTTGGTTAGGCCAGGGTGTGACTAGGGTGGGCATTTTAGTTTCTTTATTTCTATGTTTTGTATTTCTATGTTTTGACCGGGTATGGTTCTCAATCAGGGACAGCTGTCAATCGTTGTCTCTGATTGGGAATCATACTTAGGCAGCCTTTTTTCCTTTTGTGTTTGTGGATAGTTATCTTTGTTAGTGGCACTATAGCCCTGTTAAGCTTCACGGTCGTTTCTTTGTTTCTTGTTTTGTTGGCGACATTTAAATAAAAGGAAAATGCACACTCACCACGCTGCCCCTTGGTCTCCTTCCGACGACGGCCGTGACACATACAGCTATTGCAGAAGGGAGAAGAATACCTTTCAAAAATATATTTTGAGGGAGAAATAGTTTTCCCAGAGGATGTGAGGAACCCACACTGTTCCCACAATGTACCAAAATCATGTAGTACCCCAAATGTATACTGGCTATCAGTGTAGATAGTAACTGACTTATCTTTCACCGGTATGCAAGCTTTTGTGAGTGCAAGAAGTTCTGCAACCTGCGCTGAGAGATGTGGTGGAAATTTAGCACTCTCAAGAGTGGTTGCAGCTGTGGTTACTGCATACGCAACCAATAGTTCCCCTTTCTCAGATCTCTGAGCCAAGCCATCTACAAAATTGTCCAATTCAGCATTCAACAAAGGGACATCAGTTAAGTCTGACCTTGGTTTTGAGACAAGCTCAACTAGAGCTGTGCAGTCGTGGGGTTCTCCGTCTTCTTCAGTTGGCAACAATGTAGCTGAATTCTTGTTTGGTAACAGGCGTTGGGACAGAGAATTGCTCTCTCTGGACCCAGCTGCCTGCCAATTGGGGTGATATCATGTCCCAAGTAATTTACAGTTTGGGAGACAAGATGCAACCTATTTTTGATACTTTGTGGCCATTCTCTGCTAGAATAGTCAACAGAGCTCTCGTGTCAGTTTCACACGCCTCCAAGGCCTCAGAGAACAATCAGAGCACATGTCCTCAACATACCCTATTAGAGTGCTCCACTCCGGGGGAACGAAACCTTTGTTTCCCTAATGTAGGTGAAAAAATTGCGGGGGATTCGGTAAAGCCCATTGACGCGACCGTCCACGTAGAATGGCACCCGAGAAACAAAAAGGCAAACCAGAAATGTGACTCTGGTGCAACCGGAATGCTAAAAAATGCATTAGCCAGATCCACAACAGAAAACCAATTAGCTGTGGCTGGAACTGCTGACAACAGTGTAGTTGGGTTGGGAACCACTGGGGCACAAGCATAGACAGCCTCATTAACTGGCAAACTCAACAAAACACCAATCCCCTGAGGCTTTTCTTACTGGCAAGATAGGGGTATTGCAAGGTGATACAGGACTAAGGCTCCCTTCTCTACGAATTAAGCATGGACAGGGGTAATATCCTTGATTGAATACCCTTGATTTAGTGGATACTGTGCTTTGGAGGGCCGGTGGGTGCCTTTAGGTGCTACCACAAGAGGTTCCACCCACTTCATTCTCCCAAATCACACTTGTCCACTGCCATAAGCAGTCAGGACCCCTCTCAACAAGGGCGAGTCCTCACTCAAAAGCATGATGTATGTGGCGAATGGAGGTTGGTCAAGTCCATGTACACCCCTCTCAACTGGAGTACCCCAGTTGAACGGGTAACAAAATGTTTGTGTGCTGAGTGAAGATGCTGACCCATCTGGATGCATTTCTCAATCTGTAGCTCCCATCAGACCCTTCATTTACATTTATATTTTAGTCATTTAGCAGACGCTCTTATCCAGAGCGACTTACAGTAGAGTGCATTCATTTTTATTACATTTTTTTTTTTTTTTTACATTTCATTACATTTTTACATACTGAGACAAGGATATCCCTACCGGCCAAACCCTCCCTAACCCGGACGATGCTATGCCAATTGTGCGTCGCCCCACGGACCTCCCGGTTGCGGCCGGCTGCGACAGAGCCTGGGCGCGAACCCAGCCCAGCCTGGGCGTGAACCCAGAGACTCTGGTGGCGCAGCTAGCACTGCGATGCAGTGCCCTAGACCACTGCGCCACCCGGGAGACGCGGGTCATCTATACCCCAGTATCCTCCCGCTCAACAGTCTCTTTTAGCAAGGGACACATGAGGAGTACTGTCTTCAAACAGGTAGAGCTTTTTCTGTGCAGGGGTTAAATTAACCCCTAAAGCACAAAAATCACTGCTATAGAACAACCCCTCACACTGCACTGACTCTTCATCTACACTCTGTGAAAACCATTCCTTCTCATAGCGTAAATCCCTTGTCAATGGTGAGAAATGGGAAGTGCAATGTAAGCCTATCTCAGACATGAAACTGCACTCATGGCCCCAATAGCTTTTTGCCATTGAGAAAATACGAGCAATATTGGGCACCTCATCGTTAACATCACATGCATAATACCAGTCACAAAACTCAGACATCAGCATCAATTGCTCCCCTTCTTCCTCCTCATGTATAACTGTGAGTCCAGTGGGTCCACACGTTATGTTAAAACCCAATTTGCATATGAGGTCTCTGCCCATCAGATTGACAGGACAGTGGTCAGAGTAGAGAAATTGATGCTGGCACTGCTCCTTACAAAAGGAGACTGGCAAGGGCATGGTAACGTCTTCCCTGAATGGGAGACCCAAACCCCCTAATGTTTTGACTGTTTCACTAGACATGAGATGTTTCTTCATAGCTTTACAGTTAATCACAGACATTGCAGCCCCAGTATCAACAATAAAAATAATTGACTCACCATTGACGCAAGCCTCCACTGTTGGCTCAATACTAGGGAGAGTGTAGCTCTTTAAAAACAATTGTTCCGGCTTTTCTGTTAGCTCTACTTCGTCTGTCCCTGTCTCATCATCATGTCAATATTCTTCCTCCTGTTCTTGGCCCTGGGTTATACAGGGTCATCTGTGTAGGCGGGCCCATCTGCCATTGCCCAGGTCGGCCACTTCCATGGGGGCCCTCTTGGGGCCGCCACTGCTGTTGAGGCTGAGATTGAGGGAGTGGCCCAGGCCACTAGTTTGGTGGCGGTTGCCAAGGCTGTTGGGCAGGGGGATGCCACAGTCCTGAAGCTTCTGCTGGCCCATGTCCTCTAGGGGCCCCCCTTGGGGCTCCTCTGCCTCTTGGTCCACTCCTGCCTCGACCTCTTCCAACCATCTGAGCTCCAGTCTGAAGTGCTTGATCACATTGAGCTGAGAAATGGCCAGGTTGCCTACATGTGAAACAGTTTCCCGGCTTAGTCTTACCCCCACGACCCTTCCCAGCCCCTCCCCTCGGCTGGCGCCTGGCCTTGGTAGAAAGTCAAATGAGCAGCTTGTAGCTTCTGGGTCGTCACCTTCTCTTCCTTCTTCTTCCACGTCTTTAGGATCCACACGACAGGCTGTCAAAACGTGTGTCCTGCCTCTCTTCTCTGGTGTCAACTTCTTCTGTAGTCTGGTTCTACTCGCTGGGGGAGGAGATGACTTTGACCCCGACTGTGATGATGTGTCGCTGACGTCCTCCACAGTCGAGCTGCTCGGACCTCCCATCTGGGGGAAGGGGTTAATGCTCTTTCTTTCCTTTGCTTTGGCTCCCCCAGCAACTTCTTTATTTCTTGACAGCTTTGCAGTTCCTCCCATCATGTCTGCCAGGCCAGTGAGTGGTTTGGCCACCACATCTGTCAACGGGGAGGCAGCTTGCGGTAAGGGCGGGGGCATAAGCACTGGTGCAGTAGATGGCATGGGGTCCAGCAGGGCAGGCGGAGGAGGAGGGAGGGGCAGCCCATCGTCCACTGGCAACACTGGGTAGAGGTTAGGAGGAGAAGAGTAGGGAGGGGGAAAATCTCTCTCATCATCTTTCCTATTCTTCCTCATGGTTTCTTCTTTCCCCTTCCTATCTTCCCCCTCAGTCTCTATTGCCATGTTCTGACGCGGCAGACGCCTAAATGGGTCTTGTCTTTCTGTACGCCTTTCTGCCTCTCTCTCCAATTTCCTAAATTTATCCCAGTCTATTTTATCCCCTTTTCCTTTTTTCTTTCCCTCATGTTCTGTTAGTCTTCCCCTTGCTTCTTCTAACAGTGTCACACTCAGTGTCCCTGTCAATGGAAAACCACCTTCCCTATGCCACAATTGCACCTGGTCCAGAACGTCCCTTCCCCACTTATCTGCCATAACCTTCAGGGGTCCCATCAGGGGGTTTGGCAGGCCGTCTCCTTTGCTCCCTTGTGCTCCCATGGTTCCTGTTTTACGCTCACACAAACACAGAACACAGAACACATACAGATAAAACAGTCATTATAATAATTTTTTCTTCTGCTAACTAGACTCTACCGAGCCATAGGGGAGTAGTTGTGTCCCCGTTAAAATATTGTTTTATTAAAGGTCCAAATGCAGGGTGTTGTCTCCACACAGGCTCGTCACCCACGGCAATCACCGTAGTGTAGTGTCTATTCCTATCCAAATATGGAAAACTGCCTACTGAGTACCCATGTCTTCTACTTAAGTTTGTAACATGTTCCCAGAAATCCAGTCTTAATTCATATTTTCTCATTTCCACCACAGGAGATGTACCAGGTAAAGGGAAACATTCACAATAACACCTTACTAATGTAACCCAGGGCATACCCTTCAAACACAACAAAAAACACAAATAAAAACACAATAGGAATGAACTCACCAGGCAAAGAAACCCACTCAGGAGAAACTCACGCACTGGACTTTTGTTCTTACACAACCTCACCAGTCCTGCTGAGATCAACCAGCCATGGCGCTGGACTTTTGGTTAGCCCTGAACTGTCTAGTTAAACAATTATGTTTAAGGTTTTACTTTACTTAAGGTTTTACTTAAAAACACTCTTATCAACTGAGCCCAGTCCTGCTAGCCACCGCAGCCATTGATCCACGCTCTGGGCGTACCCTAAAACAGGGGCTTAAACTATTGAGAACGATCCAAGCTCACCTCTCTCAATGTTTCTATGTTCGGGATATGGTATCCACCCACCCTGCTTGGATCCTGAGGTGGGTCTCAGCTGCTCCTTCAGGAGTGCGTCTTCTCTGAGATCCCAATTTGGAATCCCCCGTGCATGTTTACCCAGGTCCACAGGAGCAGTCAGCAAGTGAAGTTACATATCTCATCCTCATCGCTAAGAATGCCATGGAAGTTCTAATCAAGTGGTAGAGACTTGGATAATTCTTCAAACAATCCATCTTTATTTGATATTGATTAATTATTTCAATAATGAAGCTGGTCGACGAACCACCCGTAAGTGATTTGTTGAGAGCTCTGCAATAATGAGGCTGGTCGACCCCACACTCTTGAGTGTTGGGCTGAGAGCTCTGACATACAGAAACAAACAAGAGGTCTTAAATAATAGACCTGTAAATGCTTAGTCATGGCTGGTTCCACCACAAATGTCTCAATGTGTCGAACCAACAGATATCTACTGGATGAGGTGGCCAAATTTTCAGAGTCCTCTGTGTTCTCATGCGAGTACTAAGAACGGTTTGTTCTTAGAATAGAGAATGAGGAGAGACTTTGTTTGAAACAGACCAGTTTCAGAGTACAGAGGGTGGGGGTAAGAACACAAGATGTGCACAGCCGTGGTGGATTAGGTACAGAGTTATGTGAAAACAGCAATTTACACAACCAGAATAACAGAATTGTACATACCTATCATTCAAAGTAATGCTAATACAAATGTTTTCCTCACACACGTTCCAGAGCCAGGGAAGGGAGGGGAGGAGGTGTAGGGGCAGGACAGACATTCAGAGTTACAGCCCTCCAGTCTCCACCATGTATCCTACTCTAACAGCACGTCACCTTCTTTCACCAGACAGTGACAGAGCCTAACATTCAGAGACACAAATACACACACAGTAGCAATACAGACTAATACACACAGACGTAACATTTGAAACAAGGTCTAGTTGTGTTCGCAACCGGACTAGATTGTGAACGATTCTTGGTAGAATGCATTGTTTGACTAACATCAGGGTTGTAAACACACTGTTGTTAGAAATGCAACACCCCGAATTATTCGTACTCGAGTTCAAGTTTGTTGAGCAGAGGCTGTATAAAGTTGAAGTCGGAAGTTTACATACACTTAGGTTAGAGTTATTAAAACTCGTTTTTCAACCACTCCACAAACTTCTTGTTAACAAAGTATAGTTTTGGCAAGTCGGTTAGGACATCTACTTTGTGCATGGCACAAGTCATTTTTCTAACAATTGTTTACAGACAGATTATTTCACTTATAATTCACTGTATCACAATTCCAGTGGGTCAGAAGTTTACATACACTAAGTTGACTGTGCCTTTAATGTCTTGAGAGTCATGCGTTGCTTGTTGTAGGGAGCTCTGTAGATTGTTCCATACGTAATATCATCGGCTTCATTGACAAACAGTTAGAAACACACACCTCAAATCATGACAGAGAAGAGGAGAGAGGGAGAGGAAGGAGGAGAGAGAAATAGTTCATTTTAGTTGTTCATTTGGTCTGCCGGCTGCAATGAGTCCTGCAGCAGGATTGATACACGCTCCAGAGACGTGTTCAGACTAACAACTACCTGTCATATATTACGCCTGTAGGAAAATAGATCATGCTGAAGGCAGCATAGAGAAGAAAAATGCATGTTAAGAACAAATAAATGATTGCATGGTGCAGGAATAAATTAAATTAGTTGATTATTGAATGTTATGATGGACACAGCTAATAGAACCAAAACCTACAGTTGAAGTCGGAAGTTTACATACACCTTAGCCAAATACATTTAAACTCAGTTTTTCACAATATCTGACATTTAATCCGAGTAAAAATTCCCTGTTTTAGGTCAGTTAGGATCACCATTTTATTTTAAGAATGTGAAATGTCAGAATAATAGTAGAGAGAATTATTTATTTCAGCTTTTATTTCGTTCATCACATTCCCAGTGGGTCAGAAGTTTACAAACACTCAATTAGTATTTGGTAGCATTGCCTTTAAATTGTTTAACTTGGGTCAAACATTTCGGGTAGCCTTCCACAAGCTTCTCACAATAAATTGGGTGAATTCTGTCCCATTCCTCCTGACAGAGCTGGTGTAACTGAGTCAGGTTTGTAGGCCTCCTAGCTCGCACAATCTTTTTCAGTTCTGCCCACAAATCTTCTCTAGGATTGAGGTCAGGGCTTTGTGATGGCCACTCCAATACCTTGACTTTGTTGTCCTTACGCCATTTTGCCACAACTTTGGAAGCATGCTTGGGGTCATTGTCCATTTGGAAGACCCATTTGAGACCAAGCTTTAACTTCCTGACTGATGTCTTGAGATGTTACTTCAATATATACACATAATTTTACTTCCTCATGATGCCATCTATTTTGTGAAGTGCACCAGTCCCTCCTGCAGCAAAGCACCCCCACAACATGATGCTGCCACCCCCGTGCTTCACGGTTGGGATGGTGTTCTTTGGCTTGCAAGCCTCCCCCTTTTTCCTCCAAACATAACGATGGTCATTAAGGCCAAACAGTTATATTTTTGCTTCTTCAGACCAAAGGACATTTCTCCAAAAAGTACGATCTTTATCCCCATGTGCAGTTGCAAACCGTAGTCTGGCTTTTTTATGGCGGTTTTGGAGCAGTGGCTTCTTCCTTGCTGAACGGCTTTTCAGGTTATGTCGATATGGGATGCGTTTTACAGGTACACTTCCAATTGACTCAAATGATGTCAATTAGCCTATCAGAAGCTTCTAAAGCCATCACATAATTTCCTAGAATTTTCCAAGCTGTTTAACCTCACTAGGGTATGTGGGACTCCCATTTACTCAATAAATGTTTGTTTTGTTCGATAAAGTCCCTGTTTATATCCAAAAACCTCCGAACTTTTGTTCGTGCATTTTGTTCGGTAATCCACAGGCTCAAACGCAGTCTCAACAGGCAGAGGAAAAATCCAAATAGTGTCCGTAAAGTTCGTAGAAACATGTCAAACGATGTTTATAATCAATCCTCAGGTTGTTTTTAGCCTAAATAATCGATAATATTTCACCGGACAATAAACAAGAAAGGCGCGCGCTCGGTCGCGCGCATGAAAAACCTCTGGGACACTGTTTGGCCCACTCATTCAGAGTGGTCTTACTCTCTCATTTTTCAGAATACAAGCCTGAAACAATTTCTAAAGACTGTTGACATCTAGTGGAAGCCATAGGAAGTGCAATTTGAGTCCTAAGTCAATGGATACTGTAATGGCATTCAAAAGAAATCTACAAACATAAAGAATCAGATCTCAGATCTCTTGGATCTGAACAGATCTCTCGGATCCGAACCGGCACGGGTCTGTTTTTCCACGGGCCTTTCGGAATTCGTCTGACTGTACTCAGGTGCATTTTGAAAAAAAATAAAATATTTATGCATATCGGGTTGGGTGGGAAAGCCACGAATTCATTTCGGAACAGGTCCAATTTTTTAGACCCGTGAAGACCTCTAATCACTGGTCCCATCGAGACCAAGGTCTCTTTTACAAGGGAGTACTGCATATACACAATTTACAAATACAACAAAATACTAAACTACAGAACCCACTCAAGAGAAAATATCACATTCCTGATCAAAGAGATCCCCAATCAACCATTTGAACTGCCCAATAGGCACCAGTACATCTAGTTGTAGAGAGCTCTGTAGATGTTCCATAAATAATATGATCTGTTTCATTGACAGACAGTTAGAAAAGACACATCTCAAATCATGACAGAGATGAGGAGAGAGGGAGAGGAAGGGAGAGAGGGAAAGATGGAGGAGGGGAGTAAGACCTTTGCGCAAGGCAAATAAATAAGCAACTAAGCAGGCCAGGGGCAAAATGCATCTCACGTCCTCTTTGTTAGGATGGACAGGAACGAGGGAGGAAAAGGAGAGAAATGAAAGGAGACATGAAAGAGAGAGGCTAAATGGCTGGAAGGAGGAATACAAGCTTGTTTTTCCAAATAAGACTGCTCCCAGTGTCTGCAGAAGGCAGGCAGAAAGACTGGATGACAGAGAGAGGAATATACTGTAGAGTAAAGAGGGAGAAAGAATAAAGGGGGAGGGAGAAAATAAAGAGAGAGAGAGAAACACAGACACAGAGAGAGAAATAGAAGGAAGCATTGGGGATGGGAGTGTCAAAAAAGACAGCTACGTAAACAACAGCCAATACCTTTAACTACAGTATGATACACTGACGGAGATAAAGGACTGTTCTATATGACAGCACCTAGTAACAGAGTGAGAGAGGAAGGTCCTAATGCAGAAGACGAGTTGAAGGGAGAAGGAGAAGAGAAAGAGTAGGACGGGTTGGAGAGTGTGAAAACAGTTGAAGGGAGAAGGAGAAGAGAAAGAGTAGGACGGGTTGGAGAGTGTGAAAACAGTTGAAGGGAGAAGGAGAAGAGAAAGAGTAGGACGGGTTGGAGAGTGTGAAAACAGTTGAAGGGAGAAGGAGAAGAGAAAGAGTAGGACGGGTTGGAGAGTGTGAAAACAGTTGAAGGGAGAAGGAGAAGAGAAAGAGTAATGGATGGGTTGGAGAGTGTGAAAACAGTTGAAGGGAGAAGGAGAAGAGAAAGAGTAATGGATGGGTTGGAGAGTGTGAAAACAGTTGAAGGGAGAAGGAGAAGAGAAAGAGTAATGGATGGGTTGGAGAGTGTGAAAACAGTTGAAGGGAGAAGGAGAAGAGAAAGAGTAGGATGGGTTGGAGAGTGTGAAAACAGTTGAAGGTAAACTGTGGAGAAGTAGCAATATTATCACTGTCACTATGGTTGGCTCCCCCATCCTCCATCAACTAGAAACAACCACACACACACACACACACACACACACACACACACACACACACACACACACACACACACACACACACACACACACACACACACACACACACACACACACACACACACACACACACACACACACACACACACACACACACACACACACACACACACTCAGTGATCCATGGTTCTAGCAGACTGTCTGATCCCCCTCTCTCCTCAGGGGGGTGTAAATCTGGAGGAATCTAAGGGGCTTCATTTGGACACCACTGTGAGGGGAGTAATAATTCTCTTTCTCCCCCCCTACACGCACGCCCACACGCACACACACACACACACACACACACACACACACACACACACACACACACACACACACACACACACACACACACACACACACACACACACACACACACACACACACACACACACACACACACACACACACACACGTTTCAAGTCCATGTAAAGTCTTTTCTAGCTGTAAATTGATCTTCCATGCTGTATAAGTTGAAAGGTGTATACTCCACGGTACCTACCAACAGATATCCATGTATTTACTGTAACGTAGAAGAACGAATGGTGGGCATGCGGCATTACACAGAGCATACACACAAACCTCTATATCATTACATACTGTAGGATATGGAATGGGAGAGAGAGTGGGAATGGATGTCCTTATCATGGTGGTCAGCTGTCTCATCAGATCCAGAGAAGCAAATCCACCTTAAATCCCCCCTCTCTCCTCTCAGCCCCACAGCATGAGACCGATCGAATGAGGGAAGGAATGGCTGGGGGATGAGTGTGAGATAAAGGAGTAGAAGAGTGAAAACAATGGATGGGGAATGGACACATACAGGTAAGACACATTTTATAACAGGTTAACTAAAGTCTGAGTACAATATGCTCTAGGAAAAGCTGTGTGTGTGTGTTTCTGTCTGTCTGTCTGTCTGTCTGTCTGTCTGTCTGTCTGTCTGTCTGTCTGTCTGTCTGTCTGTGTATGTGCATGCGTTTGTTTGTGTGTGTGTATGTGCATGCGTGTATGTATTGAAGCTTTTCTGGCTCGTGGTGGCCCAACGCCCTTCCTTTATTTTTGGTGTTTCCTTTATTTTGGCAATTACCTGTATGTTTGTACATGTGTGTGTGCTCAGATATCAAACATCACACCGTGGTACCATATTCAGCCTGAATGTCCTCCCCTCCTCTCCTGTTCTAGTCACCTTCTCCCCAATTTATTATTAACGAGCTCGGTGGGCCTCGTTAGTGGCCAGACACACAATGCTGCTTCCACAAACAAAACAAAACGCTCCAAACCGGCCTGGGTAATTGCCTTTTTTCTTCGATGTCTCTCTCGCTCTATCGCTCTCTCTCACTTCTCTCTCTCTCCCTCCTCTCTCTTCTTCTTCCTTCTTCTGCTGACACCTGCCGCAGGAGAACTTGTAAACAAATGGACACACTCACCAGGACTGTTTCTTTCTTGCTCTCTGCATTTCTCTCTCTCTCTCTCACCTATCTTCTCTATCCATCTCTCTGGTCTTTTAGGCCCCAGTTTTGCTTTAATCTTATCCCATCCCTCCCTTCTCCCTCTCTCCCGCTCATTGGAATTCTCCACATCCTTCTCTCTGCCTTATTAGGACCATCTCTTTGAGCCAATTAAACTAGTCCTCCTCTCCCTCTCTCTTCCTCTCTCCTTCTCCCACCTCTTACATCCAAACTGAACACCTTCATACCCTCTCTCTGCCTTTCTCTCCTCCTCAACATTTGGGGACGGAAGTATGTGGAACTTTTAAACGCCCAAATAATGCGAACAAGGACTCACAGAGACAGAAAACGGGGTTGGAGAGAGTGAGAGAGCAGAGAGAGAGAAAGACCAGGATGTGGAAAGGGAAAAAGGAGAGAGAGAAAGACCAGGATGTGGAAAGGGAAAAAAGAGAGAGGTTGAAAAAGGAAGAGAGCGACAGATGGGATGCTCTACTGCCTGGCTGGCTGACACACACATGGTCTCTGCAGACAGAGAGAGAATGGTGAGGAGAGAAAGAAGAGAAGGAAAGATAGAAAGAGTTTATGTTCGAGACGTACGCCTCCAACCCCCTCCCCCTCCCAGAATGAATCTGTATGCTTGGCTTCTCCTAGATCTTAGCATTCCTCTCCATTTCCTTCCCCTGACTCTGAGAGGAGATGCAGACAGCATGGCCTGTCACAGTCACAGGTCCAACGTGTGTGTCTGCTTGTGTGTGGGTCAGCGTGTGTGTGAGTGTGTGTGTGTGTGTGTGTATGGTATAATATAATAATAATACATGACATTGTTATCCAAAGAAACATAGGTGCTTCCATTTTTTACGTATGGGTGGTCCTGGAAATCGAACCCACTATCCTGGTGATACAAGTGCCATGCTCTAACTGAGCTACAGAGGACACCTGTATCTGTATGCATGACTGTGTGTATGTGTTTGTGTGTGTTTGCCTTGTCAATGAGAATGGACAGGAGATATTAGGCTGACAGTATTGACAGAGAGACCCCTGTGACGTCTGTAAGCTTAAAAACTCACATCAGGGACTTGAGATGGACACACGCTCTCCTCTCAGTCCAGCTTTTCTCCAATAACTATGAATTATTCACACAACCCTGAATGACAGTCCTAATGAGGAAATAGTTGCTAAAAGTAATTATGCATGTGTGTGTATGGTGTGTGTGTGTGTGTGAGGTATGTGTGTGTGCTTGGTGTGTGAGTAAATGTATGCATGTGTGTGGGTTTGTGTATGACTGAGTGTGCGAGAGGTGAGAGTATAACATGCGTTTGAATGAGTGTGTGTGTGTGTGTGTGTGTGTGTGTGTGTGTGTGTGTGTGTGTGTGTGTGTGTGTGTGTGTGTGTGTGTGTGTGTGTGTGCATGCGTGCGTGCGTGCGTGTGAGCATGTATATAGTTATATGTGTGTGTGTGCATATGTGTGTGTGTGCATATGTGTGTGTGTGCATATATGTGTGTGTGTGTGTGTGTGTGTGTGTGTGTGTGTGTGTGTGTGTGTGTGTGTGTGTGTGTGTGTGTGTGTGTGTGTGTGTGTGTGTGTGTGTGTGTGTGTGTGTATGCATGCGTGCGTGTGAGCATGTATATAGTTATATGTGTGTGTGTGCATATGTGTGTGTGTGCGTGTGTGTGTGTGCGTGTGTGTGTGTGTGTGTGTGTGTGTGTGTGTGTGTGTGTGTGTGTGTGTGTGTGTGTGTGTGT
Organism: Salvelinus fontinalis; assembly: GCF_029448725.1. Taxonomy (NCBI): domain Eukaryota; kingdom Metazoa; phylum Chordata; class Actinopteri; order Salmoniformes; family Salmonidae; genus Salvelinus; species Salvelinus fontinalis. The sequence goes on along the minus strand of NC_074667.1, from coordinate 41,022,065 downwards.
GTGTGTGTGTGTGTGTGTGTGTGTGTGTGTGTGTGTGTGTGTGTGTGTGTGCACATGTGTGCGTGTGTGATATGTCAGACACTCATGTTTTCTCCTACAGAGACCATAATTACAAGCAGCGCCGCTGGACATGAGGAATCATTAAGACACTCTGTCAAGGAGAACATCCTTCTGAGAGAAGCCTTACTAGACATACAGACTAGATCTATGAGAGAAAATCTAGTACTTACGGGTATCCAAGAAAGAGAAGGAGAAGTTCCCGAAAACAGAGTGAAAGAATTCTTTCTTACAGCGCTTTAAATCCCACTCGATGCTGTCGATAAAATCCAACTGAACGTGTACACCGTTTTCGGACAGAGGACAGAGATATTAGTGTCCAATCATTGCCAAATTTGTTTTCTGTAAGGATAAAGTAATGGTTAAAAGCCTAGGTAAAAGACTCGCTGGCACAGAAATAGGCATGAATGATCAGTTCCCGAGGGAGATTGCAGAACGGAGCAAAGTTCTGTATCCAATCTTCAAGGAGAATAGATTAAAAGGGAAGTGTGTAGCTCTCGTAGTTGATAAACTGTATATTAACTACCAAATGTTCCGAGACAGAAAGACTACCACATGGCTATTCTAAAAATTACAAAGTTCTCATGGAGTCAAATAATGTAACACCCAATACTAGCCATGGTACGGATTGTAATAAGAAAAAAATAGACAGAAAAACAATAAAATAAAACAATTGTTAAATAAATAAAGTACAACTACACTGTACCTTTCAAGATAGGGAATGTTGTAAAATAATTAGTATTCCCTTTTCAATTTATAGTATTTTATAAATGGATAAGACGACATTAGAAGAAAGGATAACTAGCAAAATGATACATCTTAAAATATAACTAATTGGAACACAAAAGTACTCAATCAACATCGTGGAGATAAAAACACAGCAGAAGGCCCAGTATGTGGGTATGTGTGGATGTATTGTCATGGAAGGTGAGGTGTGTGTCTTTGAAGTTTGGAAAAGTGTGGCGTTACGTGGTGTTACGTGAGTGAGAAAGTAAATGGTTGCATACCAAATCGAATCAAATTGTATTTGTCGAATACAACAGGTGTAGACCTCACAGTGAAATGCTTACTTACGAGCCCGTTACCAACAATGCAGTTTTAAGAAAAATACAAAAATACATTTTTTTTGACAAGTAATTCATTTAAAGAGCAGCAGTAAAATAACAATAGCGAGGCTATATACAGCGGGTACTGGTACAGAGTCATTGTGCAGGGGCACCGGTTAGTTTAGGTAATTGAGGTAATATGTACATGTAAATAGAGTTATTAAAGTAACTATGCATAGATAATAACAGAGAGTAGCAGCAGCGTAAAAGAGGGGGGGCTAAGCAAATAGTCTGGGTAGCCATTTGATTAGATGTTCAGGAGTCTTATGGCTTGGGGGTAGAAGCTGTTTAGAAGCCTCTTGGACCTAGACTTGGCGCCCCGGCACCGCTTGCCGTGCGGTAGTAGAGAGAACGTTCTATGACTGGGGTGGCTAGAGTCTTTGACAATTTTTAGTGCCTTCCTCTGACACTTCTAGGTATAGAGGTCCTGGATAGCAGGAAGCTTGGCCCCAGTGATGTACTGGGCCATACGCACAACTCTCTGTAGTGCCTTGCGGTCAGAGGCCAAGCAGTTGCCATACCAGGCAGTGATGCAACCAGTCAGGATGCTCTCGATGGTGCAGCTGTAGAACCTTTTGAGGATCTGAGAACCCATGCCAACTCTTTTCAGTCTCCTGAGGGGGAATAGGTTTTGTCGTGCACTCTTCATGACTTTCTTGGTGTGCTTGGACCATGTACTTCGTTGGTGATGTGGACACCAAAGAACTTGAAGTTCTCAACCTACTCCCCGACAGCCCCATCGATGAGAATGTGAGCGTGCTCGGTCCTCCATTTCCTGTAGTCCACAATCATCTCCTTTGTCTTGATCACATAGAGGGAGAGGTTGTTGTCCTGGCACCACACGGGCAGGTCTCTGACCTCCTCGCTATAAGCTGTCTCGTCGTTGTCGGTGATCAGGCCTACCACTGTTGTGTCATCTGCAAACTTAATGATGGAGTTGGAGACGTGCCTGGCCGTGCAGTCATGAATGAACAGGGACTACAGGAGGGGACTGAGCACACACCACTGAGGGGCCCCCGTGTTGAGGATCAGCGTGGTGGATGTGTTGTTACCTACCTTTACCAACTGGGGGCGGTCTGTCAGGAAGTCCAGGATCTAGTTGCAGAGGGAGGTGTTTAGTCCCAGGGTCCTTAGCTTGGTGATGAACTTTGAGGGCACTATGGCATTGACCGCTGAGCTGTAGTCAATGAATAGCATTCTCACATAGGTGTTCCTTTTGTGCAGGTGTGAAAAGGTAGTGTGGAGTGCAATACAGATTGCATCATCTGTGGATCTGTTGGGGCGGTATGCAAATTGGGGTGGGTCTAGGGCTTCTGGGATAATGGTGTTGATGTGAGCCATGACCAGCCTTTAAAAGCACTTCATGGCTACAGGCGTGAGTGCTACTGGTCAGTAGTCAATTAGGTAGGTTACCTTAGAGTGTTCTTGGTCACAGGGACTGTGGTGGTCTGCTTGAAACATGTTGGTATTATAGACTCAAATCAAATCAAATCAAATGTATTTATGTAGCCCTTCGTACATCAGCTAATATCTCAAAGTGCTGTACAGAAACCCAGCCTAAAACCAGAAACAGCAAGCAATGCAGGTGTAGAAGCACGGTGGCTAGGAAAAACTCCCTAGAAAGGCCAAAACCTAGGAAGAAACCTAGAGAGGAACCAGGCTACGAGGGGTGGCCAGTCCTCTTCTGGCTGTGCCGGGTGGAGATTATAACAGAACATGGCCAAGATGTTCAAATGTTCATAAATGACCAGCATGGTCAAATAATAATAATCACAGTAGTTATCGAGGGTGTAGCAAGTCAGCACCTCAGTAGTAAATGTCAGTTGGCTTTTCATAGCAGATCATTAAGAGTATCTCTTCCGCTCCTGCGGTCTCTAGAGAGTTGAAAACAGCAGGTCTGGGACAGGTAGCACGTCCGGTGGACAGGTCAGGGTTCCATAACCGCAGGCAGAACAGTTGAAACTGGAACAGCAGCAAGGCCAGGTGGACTGGGGACAGCAAGGAGTAATCATGCCCGGTAGACCTGACGCATGGTCCTAGGGCTCAGGTCCTTTGAGAGAGAGAGAAAGAGAGAAGGAGAGAATTAGAGAGAGCATAGCTAAATTCACACAGGACACCGGATAAGACAGGAGAAGTACTCCAGTATAACAAACTGACCCTAGCCCCCCGACAAATAAACTACTGCAGCATAAATACTGGAGGCTGAGACAGGAGGGGTCAGGAGACACTGTGGCCCCATCCGATGATACCCCCGGACAGGGCCAAACAGGAAGGATATAACCCCACCCACTTTGCCAAAGCACAGCCCCCACACAACTAGAGGGATATCTTCCATCACCAACTTACAATCCTGAGACAAGGTCGAGTATAGCCCACAAAGATCTCCGCCACGGCACAAACCAAGGGGGGGCGCCAACCCAGATAGGAAGATCATGTCAGTGACTCAACCCACTCAAGTGACGCACCCCTCCTAGGGAAGGCATGAAAGAGCACCAGTAAGCCAGTGACTCAGCCCCTGTAATAGGGTTAGAGGCAGAGAATCCCAGTGGAGAGAGGGGAACCGGCCAGGCAGAGACAGCAAGGGCGGTTCGTTGCTCCAGAGCCTTTCCGTTCACCTTCACACTCCTGGGCCAGACTACACTCAATCATATCACCTACTGAAGAGATAAGTCTTCAGTAAAGACTTAAAGGTTGAGACCGAGTCTGCGTCTCTCACATGGGTAGGCAGACCATTCCATAAAAATTGAGATCTATAGGAGAAAGCTCTGCCTCCAGCTGTTTGCTTAGAAATTCTAGGGACAATTAGGAGGCCTGCGTCTTGTGACCGTAGCGTACGTGTAGGTATGTACGGCAGGACCAACTCGGAAAGATCGATAGGAGCAAGCCCATGTAACGCTTTGTAGGTTAACAGTAAAACCTTGAAATCAGCCCTTGCCTTAACAGGAAGCCAGTGTAGGGAAGCTAGCACTGGAGTAATATGATCACATTTTTTGGTTCTAGTCAGGATTCTACCAGCCGTATTTAGCACTAACTGAAGTTTATTTAGTGCTTTATCCGGGTAGCCGGAACGTAGAGCATTGCAGTAGTCTAACCTAGAAGTAACAAAAGCATGGATTAATTTTTCTGCATCATTGTTGGACAGAAAATGTCTGATTTTTGCAATGTTAGGTAGATGGAAAAAAGCTGTCCTTGAAACAGTCTTGATATGTTCGTCAAAAGAGAGATCAGGGTCCAGAGTAACGCCGAGGTCCTTCACAGTTTTATTTGCGACGACTTTACAACCATCAAGATTAATTGTCAGATTCAACAGAAGATCTCTTTGTTTCTTGGGACCTAGAACAAGCATCTCTGTTTTGTCCGAGTTTAAAAGTAGAAAGTTTGCAGCCATCAAAGTTTGCAGCGAGGGCAATTTTGAGGCTTCAACATGTTTCATTGAAATGTACAGCTGTGTGTCATCCGCATAGCAGTGAAAGTTAACATTATGTTTTCGAATGACATCCCCAAGAGGCAAAATATATAGTGAAAACAATAGTGGTCCTAAAACAGAACCTTGAGGAACACCGAAATGTACAGTTGATTTGTCAGAGGACAAACCATTCACAGAGACAAACTGATATCTTTCCGACAGATAAGATCTAAACCAGGCCAGAACTTGTCCGTGTAGACCAATTTGGGTTTCCAATTTCTCCAAAAGAATGTGGTGATCGATGGTATCAAAGGCAGCACTAAGGTCTAGTAGCACGAGGACAGATGCAGAACCTCGGTCTGACGCCATTAAAAGGTAATTTACCACCTTCACAAGTGCAGTCTCAGTGCTATGATGGGGTCTAAAACCAGACTGAAGCATTTCGTATACATTGTTTGTCTTCAGGAAGGCAGTGAGTTGCTGCGCAACAGCTTTTTCTAAAGTTTTTGAGAGGATTGGAAGATTCGATATAGGCCGATAGTTTTTTATATTTTCTGGGTCAAGGTTTGGCTTTTTCAAGAGAGGCTTTATTACTGCCACTATTAGTGAGTTTGGTACACATCCGGTGGATAGAGAGCCGTTTATTATGTTCAACATAGGAGGGCCAAGCACATGAAGCAGCTCTTTAAGTAGTTTAGTTGGAATAGGATCCAGTATGCAGCTTGAAGGTTTAGAGGCCATGATTATTTTCATCATTGTGTCAAGAGATATAGTACTAAAACACTTAAGTGTCTCTCTTGATCCTAGGTCCTGGCAGAGTTGTGCACACTCAGGACAGCTGAGCTTTGGAGGAATACGCAGATTTAAAGAGGAGTCCGTAACTTGCTTTCTAATGATCATGATCTTTTCCTCAAAGAAGTTCATGAATTTATTACTGCTTAAGTGAAAGCCATCCTCACTTGGGGAATGCTGCTTTTTAGTTAGCTTTGAGACAGTATCAAAAATACATTTTGGATTGTTCTTATTTTCCTCAATTAAGTTGGAAAAATAGGATGATCGAGCAGCAGTGAGGGCTCTTCGATACTGCACGGTACTGTCTTTCCAAGCTAGTCGGAAGACTTCCAGTTTGGTGTGGCTCCATTTCCGTTACAATTTTCTGGAAGCTTGCTTCAGAGCTCGGGTATTTTCTGTATACCAGGGAGCTAGTTTCTTATCACAAATGTTTTTAGTTTTTATGGGTGCAACTGCATCTAGGGTATTGCGCCAGGTTAAATTGAGTTCCTCAGTTAGGTGGTTAACAGATTTTTGTCCTCTGACGTCCTTGGGTAGGCAGAAGGAGTCTGGAAGGGCATCAAGGAATCTTTGTGTTGTCTGAGAATTTATAGCATGACTTTTGATGGCCCTTGGTTGGGGTCTGAGCAGATTATTTGTTGCTATTGCAAACGTAATACAATGGTGGTCCGATAGTCCAGGATTATGAGGAAAAACATTAAGATCTACAACATTTATTCCATGGGACAAAACTAGGTCCAGAGTATGACTGTGGCAGTGAGTAGGTCCAGAGACATGTTGGACAAAACCCACTGAGTCGACGATGGCTCCAAAAGCCTTTTGGAGTGGGTCTGTGGACTTTCCCATGTGAATATTAAAATCACCAAAATTAGAATATTATCTGCTATGACTACAAGGTCCGATAGGAATTCAGGGAACTCAGTGAGGAACGCTGTATATGGCCCAGGAGGCCTGTAAACAGTAGCTATAAAAAGTGATTGAGTAGGCTGCATAGATTTCATGACTAGAAGCTCAAAAGACGAAAACTTCATTTTTTTTTGTTGTAAATTGATATTTGCTATCGTAAATGTTAGCAACACCTCCGCCTTTGCGGGATGCACGGGGGATATGGTCACTAGTGTAACCAGGAGGTGAGGCCTCATTTAACACAGTAAATTCATCAGGCTTAAGCCATGTTTCAGTCAGGCCAATCACATCAAGATTATGATCAGTGATTAGTTCATTGACTATAACTGCCTTTGAAGTGAGGGATCTAACATTAAGTAGCCCTATTTTGAGATGTGAGGTATCACGATCTCTTTCAATAATGGCAGGAATGGAGGAGGTCTTTATCCTAGTAAGATTGCGAAGGCGAACACCGCCATGTTTAGTTTTGCCCAACCTAGGTCGAGGCACAGACAGAGTCTCAATGGGGATAGCTGAGCTGACTACACTGACTATGCTAGTGGCAGACTCCGCTAAGCTGGCAGGCTGGCTAACAGCCTGCTGCCTGGCCTGCACCCTATTTCATTGTGGAGCTAGAGGAGTTAGAGCCCTGTCTATGTTGGTAGATAAGATGAGAGCACCCCTCCAGCTAGGATGGAGTCCGTCACTCCTCAGCAGGTCAGGCTTGGTCCTGTTTGTGGGTGAGTCCCAGAAAGAGGGCCAATTATCTACAAATTCTATCTTTTGGGAGGGGCAGAAAACAGTTTTCAACCAGGGATTGAGTTGTGAGACTCTGCTGTAGAGCTCATCACTCCCACTAACTGGGAGGGGGCCAGAGACAATTACTTGATGCCGACACATCTTTCTAGCTCATTTACACGCCGAAGCTATGTTGCGCTTGGTGATCTCTGACTGTTTCATCCTAATATCGTTGGTGCCGACATGGATAACAATATCTCTATACTCTCTACACTCGCCAGTTTTAGCTTTAGCCAGCACCATCTTCAGATTAGCCTTAACGTCGGTAGCGCCGCCCCCTGGTAAACAGTGTATGATCGCTGGGTGATTCGTTTTAAGTCTAATACTGCGGGTAATGGAGTCACCAATGACTAGGGTTTTCAATTTGTCAGAGCTAATGGTGGGAAGCTTCGGCGTCTCAGACCTCGTAACGGGAGGAGTAGAGACAAGAGAAGACTCGGCCTCAGACTCCGACTCGCTACTTAATGGGGAAAACCGGTTGAAAGTTTCTGTCGGCTGAATGAGCGACACCGGTTGAGCATTCCTACAGCATTTCCCTCCAGAAGCCATGAGAAAGTTGTCTGGCTGCGGGGACTGTGCGAGGGGATTTATACTACTATCTGTACTTACTGGGGGATACAGACGCTGTTTCATCCTTTCCTACACTGAAATTACCCTTGCCTAACGATTGCGTCTGAAGTTGGGCTTGCAGCACAGCTATCCTCGCCATAAGGCGATCGTTCTCCTGTATATTATGAGTACAGCGACTGCAATTAGAAGGCATCATGTTAATGTTACTACTTAGCTTCGGCTGTTGAAGGTGCTGACGAACCATGTCCAGATAAAGCGTCCGGAGTGAAAAAGTTGAATGAAAAAAAAAAAAAAAAATGGTGAGGGAAAAACTTAAAATATAAACGGTAATTAAAAAGTAAAAACCATAAAGTTGTCAGGTAGCAAAGTAAGGTTGGCAACAAAATGCACAGCAACACGTCTGCAAGTTCGGACAGGGAGAGGTTGAAAATGTCAGTGAAGACACTTGCCAGTTGGTCAAGGCATGCTCGGAGTACACGTTTTGGTAATCTGTCTGTTGACCTGTGAATGTTGATCTGTTTAAAAGCCTTTACTCACATCGGCTGTTGAGAACGTGATCACACAGTCGTCCGGAACAGCTGACGCTCTCGTGCGTGTTTCAGTGATACTTGCCTCGAAGTGAGCATATAAGTAATTTAGCTCGTCTGGTAGGCTTGTGTCACTTGGCAGTTCTCTGATGTGCTTCCCTTTGTAGTCTGTAATAGTTTGCAAGTTCTGCAACATCCGATGAGTGTCGGAGCCAGTGTAGTTCGATTCGATCTTAGTCCTGTATTGACTGTTTGATGGTTCGTCGGAGGGTATATCGGGATTTCTTATAAGCTTCTGGGTTAGAGTCCTGCTCCTTGAAAGCGGCAGCTCTACCCTTTAGCTCAGTGCGGATGTTGCCTGTAATCCATGGCTTCTGGTTGGAGTATGTACCTACAGTTACTGTGGGGACGACGTCATCAATTGTCACGTTCCTGACCTGTTTTCTGTTATTTTTGTATGTGTTTAGTTGGTCAGGGCGTGAGTTGGGGTGGGCATTCTATGTTTTGTGTTTCTATGTTTAGGTCATTTGGAATTAGCCTTATATGGTTCTCAATCAGGGACAGGTGTTTGACGTTTCCTCTGATTGAGAACCATATAAAGATAGGCTGTTCACACTGTTTGTTTGTGGGTGGTTGTCTTCCGTGTCTGTGTCTGTGCACCACACGGGACTGTTTCGTTTGTTCGTTCGTTTGTGTCGTCTGTACCTGTTCATGCGTTCTTCGTGTTATGTAAGTTAGTTTTGTTCAGGTCTGTTGACTTTGTTTATTATTTTGTAAATTCTCAAGTGTGTTTAGTTTTCGTCTGGTTTAATAAATATCATGTCGTATCACAACACTGCGCTTTGGTCCAATCCCTACTCCTCCTCTTCATCCGAAGAGGAGGAGGTCAACCGATACAGAACCACCCACCACCAACCATGGATCAAGCAGCGTGAGAGGAACCAGCAGCAGCGGCCAAAGAACCAGGACTCGTGGACTTGGGAGGAAATATTGGACGGAAAGGGACCCTGGGCTCAACCAGGAGAATATTGCCGCCCCAAAGCTGAGCTGGAGGCAGCGAAACCAGAGAGGCGGCGATATGAGGAGGCAGCACGGAAACAAGGCTGGAAGCCCGTAAGTCACACCCAAAAATTTCTTGGGGGGGGGGGGGGGGGGTCTCGGGTAGTTTAGTTGGGTCAGTCGGGAGACGTGAGCCAACTCCTCCTGCTTACCGTAAGGAGCCGGTGAGGGCGGATTTGGAGGTGAGTGACGCAGAGACAGTAAAGGAGTTAATGGAGAAATTGGAGGAGAGAGTTATGAGGGATGTACTGGTTTGGTGCATGAGGCACGGCATCCGTCCGAATGAACGCGTTGGTGAGTTAATGTCACCGGGAACAGCTCTCCATACTCGTCCTGAGGTGCGTGCTAGCCGTCTGGTTAAGACAGTGCCTACAGCACGCACAAAGCCTCCTGTGCGTCTCCAGAGTCCTGTGCGTCCTGTTACTGCTCCTCGCACTAGCCCTGTGGTGCGTGTCTCCAGCCCAGTACCACCAGTGCTGACACCACGCACCAAGCCTCCTGTGCGTCTCCAGAGCCTTGTTCCTCCTCCACGCACTCTCCCTGTGGTGCGTGTCTCCAGCCCAGTGCCTTCAGTTCCGTCACCACGCACCAAGCCTCATGTGCGTCTCCAGAGCCCTGTACGCACTGATCTTTCGCCCCGCACTTGTCCTGAGGTGCGTGCCCTCAGCCCAGTACCACCAGTCCCGGTACCACGCACCAGTCCTATAGTGCTCCTTGAGAACTCAGTGTGCCCTGTTCCTGCTCCCCGCACTAGCCTTGAGGTGCGTGTCTCCAGTCCGGTACCACCAGTTCCGGCACCACGCACCAAGCCTCATGTGCGTCTCCAGAGCCCTGTACGCACTGATCCTTCTCCCTGTACTCGCCCTGATGTGCGTGCCCTCAGCCCGGTACCAACAGTGCCGGTACCACGCACCAGGCCTATAGTACGCCTTGAGAGTCCAGTGTGCCCTGTTGTTGTTCCCCGCACTAGCCTGAAGGTGCGTGTCTTTAGCCCGGTACCTGCAGTTCCGGTACCACGCACCAGGCCTACAGTGCGTCTCAGCCGGCCAGAATCTGCCGTCTGCCCAGCGGCGCCTGAACGGCCCGTCTGCCCAACGGCGCCTGAACTGCCAGTCTGCCAAGCGACGCCTGGACTGCCCGTCTGCCCAACGGCGCCTGAACTGCCCGTCTGCCCAACGCAGTCTGAACTGTCCGTCTGCCAAGCGCCGCATGAACTGCCCGTCTGTACTGAGCCTTCAAAGCCGCCCGTCTGTACTGAGCCTGCAGAGCCGTCAGCGAGCCATAACCAGCCAGAGCCGTCATCCAGCCATGACCAGCCAGAGCCGTCATCCAGCCATGACCAGCCAGAGCCGTCATCCAGCCATGACCAGCCAGAGCCGTCATCCAGCCATGACCAGCCAGAGCCGTCATCCAGCCATGACCAGCCAGAGCCGTCATCCAGCCATGACCAGCCAGAGCCGTCAGCCAGCCATGACCAGCCAGAGCCGTCATCCAGCCATGACCAGCCAGAGCCGTCATCCAGCCATGACCAGCCAGATCCGTCAGCCAGCCATGACCAGCCAGAGCCGTCATCCAGCCATGACCAGCCAGAGCCGTCATCCAGCCATGACCAGCCAGAGCCGTCATCCAGCCATGACCAGCCAGAGCCGTCAGCCAGCCATGACCAGCCAGAGCCGTCAGCCAGCCAGGATCCGCCAGAGCCGTCAGCCAGCCAGGATCCGCCAGAGCCGTCAGCCAGCCATGACCAGCCAGAGCCGTCATCCAGCCATGACCAGCCAGAGCCGTCAGCCAGCCAGGATCCGCCAGAGCCGTCAGCCAGCCATGACCAGCCAGAGCCGTCATCCAGTCATGACCAGCCAGAGCCGTCATCCAGCCATGACCAGCCAGAGCCGTCATCCAGCCATGACCAGCCAGAGCCGTAATCCAGCCATGACCAGCCAGAGCCGTCATCCAGCCATGACCAGCCAGAGCCGTCATCCAGCCATGACCAGCCAGAGCCGTCATCCAGCCATGACCAGCCAGAACCGTCAGCCAGCCATGACCAGCCAGAGCCGTCAGCCAGCCATGACCAGCCAGAGCCGTCAGCCAGCCAGGATCCGCCAGAGCTGTCAGCCAGCCAGGATCCGACAGAGCCGTCAGCCAGCCAGGATCCGCCAGATCCGTCAGCCAGCCAGGATCCGCCGTCATCCAGCGCTGCGCGTTGTGATACGGACAACCGTTACATCAATGCACTTATTGAGGAAGCCAGTGACAGATGTGGTGTACTTCTCAATTGCATTGAAATAATCCCGGAACATATTCCAGTCTGTGCTAGCAAAACAGTCCTGTAGCTTAGCATCTGCTTCATCTGACCACTTTTTTATTACAGGGCTCTGGAGATTGTACGTTGGCCAATAGTACCGATGGCAAAGACAGATTAGCCACTCATAGCCGGATCCTCACAAGGAACCCCGATCTCCTTCCACGATACCTCCATCTCCTTCTCCTGCGAATGACGGGGATGAGGGCCTGTTCGGGTGTCTGAAGTAAATCCCTCTCATCCGACTCACTAAAGAAAAATTATTCGTCCAGTTCAAGGTGCGTAATCGCTGTTCTGATGTCCAGAAGCTCTTTTTGATCATAAGAGACGGTAGCAGCAACATTATGTACAAAATAAGTTACAAACAATGTGAAAAAACAAACAAAATAGCACGGTTGGTTAAGAGCCCATAAAACAGCAGCCTTCCCCTCCGGCACCATCTTCCTAATCCCAGAACCTAATCTATGAGCAAGGGTTCTGAAAGAGAGCTTTCAATTTTGAGCAGATGAGGGATATACATTATAAAATAAATTATACATCTAATTTATTTATTTATTTTCCTATCATGATGGAACGGTCCCCAACCCTATACCCTAGACATCCACCTGAACGACCCATACACTAAAGAGAAGTCCCTATCTGTTTTATGGGCCTGCTGTAAGATGCCTATATGCATCCAAAACAGAAAGATAAATGCAATCAGCGACATACTAGAGCTGTCACGCTCTGATCTGTTTCACCTATCTTGGTGATTGTCTCCACCCACCTCCAGGTGTCTCCTGTTTTCCCCATTAGTCCCCGGCGTATTTATCCCTGTGTTTCCTGTCTCTCCCTGCCAGTTCGTCTTGTTTTGCCAAGTCAACCAGCATTTCTCCTAGCTGCTATTTTTCCCAGTTTTTGTTCCCAGTCTTTTTTCCTAGTCCTCCTCGTTTAGACCCTTGTCTGTCCTGATGCAGAATCCGCCTGCCTGACCATTCTGCCTGTCCTGACCTTGAGCCTGCCTATCCCCTGGTACTGTTTGAACTCTAACCTGGTTTATGAACTCTCGCCTGTCCCCGACCTGCGTTTTGCCGACCCCTTTTGGTGTAATAAATATCGGAGCTCAATCATCTGCCTCCTGTGTCTGCATTTGGGTTTCGCCTTGTGCCCTTATAAGAGCGGCATCACCCCCTCAAGATTCTGAGGCTGCATGGCAGGGTTGGTCCTACAAAGACAGAGCCTCTGATGGGAGAGCATAATATACAAGGATATTCTCAAAGCTGCTAATGAGAACCTTGATGACCTTGTACCTAGCCGTTGTGGATTCCGGTGGGGTACCCCCACCCAGGTAGTGGCAGCGCTGGCAACACTGTCTGTAGTAACCCAGGGCGTCACACTCGGACAATTAGAGAGGGAGCATATTATTGTGGCACAAAATAATCAAAGGTCTGACTGCACAGAGATGCTTGGGGAAATGATCACAACGGGGCACCAGCGTGTGTGTGTTTCAGGGGAACGGCGTGGATCTGATCTCCATCACCAAGGACTTGACATGGGTTAATCAAATCTCAACTTTTTGCCAATTCTTGCATGCTTTCTCAAACAGCCGTAACTGTATATGCATTCATAAATCAGGTCCTTTCTTGAGTTGGGCTCTAGGGTGTAACAACCGTTGAGCATCTGAGCTGATGGTTGATTGTGGGGGAAAGGGGTTGAGTGTGTGTGTGTGTGTGTGTGTGTGTGTGTGTGTGTGTGTGTGTGTGTGTGTGTGTGTGTGTGTGTATTCCACATCTGTTGCAAGGGGGTAAGGATGTTAGGGACAATATAGGAGGAATCACAATAATTGTTTGCTCTAATAATAATTGCTTGACAAAAATGTAATGTAATGCAATGGCAATCCTGGTTATAGGTAACAATCCTTTGCACAAACTGCAGACATTATGCATATGAATTGTTAATGATGGGAATGAAGATACGCAAGATATTTGAATGTATATATATTTTTAATAGCTATATATAAATCAAATTGAGGTGAGCGCTTTGGAAATACTTTTAGCTGTTGATCTGCTTCTGTTCTGTGGGTGGCACTGTGAGCTCTTTTCGAGGGATGGGTCCAGGCCTCTCGGAGGGCCTAGGGATCTGGGGGGATGGGGGTGGTCTGCCGGTCACTGGGATGACAACCCAACTTGGACTTTAGCGGGTGGAATAGCGGAGAACAATTGGAGGGTTACTTAGTAGCAATGCAAATATCATGGTACAGTTATATGGACGGACACTCAATCGCAATGGTACCTTTTAATGGTAAATTTACAAACATATATTATGATAAATAGATTTGAAACTTGTATCTCATTATGGTAAATGGGAAAATAAGTACAGCCAGTTATAATTGTAATGGCTTAGCAGATAATAAGAACAGAAGAACAATGTTTACCTGGCTCAAAGAGAAGGATATCATATCTATTGTTTACAGGAAACTCATTCAACTATTTTAGAGGAAGCTGTGTGTAAAATGGACTGGGGAGGTGAAATATATATTCTCCCATGGGAAAAGAAACTCAAAAGGGGTGATGGTATTAATTAACAGTAAATTTGATCCAAATGTGCAAATTGTCCAAACAGATCCGGCAAGATAGATGGATGATTTTAAATATGTTATTGGACCATAAACAGATATGGCTCATTAACCTTTATGGACCAAATAATGATGATCCACGCTTCTTTGAAAATATATATAATAAATGATCAACCCTGCAAGCAATACAAGACTATTATTATGGCGGGAGATTATAATACTGTTTTAAATACCTCAATGGACCGTAAAGGAAATCACACTACAAACTATCACCCTCATGCTCTTAAGGAAATCATGAATGTCATGGATATGGTCCAAACACACCAAGACAGTTGTGAAGAGGGCACGACAAAACCTATTCCCCCTCAGCAGACTGAAAAGATTTGGCAATAGTCCTCAGATCCTCAAAAAATTATAAAGCAGCACCATTGAGAGCATCCTGACGGGTTGCATCACTGCCTGGTATGGCAACTGCCTGGCCTCCGACCGCAAGGCACTACAGAGGGTAGTGTGTACGGCCCAGTACATCACTGGGGCCAAGCTTCCTGCCATCCAGGACCTCTATACCAGGCGGTGTCAGAGGAAGGCCCTAAAAATTGTCAAAGACTCCAACCACCCTAGTCATAGTCTGTTCTCTCTGCTACCACACAGCAAGCAGTATCGGGGCATCAAATCTAGGTTCAAGAGGCTTCTTAACAGCTTCTACCCCCAAGCCATAAGACTCCTGAACAGCTAATCAAATGACTACCCAGAATATTTGCATTGCCCCCCCCCCCCCCTTTTACACTGCTCCTACCCTCTGTTTATCATCTATGCATAGTCACTTTAACTCTACCTACACGTACATATTACCTCAATTACCTCGACTAACCTGTGTCCCTGCACATTGACTCTGTACCCCCTGTATATATATCCTCGTTACTGTTATTTTACTGCTGCTCTTTAATTATTATTATTTTTATTTGTTTTATTTTTAATTATCTATTTTTTACTTAACACTTATTTTTCTTAAAACTGCGTTGTTGGTTAAGGGCTTGTAAGTAAGTATTACCCTTACTGAGGTTATTGGAAATGTAGTCAAAGCCTATTGGATGAAAGCTTGTTTTTAACTAGGCCAGAGGAATTTATTTAAAAAAATCCAACATAACATAGGTACAGCAAATCCGCTTATTGTATGGGACACTTTTAGATGTGCCTTTGGAGGCCATGCAATTCCATGCTCATCTCTAAAACAAAGCAATTTAGATCGAAGGAGTGTAACGGTCCTGACCTGTTTTATGTTGTTTTTGTATGTGTTTTAGGTCAGGGCATGTGTTTTGGGTGGGCAGTCTATGTTATCTGTTTCTATGTTGGTTTTGGTTGCCTGGTATGGCTCTTAATTAGAGGCAGGTGTTTTGCGTTCTCCTCTAATTAAGAGTCATATTTAGGTAGGGTGTTCTCACTGTTTGTTTGTGGGTGATTGTCTTCCGTGTTTGTGTTATGTTTGCACCATACGGAACTGTATACGGTTTGTTCGGTTTATGTAGTCTGTTTCCTATTCGTGCGTTCTTCGTGTCTATGTAAGTTCTCATGTTTAGGTCAGTCTACGTCGTTTGTTATTTTGTATCATTTCAAGTGTAGTTCGTGTTCGTTTTTCGTCTTGTTTAATAAATATGTGTTCAAACTTCGCTGCGCCTTGGTTCCCTCAATACTCCTCCTTTTCCGAAATGGAGAGGAGGAGGATCGCCGTTACAGAATCACCCAACATTCCAGAGCCAAGCAGCGGAGTAAATGGAGTAAGGGACAGGAAAAGAAGGAGCAATGGACATGGGACGATGTATTGGACGGAAAGGGTTGCTACACTTGGGAGGAGATCCTGGCTGGTAGGGATCGCCTCCCATGGGAACAGCTGGAGGCACTGAGGAGAGCAGAGGCTACCGGAGAGAGGAACCGGAGCTATGAGGGAACGAGTCTGGCACGGAAGCCCAAAAAGCCCGTAAGTAATTCCCAAAAATTTCTTGGGGGGGGGCTAGGAGGTAGTGGGCCAAGGGCAGGTAGGAGACCTGCGCCCACTTCCCAGGCTTACCGTGGAGAGCGGGAGTACGGGCAGGCGCCGTGTTACGCAGTAGAGCGCACGGTGTCTCCTGTACGAGTGCATAGCCCAGTGCGGGTTATTCCACCTCCCCGCACTGGTAGGGCTAGATTGGGTATTGAGCCAGGTGTCATGAGGCCGGCTCAACGCGTCTGGTCTCCAGTGCGTCTCCTCGGGCCGGCATACATGGCACCTGCCTTACGCATGGTTTCCCCGGTTCGCCTACATAGCCCGGTGCGGGTTATTCCACCTCCCCGCACTGGTCGGGCAACCGGGAGTATTCAACCAGGTAAGGTTGGGCAGGCTCAATGCTCAAGAGTGCCAGTACGCCTCCACGGTCCGGTATTTCCGGCGCCACCTCCCCGCCCCAGCCTAGTACCTACAGTGCCTACACTACGCACTAGGCTATCAGTGCGTCTCCTGAGCACCAGTTCCTCCTCCACGCACTCTCTCTGTAGTGCGTGTATCCAGTTCGGTGCCTCCAGTTCCGGCACCACGCACAAAGCCTCCTGTGCGTCTCCAGAGCCCTGAACACACTGTATATTCTCCCCCTACTAATCCTGATGTGCTTGTCCTCAGCCCGGTGTCACCAGTGCCGGTACCTCGCATCAGGTATAGAGTGGGCTTTGAGAATACAGTGTGCCCTGTCCCTGCTCCCCGCACTAGTAGGAAGGTGCTTATCCTTAGCCCGGTGCCTCCAGTTCCGGCACCACATTTACATTTACATTTAAGTCATTTAGCAGACGCTCTTATCACCACGCACCAGGTCTACAGTGCGCCGTATCTGGCCAGAGCCATCCGTCTCCCCAGCGCCATCTGAGCCATCCGTCTCCCCAGCGCCATCTGAGCCATCCGTCTCCCCAGCGCCATCTGAGCCATCCGTCTCCCCAGCGCCATCTGAGCCATCCGTCTCCCCAGCGCCATCTGAGCCATCCGTCTCCCCAGCGCCGTCTGAGCCATCCGTCTGCCATGAACCTGCAAAGCCGCCCGTCTGTCATGAGCCTGCAAAGCCGCCCGTCTGCCATGAGCCTACAGAGCCGTCCGCCAGACAGGAGCCGCTAGAGCCGTCCGCCAGACAGGAGCCGCTAGAGCCGCCCGCCAGACAGGATCTGCCAGAGCCGCCAACCAGACAGGATCTGCCAGAGCCGCCAACCAGACAGGATCTGCCAGAGCCGCCAACCAGACAGGATCTGCCAGAGCCGCCAACCAGACAGGATCTGCCAGAGCCGCCAACCAGACAGGATCTGCCAGAGCCGCCAGCGAGCCATGAGCTGCCAGAGCCGCCAGCGAGCCATGAGCGTCGAGAGCCGTCAGAGAGCCATGAGCGTCGAGAGCCGTCAGAGAGCCATGAGCGTCGAGAGCCGTCAGAGAGCCATGAGCGTCGAGAGCCGTCAGAGAGCCATGAGCGTCGAGAGCCGTCAGAGAGCCATGAGCGTCGAGAGCCGTCAGAGAGCCATGAGCGTCGAGAGCCGTCAGCCCGCCATGAGCGTCGAGAGCCGTCAGCCCGCCATGAGCGTCGAGAGCCATGAGCCTACAGAGCCGTCCGCCAGACAGGAGCCGCTAGAGCCGTCCGCCAGACAGGAGCCGCTAGAGCCGCCCGCCAGACAGGATCTGCCAGAGCCGCCAACCAGACAGGATCTGCCAGAGCCGCCAACCAGACAGGATCTGCCAGAGCCGCCAACCAGACAGGATCTGCCAGAGCCGCCAACCAGACAGGATCTGCCAGAGCCGCCAACCAGACAGGATCTGCCAGAACCGCCAGCGAGCCATGAGCTGCCAGAGCCGCCAGCGAGCCATGAGCGTCGAGAGCCGTCAGAGAGCCATGAGCGTCGAGAGCCGTCAGAGAGCCATGAGCGTCGAGAGCCGTCAGAGAGCCATGAGCGTCGAGAGCCGTCAGAGAGCCATGAGCGTCGAGAGCCGTCAGAGAGCCATGAGCGTCGAGAGCCGTCAGAGAGCCATGAGCGTCGAGAGCCGTCAGCCCGCCATGAGCGTCGAGAGCCGTCAGCCCGCCATGAGCGTCGAGAGCCGTCAGCCCGCCATGAGCGTCGAGAGCCGTCAGCCCGCCATGAGCGTCGAGAGCCGTCAGCCCGCCATGAGCGTCGAGAGCCATCAGCCCGCCATGAGCGTCGAGAGCCGTCAGCCCGCCATGAGCGTCGAGAGCCGTCAGCCCGCCATGAGCGTCGAGAGCCGTCAGCCCGCCATGAGCGTCGAGAGCCGTCAGCCTGCCATGAGCGTCGAGAGCCGTCAGCCTGCCATGAGCGTCGAGAGCCGTCAGCCTGCCATGAGCGTCGAGAGCCGTCAGCCTGCATAGACCTGCCAGAGTCCCTCAGCCAGGATCTGCCAGAGTATATCAGCCGGGACCTGCCCCCCTTGTCCCGGTGTTGCCCCTTGTCCCGGTGCTGCCCCTTGTCCCGGTGCTGCCCCTTGTCCCGGTGCTGCCCCTTGTCCCGGTGCTGCCCCTTGTCCCGGTGCTGGTCTTTATCCCGGTGCTGCCCCTTATCCCGGTGCTGCCCCTTGTCCCGGTGCTGCCCCTTATCCCGGTGCTGCCCCTTATCCCGGTGCTGCCCCTTGTCCCGGTGCTGCCCCTTGTCCCGGTGCTGCCCCTTGTCCCGGTGCTGCCCCTTGTCCCGGTGCTGCCCCTTGTCCCGGTGCTGCCCCTTGTCCCGGTGCTGCCCCTTCTCCTGGTGCTGGCCGTTTATTTAGGGGATGTGAGTTTTAGGGTGGTCATTGGGAGGGGTAGACAGAAGCGTTGGGTGACTATGGTGGTGTGGGGACAGCGTCCAGAGCCGGAGCCACCACCGTGGTCAACTGCCCACCCAGACCCTCCCCTGAACTTTGTGCTGGTGCGCCCGGCGTTCGCACCTTGAGGGGGGGGTTCTGTAACGGTCCTGACCTGTTTTATGTTGTTTTTGTATGTGTTTTAGGTCAGGGCATGTGTTTTGGGTGGGCAGTCTATGTTATCTGTTTCTATGTTGGTTTTGGTTGCCTGGTATGGCTCTTAATTAGAGGCAGGTGTTTTGCGTTCTCCTCTAATTAAGAGTCATATTTAGGTAGGGTGTTCTCACTGTTTGTTTGTGGGTGATTGTCTTCCGTGTTTGTGTTATGTTTGCACCATACGGAACTGTATACGGTTTGTTCGGTTTATGTAGTCTGTTTCCTATTCGTGCGTTCTTCGTGTCTATGTAAGTTCTCATGTTTAGGTCAGTCTACGTCGTTTGTTATTTTGTATCATTTCAAGTGTAGTTCGTGTTCGTTTTTCGTCTTGTTTAATAAATATGTGTTCAAACTTCGCTGCGCCTTGGTTCCCTCAATACTCCTCCTTTTCCGAAGATGGAGAGGAGGAGGATCGCCGTTACAAGGAGTCCATACTAACAAAGGAAATAGGAGGTCTAACAGAACAGATAGATAGCAATACAAATTGTACCATAGAGGCTCAGAATAGGTTAGAGGAAAAACTCAAAGAAATGGAGGAACTTATTCAACAAAGATCAAGTCTAATATATTATAATAATAATGCAAACTGGATGGAATATGGGGAAAAATACACAAAATTATTTTTTAGTCTTCAACATAGAAATGCTACCAAAAATAATTTACTGAAACTTGTTAAAAATGACGGAGTCACCCAGGATTCACCATATTATATTTTGAAAGAGGAAGTAAAGTACTTTAAGCATATGTTTTCGTTTCAGTCTCCTCCATCTCCTCTAACCGAAGCTAATTGTATGGATTTTTTTCAATTCATAATGTAAAATTATCAGCCATACAGAAAGACTCATGTGAAGATGAAATTACAGCGGAACTTCTTGATGCAATTAAAGCCTTTAATTCCGGGAGAACTCCCTCAGGGGTACGCGCAATACCGTCGGGGGTACGCCAAATAAAAATGTGATTCACATTTGAAATATATATATTTATATATATATACTGTATATATATTTTTTAAATGTATGTTCTTCACATTTTCAAACAGTCCATTTAGATTTTCCAATGGTCCTATACATTTGGGTGAGTTTTTTTCCTCGCCTGAGTAGCCTCGTTTCACTGCCAAAATAAGATTAAACCATCTAGTGTTCAGCGAATAACAACACAATGCCAAATACAGGGAGCCATGTCAAATAATTAACATCCAATCACGTTAACTGTTACTCTTGTTACATCTGCTCCTACCACGCCCTCTACTTCTGATCCTGTGTCTCTGTTTTCCCAAGCCTGACGCTGCTTTTCTCTTCGCTACAGTTCCGTCCTCTCTGACTGGTCCCTGTCTCCAGTCCCTTGTCTCGTCAGTCCTGCTTCCCAGCCCCGGACCCGAACTCTACTGCTTCCTTGGATTCCGCTCCCGACCTGCTTACCCTGCCCCTACTCCCCTTGCCCCAGCATCAGCCTCAGTTCCTGGCTCCCGCTCCTTGCTATCCCCCCGATCTTCCCCTGGCCTGCACCCCATCTGACCCTGCTTTTCAATAAATACCTTAGTTACCTTATCCCTGTCTCCTCGTTTGAGTCTGCACTTGGGTTCACCTGCTCCGCCCCACGTAGCAACTCATTTAATCAGAAGCCACGGCCAGATATCTGGATTGGGCTGCACTCAGATTATCTTGCCTTGGCCAATCTCGCTGTTAAACCACTGATGTCATTTGCAACCACGTACCAATGTGAGAGTGGATTCTCGGCCCTCACTAGCATAAACTATATACAGGCACAGACTGTGTGTGGAAAATGATTTAACTTCTTGAGAATACAGGGGGTGCTGTTTCGCATTAGCATAATTGCCTCTACAGATTAAACTGCCTCTTATTCAATTATTGCTGTTACTATATGCATATAACCATATGCCATTGGATAGAAAACAAGCTATGGTTTCTAAAACCGTTCCAATTTTGTCTCTGAGTCAAACACAGGTCATTTCACAGCACTTTCCCTGAGCCAGAAGAAGATTGCAAGATGTGTATGCTCGCTTCAAAGCTCTGCCTATATATGGTCACGCGACCTATGACCCGAAACACACTTCCTTCTTCTTCCTCTGGGTGTCTGGAAGACGTCAGAGGAGAAATTTTTTGTTTATCTTGTACTGACGTGAAATAAGACCTATTTCTTTAGCGTGACCGACAACTTCCGGTTTCCTGAGATGCGCGTTTTAGAGAAGCCATTGACTTTTGTTATGCTGACGTTACGGATGAAAACTATCTCCGTGTCGAAGTTTGTTTGATACATGTGACCATATCACCGTAATGTATGTTTTTTCAATATAGTTTAATCAGATTATTAGAATTTTTTCGGGAGTTTTGCCGTGTTCCGTTCTTTGAGTTTTTTAACTTTGGACAGGGGCCGTGCCAGTCGACCAGTACCCAGGCTAAATGAAGAGGGGAAGTTGCCATTGTGAATGGATTGAACGACTCATCAGGACTAAGGACACCTTGATCAACATTCTGATGAAAGACCAGCAATAGTAAGACCCAATTTACGATGTTATTTCATATATCTGTCGTGCATGTGAACTGGTCGCGCGCGTCCAGCTGGTTCTGGCTGGCCTGGTTATGCTAATTTAGCGATACATTTTGTTTTCGCTATAAAACATTTAAAAAATCTGAAATATTGTTTGGATTCACCAGATGTTGGGCTTTCAATGTCTGTACGCTGTGTATTTTTTCTGAAATGTTTTAAGACAAGTAATTAGTTATATAACGTTGGTCTCTGTAATTGTTCTAGCTGCATCAGCACTATATCAGATTGCAGCTGCAATGTAGAACTGTGATTTATACCTGAAAAATGCACATTTAAAAAAAAAAAACTATGCTATACCATAAATATGTTATCAGACTGTCATCTTAAGAATTTGTTTGTTGGTTAGTGGCTATCAATATCTTAGTTTAGCCGAATTGGTGATAGCACCTGATGGAGTAAGAAACTGTTGGAGTAAGAAAATGGTGTCATTTTGCTAACGTGTTTAGCTAATAGATTTACATATTGTGTCTTCCCTGTAAAACATTTAAAAAATCTGAAATGGTGGTTTTATTCACAAGATCTGTGTCTTTCATTGGGTGTCTTGGACTTGTGATTTAATGATATTTAGATGCTACTATTTAATTGTGACGCTATGCTAGCGATGCTAATCAGTGTGGGGGGTGTGGGGGGTGCTCCCGGATCCGGGTTAGGTACTCTGTAGAGGTTTTAAGACTGAGCCTCTCTCCGACACAACCCAACATTGCAGAGTTATGTGCATCTTTTCAAGCACACCCTTCTCATTAACCTGTGGTGAGTTATTCACAATTTTCGATGAACAAATAAGGTTTTATATGTAAGATGGTTAAATAAATAGCAAAATTATTGATTATTATAATATTATTATTTGTGCCCTGGTCCTATAAGAGCTCTTTGTCACTTCCCATGAGCCGGGTTGTGACAAACTCATACTCATTCTTATGTTTAATAAATGTATCGTATAGTGTATGTGTGGCAGGCTTACAATGATGGAAAAAAAAACATTTGAGAGTGCGCTGGCCCTATGGACTATAAAAAGTTTGGGAACCACTGGAGTATAGAATTAAAGAGGTATTGTCTGGCGTTATTCATTTTAATCAGACATGTTTTTTTACATGGATGATACATTACATATAATATAAGGCAAGTACTGGAAACAATAGAACACTTTGAAAAATCTGGGAAACCAGGCCTGCTATTCATAGCTGACTATGAAAAGGCTTTTGATAAAGTACGACTGGAGTTAATATATAAATGCCTGTAACATTTCAATTTTGGAGAATCTCTTGTAAAATGGGTTAAAATCATTTATAGTAACCCCAGGTGTAAAATAGCAAATAATGGCTACTTCTCAAAGTTTAAACTGTCAAGTGGAGTAAAACAAGGTTGTTCACTATCGGCATATCTATTTCTTATGGCCATCGAAATGTTAGCTATTATCAATCAAATTTATTTATAAAGCCCTTCTTACATCAGTCAGTGTCACAAAGGGCTGTACAGAAACCTAGCTTAAAACCCAAGACAGCAAGCAATGCAGATGTAGAAGCACGGTGGCTAGGAAATACTCCCTAGAAAGGCAGGAACAGTTGAAACTGGAGCAGCAGCACGACCAGGTGGACTGGTGACAGCAAGGAGTCATCAGGCCAGGTAGTCCTGAGGCATGGTCTTAGGGCTCAGGTCCTCCGAGAGAAGAGAAAGAGAACGAGAAAGAAAGAGAGAGAGAAAAAGAGAAAGAGAAAGCGGGAGAGAGAGAATTAGAGGAAGCATACTTAAATTCACACAGGACACCGGATAAGACAGGGGAAATACTCCAGATATAACAGACTGACCCTAGCCCCCCGACACAAACTATTGCAGCATAATTACTGGAGGCTGAGACAGGAAGGGTCGGGAGACACTGTGGCCCTGTCCGACTATACCCCCGGACGGGGCAAACCAGGCAGGATATAACCCCACCCACTTTTCCAAAGCACAGCCCACACCACTAGAGGGATATCTTCAACCAACTTACTACCCAGAGACAAAGCCGAGTATAGCCCATGAAGATCTCCCCCACGGCACGAACCCGAGGGGGGCGCCAACCAGGACAGGAAGATCACGTCAGAGACTCAACCCACTCAAGTGACGCACCCCTCCTATGGAAGGCATGGAAGAGCACCAGTAAGCCAGTGACTCAGCCCCCGTAATAGGGTTAGAGGCAGAGAATCACAGTGGAGAGAGGGGAACCGGCCAGGCAGAGACAGCAAGGGTGGTTCGTCGCTCCAGTGCCTTTCCATTCACCTTCACACCCCTGGGCCAGACTACACTCAATCATAGGACCTACTGAAGAAATAAGTATTGTAGAGAGGCTATCAGTGTGTCATGTGTGCTCCCTCTCCAGCCTCTAGGTCACCAGGCTGCTCGTTATGGCGCACACCTGTCACCATCGTTATGCGCACCTGCGCGTCGTCAGATTCACTTGGACTCCATCACTTCCTTGATTACCTGCCCTATATATGTCACTCCCTTTGGTTCCTTCCCCAGGCATCATTGTTTCTGTTCCTGTTTCATGTCGGTGCGCTGTTTGTGTTTCTTGTTTTGTTCATTTATTAATTAAATGCCAGGCTTCCCTTCCTCCGCCGGCTCGTCAGGCTCTCATGCCTCAGCCGGATCGACAGGCTCCCCTGCCTCAGCCGGCTCGTCAGGCTCTCATGCCTCAGCCAGATCGCCTGGCTCCCCTGCTTCCACTGACTCGTTAGGCTCCACTGCCTCAGCCGGTCGGTCAGGTTCCCGTGTCCCAGCCGGCGACAGGTTCCTGCGCATCAGCGGGGGTGACCGGTCTGCTCCTGATCCCCGGGATTGTCCCTTGGGTTGGCGTCCTGTGGCTGGAGCCGAACACGCCGGGGAGGGGGTACCGTCAGTTATGCTCTCTCTTGCTCCGGTGCTCTAGGTTGCCATGCTCCTGTGACTCAGCCAGATTGAGGGGTTTCCTGC
This sequence comes from Salvelinus fontinalis, assembly GCF_029448725.1. Taxonomy (NCBI): domain Eukaryota; kingdom Metazoa; phylum Chordata; class Actinopteri; order Salmoniformes; family Salmonidae; genus Salvelinus; species Salvelinus fontinalis. The sequence continues at coordinate 40,997,490 of NC_074667.1, read as the reverse complement.
GCCTCTGCAGAGGTGATCGGTCCGCTCCTGTTCCCCGGGATCGTCATTTTAGTCTGAGTCACCTGTCACCATCGTTACGCGCACTTGCGTGTCTTCAGAATCACCTGGACTCCATCACTTCCTTGATTACCTGCCCTATATATGGCACTCCCTTTGGTTCCTTCCCCAGGCATCATTGTTTCTGTTCCTGTGTCGGTGCGCTGTTTGTGTTTCTTGTTTTGTTCATTTCTTTATTAAATGTATTCACTCCCTGAACTTGCTTCCCAACTCTCAGCGTACTTCGTTATACACTGGAGTAATATGAATAAAATTTTCGGTTCTAGTCAATACTCTAGCAGCCGTGTTTAGCACTAATTGAAGATTATTTTGAGCTTTATCCGGGTAGCCAGAAAGTAGAGCATTGCAGTAGTCTAATCTATTAAAATCAGATCCAACAATAATATCAAGTAATTAGAAATACAGGGCTTAAAAACGAAGGTGTCATTGTACGCTGATGATTCATGTTTTCTTTTAAATCCACAATTTGGATCCCTCCACAGACTCATAGAGGATCTAGATAATTATTCTAACCTTTCTGGATTACAACCAAACTATAATAAGTGTACTATATTATGTACCGTATTGGATCATAAAAAAGACAACTTTTACCAATAAAATGGTCTAAAGGTGATGTGGACATACTTGGTATACATATCCCGAAATAAATAAATGATCTCACTCATTTTTATAGAAAGTTTGCAAAAATAGATAAGATCTTGCTACCATGGAAAGGCAAATACCTTTCTATTGGTGGAAAAATCACCCTGATTAACTTTAGTCATATCCCAGTTTACCTATTTGCTTCCGGTCTTGCCTACACCTAGCAAACTTTTTAAAATTATATGAGAAAATATATTCAATTTTATTTGGAATGGCAAGCCAGACAAAACTAAACGGGCCTATTTCTATAATGAATATATTTTTTTATATTTTAAAAAGGTATAATCTTAGTAAATGATATCATAAATAGGACTGGTGGAGTTATGTCATACATGCAGCTAGCAAAAACATATGGAAATGCCTTCTCTACCCAAAATTACAACCAACTAATTGAAGCATTACAGCAAAAATGGAAGAGGAAAGTGTAAGGGGGAAAAAGTAAGGAACTTGTCTGTTGGCCCTGCCTTAAAGACCATAATTGGTTAAAGAAAATTGTGATAAATAAAAATATATACCAGTTTCATTTAAAGACCAAAAAATTGACAGCCGTGCCATATAGATTGCAAAATAGTTGAGAAGAGATTTTTGACATACTGATTCCATTGGACATGTTTTATGAACTGATACGCAAAACAACGCCGGATTCAAAACGTAGAATTTTTCAATTGAAATTCTTATACAAAATTCTAGCAACCAATAGAATGTTATTTATGTGGGGGATACAACCTTCCCAGCTCTGCAGATTTTGCTGCGGAGAAGCAGAATCATTAGATAATTTGTTTTGGTACTGTCCATATGTAGCTTGTTTTTGGTCACAGGTCCAAGAATGGCGGAATTTTTTTTATATTTACCTGTAGCTAACCCTGCTGATAACACTACTGGGCGATCTGAAAAGTCATAGTCAATCGATCAATAATATAATAATACTTTTTGCAAAAAATATATATTTTCAATTTACTATCTGTAGAAACAATGAGAGCAGAAAGGTTCAGAACTTTTGTGAAACATCACAGCACAGTTGAAAAATATATGGCAAATAGAAATCCAATATGGATGGTGTTAGGAGATAGCTGGGAGGGGTTGAATGGAGCTGAAAGTTGGGACTAATAACAACAAGATAACTAACGTAAAACATACTGTGCCCGTAAACGTACATAGGTTGAGAACTTTTTTGAAAGAGCACAGTTTGAAAGCTATGGCAAATAGAAATCAAACCAGATGGACATCAGAAATAGATGGGAGAGGTTGAGGGTAGAGGAAAGACAGGAGTAAAAACAAACAAAATAGAACTGTGTCCATAAAATATATATAGTATGTATAAGCTGGAAATACAGGCCTAAGAGTTGTTCACTAGTTTGCTCCAATTGTGGGAGGGGTGGTAGGGTTGGAGGGTAATAATGGAAATATATACAAACATATATGTATGTATTTATATGTATGTATGTATGTGTATACAGTATGTATGTATTTATGTATGCATGTGTATGTATGTGTGTATATGTATATATATATATTTGCAAAAAAATATATGGGGGATTGGAAGTGATGCAGACAATTACATTGATGGAAGCTACAATATTAAATATTATAGATGATCTACCCCCTAAATGATATATATTTTTGAATACAAAATAAAAAAGACTATCTAATTAATTAAGCCATGAGGACATTCGAGACACACACACATATACTGATACTGCAGCAATATACTACACAGATGTACTGATCACACACACAACAAACATACACAAATATGTCAGCTCTGTAGATAAATGCTCCTATTTAGAGGCCGACAGAAAACAGTCTATTACTCTCCTCTCCACATTGTACTTGCTGGCTAGTTAACACACTAGGGACACAGACAGACAGCTGACACAAGCACGTGGAGGCTCACCCACACAGAACCCCCATCTCTTTTTCTCTCCATCTCTCTCTCCCACCCTCTTTCCTTCTCTCTCTCTCTGTTACCTTGGAGTCTGGCCGTCATGCTCCTGTGGCTCCAGTCTAAAGGTTACGCTGTGTACCCACCGTCACTGCCTGTCACCCCCCCCCCCTCCCTCCGACCCCCCCCCCCCCCAGCCCCAGCCCTGGCCTCTGTCAGCCCGTCTCATACCCCTGGCCTTAGAATCAAATAACCACTGTGTGTGCCCCTATAGTGCCCTGCCTACCTCCTTATCCTCCTCTCGCCTCCTTTGCTTCCTCTTCTTCCTTTTTCTCCACTGAGCTTTGAAGGTTAGAAGAGAAGAGTGACTGGAAAGGATGTTGGGAGAGAAAAGAGAGAAATAGAGTGAGAGAGAAGAATGGGTTTGAAGTGATAGCTGTGTGTTCTAGGTGGAAATGGATCGTGGTTAATGGTCTGTGTTACAGAAGGTGGAGTGTCAGAGGAATACAGGTCAAGTCAGGGCCTAGGTCTGTGTTACAGAAGGTGGAGTGTCAGAGGAATACAGGTCAAGTCAGGGCCTAGGTCTGTGTTACAGAAGGTGGAGTGTCAGAGGAATACAGGTCAAGTCAGGGCCTAGGTCTGTGTTACAGAAGGTGGAGTGTCAGAGGAATACAGGTCAAGTCAGGGCCTAGGTCTGTGTTACAGAAAGTGGAGTGTCAGAGGAATACAGGTCAAGTCAGGGCCTAGGTCTGTGTTACAGAAGGTGGAGTGTCAGAGGAATACAGGTCAAGTCAGGGCCTAGGTCTGTGTTACAGAAGGTGGAGTGTCAGAGGAATACAGGTCAAGTCAGGGCCTAGGTCTGTGGATCAGGTTGTCATGCTAGAATGTGGGTGTGGGTGCGTACGTATGTGTGTGAGTGTGTCCATCACTGCAGAGGATTGGTGTCTTGCTCTTACTGGCATGGACACATGTAATAAAAAACACTCCCCCTCTCTTTCCTCTTCCTTTCCACTTCTCTCACCTCTTCCATATTTCTCTCCATCTTTCCCTCCCCACACTATTTGCATCAATAGTTCCTAAAAAAAATAAAAATTCATATCCATTTCTTTCCACTGTATCTTCAGCCAAACAAAATGATTATTGTAAGCCTATTTCTCCAATTCCTATTGCCTGTTCTCTCTACCCCCCCCCCCCCCCCCCTTTCTCTGGCTCAGTCCAATTAGGCCATATAAAGTGTGTATAAATTGAGTGGGGGCAGAGCACTTAAAGAGCAAAAATCAATGAGAGCATGGGCTCACTGTGATAATATTAACTGGGTAATGAATGAGACAAACACACTAGAGGCCCATGCCCATTTTACAGACTCTCACAACAATGTACACACACACGCACACGCGTGCATATACAATAGTGTAAATACAAACATACACGCACAGGCATGCACATACTGTATATTCACTCGTACACACACACAAACACTGTCTGCACATATTATCATTCTACCAATCACAGTCAAAACACATGCTGTAAACACACACACTGACTCCCACCCTGGGATCTCTGTACCGATCTGACCCGATGCACTCCCAAACCCAGACAGACACCAGATCAATATTGACAGATCAACACCACACATCACTCCAAACACATCTTCGCTAGGGATATCTTTCCTATTGTTTTTCATTCATTTATTTTTTATTTTTTTCAGTTATCCTTCTCTCTCATCTCTCCCTCCTTCTGTCTCTCCCTAGTTCCTCCTCTCTCCGGGCCATCTGTGGAGCGTTCAAGCGCTCCGATTCCACGCATAGTGAGCTCTCAACATCTTGTCTCGTCACGGCAATTACACACACACACACTTTTCAAATAGATGCAATTGTACTGTATAGTCACATACATGTGGTGAGAATTCTGAAGAGATTAGAGAACTAGAATGAAAATGTAAAAACTGAGTTTTTAGGTGATGTAGTATTCAGAGCAGTGTTGCGTGTGTGTATACACTGAGTGCGCAAAATATTAGGAACATCTTCCTAATATTGAGTTCCACCCCCTTTTGCCCTCAGAAGAGCCTCAATTCGTCAGGGCATGGACTCTACAAGGTGTCGAAAGCATTCCACAGGGATGCCGGCCAATGTTGACTACCATGCTTCCACAGTTGTCATGTTGGCTGGATGTCCTTTGAATGGTGGACCATTCTTGATTCACACAGGAAACTGTTGAGAGTGAAAAACACAGCAGCGTTGCAATTCTTGACATACTCAAACCGATGCATCTGGCACATTGTCACGTTCCTGACCTCTTTTCTTTTGTCTTGTATTTATTTAGTTGGTCAGGGCGTGAGTTGGGTGGGTTTGTCTATGTGTGATTTTCTATGTTGGGATTTTGTGTTCGGCCTGGTATGATTCTCAATCAGAAGCAGCTGTCAATCGTTGTCCCTGATTGAGAATCATACTAAGGCAGCCAGGGTTTCACGTGTGTTTTGTGGGTGTTTGTATCTCGTTTCAGTGTTCGTGCCACACGGGACTGTTTTTGGTTTTGTCACGTTCGTTGTTTTTTTGTATTTGTAAGTGTTCAGTTGTAATTTTGGATTCGGGAGTAGATGAACGTATTGTTTGTTTCATTCATCGATTGTATTTTGGACTGGGTTTTTGTCCTCCGTGTATGGGACATTTGTTTGTTACACCCAGTATTTCCGTGTGGACATTGTTTGCCGGTTGTGCATTAAAAGCACTGTATTGAACTCTCTGTTGTTCCTGCGCCTGACTTCACACCCCCCGACACCCAGAGCGTTACACACATACTACCATGCCCCCTTCAAAGGGACATAAATATTTTCTCTTGCCCATTCACCCTCTGAATGGCACACATACACAATCCATGTCTCAATTGTTTCAAGGCTTAAAAATCATTATTTGACCTGTGTCCTCCCCTTCATCTACACTGATTGAACTGGATTTAACAGATGACATCAATACGGGATGACCTGGATTCACCTGGTCAGTCTATGTCATGGAAAGAGCAGGTGTTCCTAATGTTTTGTACACTCAGTGTACATGTTACACATAACCTGCTGTTTTCCATAGATGTTTGTCACCCAGTTTGACTACACACACACACACACACACACACACACACACACACACACACACACACACACACACACACACACACACACACACACACACACACACACACACACACACACACACACACACACACACACACACACACAGGTGTATCAATGAGTTATCAAAATATAATTACAGGGACAAGAATAGAGACATGAGGGTGTGATGAGATGGGGGGCAGTCAGTGACCCTCATTACTGTGAGAGGGTGAGGGTTAATTAACGGCAAACTTTAATCAACGTCAATTAATGATTCATAGCCTCTGAGTCTAAAGCCAGTCATAAAGCCAGCCATGAATATGGACAGCTACGCTAGGCATGCATTATTCATTCACTCTTTTTACACTATACAGTAAATGGGATATTCACAGTTGGATTTGTTTCACCAACTTTTTGATTTCACCTAATTTTAACATTCTGTCATTAAAGGAACATGTTCAACTTAATAAAAACAAGTTTTCCTGAGGTAAAAAAATTATAGTACGTGCCTATTAAGTGCAAAATATAGTAACAGGTTTTTCGTAACAGGGTTAACCGTAACAGGGTTGATGATTTCATCTTAAATCAGCCTTAAATCTCCTTGTGACAGGGTGAATGGAAGCTTGTTGTGTTTAACAGGGAGGGGCCATTTAATGCATTCTTCACAAAAATAAATGTAATTGTTAAAACTTTCTAGCCTGTCTATCTATGGGTAAAAATGTTGATGGGTTATACTTTACCGCTCAGTTTTACACCACAAAAGACTAGAAAATTGCAAAAAATAGTAGAACCAGGTCACCTGCTTTTACACCATGATTTCACTATTAGATGCCCAATGTTTCTTTAGAAAAAAAATATTTGAAAAGGAATAGGTTCACAAAATTAAAAAGAGAGTTCAGTTCACATAACAGGGTTGACCGTAAAATGAGTGGGAAACGTAAATGAGTCACTAATCAATAATGAAATAAATAATACTCTTCAGAAATTACTGTCAAAGCAACAAAAAAGCCAGGGCTTTACAATGATGGAGAAAGTTTGGGGTTAAGTCCGTTAAAATTTTCCTTGCGGGATGTGTCAAAATGCTGAATCTTTATTCATATTGAAAATCAGAGTTATTGAATTCTCCATATGGCCTATATTAAAGGGCACTTAATTTAATATATAACAGGCTTTTAAAATTCAATATTTGTGCACAATTTCTACTTAAAACCTCTTGAAGCTAGGGGGCAGAATCTTTATGTTTGGAAAAAATAACGTTCCCAAAGTATGCTGCCTATTTCTCAGGCCCAGATGCTAGAATATGCATATCATTGACATATTAGGATAGAAAACACTCTAAAGTTTCCAAAACTGTCAAAATATTGTCGGTGAGTATAACAGAACTGATTTTACAGGTGAAAACCTGAGGAAATCCAACCCGGAAGTGTCTCTTATTTTGAAAAATCCCTGTTCCATTGCCTGCCTTTCCTCCATTTAAAGGGATATCAACCAGATTCCTTTTTCAATCGCTTCCACAGGGTGTGAACAGTCTTTAGACATAGTTTCAAGCTTTTATTCTGAAAAATGAGCGAGATTTATCAAAACGCGTCAGTGGATAGATGGATGTCCTTCCATTAGTTCATGTGCGCGAAAGTTGTAGCTCGACATTTGTTATTGAATAGTTTACCGTCCGGTTGAAATATTATCGATAATTTATGTTAAAAACAACCTGAGGATTGATTATAAAAAATGTTTGATATGTTACTACGAACTTTACGGATACTATTTGGAATTTTCGTCTGCCCTTCATGACTGCTCGAGCCTGTTGATTTCTGAACATAACGCACCAACCAAATGGAGGTTTTTGGATATAAAAATAAGATTTATCGAACAAAAGGAACATTTATTGTGTAACTGGGAGTCTCGTGAGTGCAAACATCCGAAGATCATCAAAGGTAAGCGATTAATTTGATTGCTTTTCTGGCTTTCGTGACCAATCTACATTGCTGCTAGCTGTTCGTAATGTTTTGTCTAGTGATCGATAAACTCACAAACGCTTGGATTGCTTTCGCTGTAAAGCATATTTTCAAAATCTGACACGATAGGTGGATTAACAACAAGCTAAGCTGTGTTTTGGCATATTTCACACATTTCTTTTGAATTTGGCGCTCTGCAATTCAGCGGTTGTTTACGAAAATGATTCCGTTAAAGTGATCCGTGCGCCAAGAGGTTAAAATATCAAAGGGACTCAGAAGGAACGCATTTCGTGGAATTACCCAGTTATTGGCTGTCAAGTGTCAGTGTGCAACGGTAAGGACGGAGTCAGGCGCAGGACACAGAACTGAGTAAAATAACGTACTTTACTCGAAAAGAAACAACCATAAATTCCACGCAGGGAAAAACTCACCATAACACAGCATTCTAACACTCAACAAGGATCACACACGCACAAAACATATTGGGAACCAGAGGGTTAAATAGGGAAAATAATATTAACGTAATGGGAACCAGGTGTGTACAATCAACACAAAACAACAAAGAAAAAGAAACGTAAATCGTGGCAGCTAGAAAGCCGGTGACGACAACCGCCAAACGCCGCCCAAACAAGGAGAGGCACCAACTTCGACGGAAGTCGTGACATTGGCACATGTAGAAAAAGTACAGTGCATTCAGAAAGTATTCAGACCCCTTGAATTTTTCCAAATTTTGTTACACTACAGCCTTATTCGAAAATTGATTCAATTATTATTTTTCCCTCGTCAATCTACACACAATACCTCATAAGAAATCGAAAGAAGGTTTTTAGAAATTTTAGAAAATGTATTAAAAATACAACACAGAAATACCTTCTTTACATAACTATTCTCACCCTTTGCTATCAGACTCGGAATTAAGCTCAGGTGATTCCTGTTTCCATTGATCATCCTTGAGATGTTTCTACAACTTGATTGGACTCCACCTGTAGTAAATTTAATTGACTGGACATAATTTGGAAAGGCACACACCTGCCTATATAAGGTCCCACAGTTGACAGTACATGTAAGAGCCAAAACCAAGCCATGAGGTGAAAATAATTGTCCGTAGAGCTCCGAGACAGGATGGTGTCGAGGCACAGATCTGGGGAAGGGTACCAAAAGATTTCTGCAACATTAAATGTCCCCAGAACACAGTGGCCTCCATCAATCTTAAATGGAACCACCAAGAATCTTCCTAAAGCTGGCCGCCCAGCCAAACTGAGCAATTGGGGGAGAAGGGCATTGGTCAGGGAGGTGACCAAGAACCAGATGGTCACTCTGACAGAGCTCCAGAGTTCCTCTGTGGAGATGGGAGAACCTTCCAGAAGGACAACCAGCTCTGCATCACTCCACCAATTAGTCCTTTATGGTAGAGTGGCCAGACGGAAGCCAGTAAAAGGCACATGACTGCCTGCTTGGAATTTACCGAAAGGCACCTATAGGACTCCCAGACCAGGAGAAACAAGATTTTCTGGTCTGATGACACCAAAATTGAACTCTTTGGCCTGAATGCAAGGCGTCAAATCTGGAGGTAACCTGGCACCATCCCTACAGTGAAGCATGGTGGTGGCAGCATCATGCTGTGGCGATGTTTTTCAGTGGCAGGGACTAGGAGACTAGTCAGGGAAAGATGAAATGAGCAAAGTACAGAGAGAATCATGATGAAAACCTGCTCCAGAGCGCTCAAGACCTCAGGCTGGGGCGAAGGTTCACCTTCCAACAGGACAATGACCCTAAGCACACAGCCAAGACAACGCAGCAGTGGCTTTGGGACAAGTCTCTGAATGTCCTTGAGTGGCCCAGTCAGAGCCTGGACTTGAACTCTATTGAACATCTCTGGAGAGACCTGAAAATAGCTGTGCAGCGATGCTGCCCATCCAACCCGACAGAGCTTGAGAGGATCTGCAGAGAAGAATGGGAGAAACTCCCCAAATACAAGTGTGCCAAGCTTGTAGCTTCATACCCAGGAACACACTGTAATCGCTGCCAAAGGTGCTTCAACAAAGTACTGAGTAAAGGTTCTGAATACTTATGTCAATGTGATATTTCAGTTTTTCATTTGTATTACATTTGCAAAAAATATAAAAAACAGTTTTTGTTTTGTCATTATGGGGTATTGTGTGTAGATTTAATCAATTTTAGAATAAGGCTGTAATGTAACAAAATGTGGAAAAATTCAAGGGGTCTGAATACTTACCCGAAAGCACTGTATCTTCAGGAAGTCCTTTAATTCTAATGGATGTCCTCTCCCTGAGACCCCGCTCACCACCACCCTGTGATTCCCATTCGGAAAGCCCTATACAACCAGTTGTTATTTTATTAATCCATTTTAGAGTGAGGTTGTAAGGTAAAAGGTCAAGGGGTCTGAATACTGTCCGAATGCACTTTATGCTTGTGACAAATCATGGCTCAAAACTGCGACCAAAACGTTTGCGACTCTTTGACTTGGCAATGTGACACCGATTTCTTATTGGTCACTAGGGTGCCAATAAAATGTTTTGCTGTTTACGTTAGTTTTTTGTTCACAATTTGCTTTTATTTTTATTATCAAGATTTATTCAAACAGCAATGGGTATGCAGGTCCGAAGTCTTGGTTGAGTCTTTACGATGTGCAATTCAGTCATAATGCACTGTTTGAATGAACATTTCTAAAGGCTTTCCAAAAAATAGTTCACAATGCAATGTTGACATCATGATTATTTGTAAGCTGTGATTTGAAAACTCTGCTATTACATGTAGTCTACACTTTATATAAAAACACTGCTAGTAAAACACAAAGGTAACTTGCTAGGCACACAATTGAATTAAAGGGCAACTACACTAACCAACTTTTTGTTGTTGATTGTTCCCAGACCTCAAAAGTGGTTTTCTGATGTGGTTTAAGGATTGTTGTAGACTTAGAACATTACATTTTTGTAGTTTGTCTATTTAAATAAAGTATGATTTTGAGAGTGAATGTCACGCCCTGACCATAGTTTGCTTTGTATGTTTTATGTTTTGTTTGGTCAGGGTGTGATTTGAGTGGGCATTCTATGTTGTATGTCTGGTTTGTCTATTTCTATGTGTTTTTGCCTGATATGGTTCTCAATCAGAGACAGGTGTTTTGCGTTGTCTCTGATTGGGAACCATATTTAGGTAGCCTGTTTTGTATTGTGGGTTGTGGGTTATTGTCTATATGTTAATTGTTTGTGTCTGCACTGTTTATATGTAGCGTCACGTTCGTTTGTTGTTTTGTAAGTTTGTCAAGTGTTCTTCATTTCTTCTTTAATAAATAGAAGAATGTATTCATTTCACGCTGCGCCTTGGTCCTCCCCTCTTTCTCCCGAAGACGATCGTGACAGTGAAACCTTAAAAAAACTAGGAAAACTCAGAAACCAGGGGGAAAATGCTGCTATATGTTGTATGTGTGTTGTTTGACATGATGAAAGGGGAATGCAACATCAGAAAGATCTGATATGAAGACTAGATCACATGCATATGCAAATAGATAAATACGTCAACAGTTGATGACATCGGCTGTATCCTAAAATGAAGTTACAGACACCAAACTCATTATTCTGCTAAAAGAGTTACACTGCAGACTAGGAGGAATGGAGAAATGGTGTCACTGGAAAGATAGATGAAGAGAAAGAAAGAGAGAGGGAGAAACTTGGGTCGTTTGCGATTTACTGTTATGCCTGTGAATGCAGGGAAGATAAGTCACCCGCTAAGCGCTTTCGATATATTTATTAAATCATGTGTCTCTTCTTTGCAGTTTATAGCCATCATTCAAACCCTCCTTAGATACACTAAGCTTCAACTCAATGAAGGAAATAGTGCATTTAAATATTAAAACATGGCTTTACAGGAATGACATACCAGGGAGAGGAGAAATAGTGAGAATCTGATGAAAAGGGGGGAAATTAGAAGAGGGGGAGAAGATGAGATCTTTCTGTCACAAGTTACCATTTCAAATACACACACCATGCTGAAAATACACTTAGACGCCACATGAACGCATGCACACACACAAACTAATAAGTGACAAATAGGCCTAAATGTGTCACGGTTCAGTCAACGACACTCGCAAAATGGCACAAAATGGTAATTTGCTCTCGTTAAGTAATAATTACAAATCAGTAGCAGTTGGGGACATTTAAACCATTAATGGAGTCTTTGATCCTTGCTTAATGCGACAACAAAAAAGTGTCTCAAAGTGATCAACCCTCTAGATCAGGGGTCTTCAACCTTTTCTTTTCCATAGATCCCCTGGAAAACGGGCGACCCAGGGACCCCCATCCTACATTTGCAAAAAAAAATACATTTCACGTATTGTCTTACCATCAGGTGAATGAAAAAGTAATCAACATTTTAAAAGGAATAGATTTGGTAGATAGTTTTTCATTATTTTGACCTCCCCACATTATAATTGGAAGAGGAAGTGTAAACTCTGACATAGCCAATTAGCTAGAAAGGTAACTCCAAACACATTTTCGCTAAGAGCAGCTGTGTAATTGGCTCCAAGGAGTGTAATTTGCTTAACTTTATTCAAGAAATAAAGTTGACATAATTAGAAATAAGATATTCTCGTATTTTCTACTGTAGGTATGGAATGCAACTGTCACAATTCGTGTGTATAGGTGGCAGGGAAGTCAGGCGCAGGAGAATTAAACTTGGTAAAATAGAGTAATTTAATTAAAAAAACATAACTACAAAACCATAAATACAAATGAAACAAATTGGGTGCGAGGACCCGTCGCGCACCAAATACAAACAACACGACACTGAACATAAAACAATCTCTGACAAAGACATGATGGGAAACAGAGGGTTAAATACACAACAGGTAAGGAATGGGATTGAAACCAGGTGTGTAGGAAGACCGGTGATGTCGACCGCCGAGCACCACCCGAACAAGGAGAGGCATCGACATCGGCAGAAGTCGTGACAGCAACATTTGTTTATTCTGTTGTTGCTAGCGATATTAATAAAAACATTATTTTGAACACCTTTTTTTTCTCAATATTTTCACTGTTGAATACCCCTGCACTAGATCAATAACTAGTTACGAAAGTCAACATGTAAAAACACAAAATAAAAATGTTGGACTAGTGCTAGACTGTGAAAGGAGTATCAGTGGTATGCCACGCCATTTAAAGGGGTGTATCTGAAAGTCAAAAGCAGTTACGTGACTGAAAGGAATATTAACTTGGGAAATACTGTACAATGCCTTCAGAAAGTATTCAGACCCTTTGACTTTTTCCACATTTTGTTACATTACAGCCTTGTATTAATGTATTAAATAGTTTTTTCCCCCTCATCAATCTAAAAGTCAAGCAAAAACAGGTTTTTAGAAATGTTTGCAAATGTATTAAAAACAAAACACTGAAATATCATATTTACATTAAGTATTCAGACCCTTACTCAGTACTTTGTTTAAGCACCTCTGGCATTGATTACAACCTCAAGTCTTATTGGGTATGACACAACAAGCTTGGCACACCTGTATTTGGGGAGTTTCTCCCATTCTTCTCTGCAGATCCTCTCAAGCTCTGTCAGGTTGGATGGGGAGCGTTGCTGCACAGCTATTTTCAGGTCTCTCCAGAGATGTTCAATAGGGTTCAAGTCCAGGCTCTGACTGGGCCACTCAAGGACATTCAGAGACTTGTCCCAAAAACACTCCTGTGTTGTCTTGGCTGTGTGTTTAGGGTTGTTGTCCTGTTGGAAGGTGAATCTTCGCCCCCAGTCTGAGGTCTTGAGCGCTCTGGAGCAGGTTTTCATCAAGGATCGCTCTGTACTTTGCTCATTTCATCTTTCCCTCGATTCTGACTAGTCTCCCAGTCCCTGCCACTGAAAAACATCCCCACAGCATGATGCTGCCACCACCATGCTTCACCGTAGGGATGGTGTCAGTTTTCCTCCAGACGTGACGCTTGGCATTCAGGCCAAGAGTTCAATCTTAGTTTCATTAGAACAAAGAATATTGTTTCTCATGGTCTGAGAGTCATTTAGGTAGCGGCAGGTAGCCTAGTGGGTAGAGCGTTGGGCCAGTAACTGAAAGGTTGCTGGATTGAATCCCAGAGCTGACAAGGTAAAAATCTGTTGTTCTTCCCCTGAACAAGGCAGTTAACCCATTGTTCCCCAGTAGGCCATCATTGTAAATAAGAATGTGTTCTTAACTGACTTTCCTAGTTAAATAAAAAATAGGTGCCTTTTGGCAAACTCCAAGTGGGCTGTTATGTGCCTTTTACTGAGGAGTGGCTTCCATGTAGCCACTCTACCATAAAGGCCTGATTGGTGGAGTGCTGCAGACATGGTTGTCCTTCTGGAAGGTTCTCCCATCTCCACAAAGGAACTCAGGAGCTCTGTCAGAGTGACCATCGAGTTCCAAGGCCCTTCTCCCCCGATGCTAATTTTGTCCAGTCGTCCGGCTCTAGGAAGAGTCTTGGTGGTTCTAAACTTCTTCCATTTAAGAATGATGCAGGCCACTGTGTTCTTGGGGACCTACAATGCTGCAGACATTTTTAGTACCCTTCTCCAGATCTGTGCCTCAACACAATCCAACACAATCTTTTCTATATAGACAGGTGTGTGCCTTTCCAAATAATTTCTAATCAATTGAATTTATCACAGGTGGACTCCAATCAAGTTGTAGAAATATCTAAAGGATGATCAATGGAAACAGGATGCGCCTGAGCTCAATTTCGAGTCGCATAGCAAATGGTCTGAATACTTATGGAAATGTGATATTTCCCCAAAAAAATTATACATTGCTTTGTCATTATGGGGTATTGTGTGTAGATTGTGTGTAGATTGATGAGGGAAAAAACAATTTAATCAATTTCAGAATAAGGTGGTAACGTAAGAACAAAATGTGGAAAAAGTCAAGATGTCTGAATGCTTTCCAAAAGCACTGTACATTCTACAATTAACCATTAACGGGGACTGTGCTTCTCTCCCATTACCAGAAGCTTTAGGATGTGGGTGGAAGAATTTAAACACGGCTATATAGTAGGGAGTGAAGGACTAGTGCAATTTTGCATTAAAATTAAACTTAAATCACTATTTATTTTCTCTCTGCCTCTCCATCTGTCAGTCTGCCAATCTCTCTCTCTCTCATTGTTTTCTATAGGGCAAAGGCAATCTCATTAGTCTTCCACAATGTATGGTGTTGTAATGATGCTATTTATTCTATTGACCCTGATCTTTCTCTGCTGGTGTACAATTGGTGATGTCTGAGTACAGCATAATACACACACACAAACACTGCTCTGAAAATTGATAGGTCTACCAAGCTATTCCTGCCCAGCAGAGGCTAAATGAGAGCTTGTTAGCCGCAAGATAAAAACAAACGAGGCCACCTCACTACTCGCTATGTGGAGAGAGAGAGAGAGAGAGAGAGAGAGAGAGAGAGAGAGAGAGAGAGAGAGAGAGAGAGAGAGAGAGAGAGAGAGAGAGAGAGTGAGAGAGAGAGAGTGAGAGTGAGAGTGAGAGTGAGAGTGAGAGAGAGTGAGAGAGAGAGAGTGAGAGTGAGAGAGTGAGAGTGAGAGAGAGAGAGAGAAAGAGAGAGAGAGAGAGAGAGAGAGAGAGAGAGAGAGAGAGAGAGAGAGAGAGAGAGAGAGAGAGAGAGAGAGAGAGAAAGAGCAAGCCAGAGGAAAGTGAAAGACAGGGGATGCGGGGGATAGTGTGGGAGAGAAATAAAAATTGTAGGAGAGAGAAATATTTGTTACTGTAATTGTGCTGAGCGCTTCTTGTTTACCAAAGCTAGTAGTCTGGGAAGAACCGACCGACCGACCGATTGACCAACCGACCGACCGACAGACAGACAGACAGACAGGCAGACAGACAGCAGGGTAGAGCCAGAATGGAAGGATCACTGTGAGAAACTGACAGATACTGAGATGGATGGCTTTTCACACACTGATATTGCACATTTAAGCCTAATAAAGGAAGATGGATGGCCAGTTAGCCTCAGTACATGGAGAAGATAATATGGATATTTATCTAGAGTGGCCCACAGAGTGTGTTTGGGCACAGTGTGTGTGTGTTACAGCCTTGCTTGTGTTGACAAGACAATATAGGGCTTTCCGAATGGGAATCACAGGGTGGTGGTGAGGGGGGTCTCAGGGAGAGGACATCCATTTGAATTAAAGGACTTCCTAAAGATACAGTGCATTCGGGAAAGTATTCAGACCCCTTGACTTTTTCCACATTTTGTTACATTACAGCCTTATTCTAAAATGGATTAAATATACACACAATACCCCAAAATGACAAAGCAAAAACTGTTTTTTAGATTCTTTTGAAAATGTATTACAAATAAAAAACTGAAATATCACATTTGCATAAGTATTCAGAACCTTTACTCAGTACTTTGTTGAAGCACCTTTGGCAGCGATTACAGCCTCAAGTCTTCTTGGGTATAACGCAACAAGCTTGGCACACCTGTATTTGGGGAGTTTCTTAAATTTTTCTCTGCAGATCCTCTCAAGCTCTGTCAGGTTGGATGGGGAGCGTCGCTGCACAGCTATTTTCAGGTCTCTCCAGAGATGTTCAATCGGGTTCAAGTCCGGGCTCTGACTGGGCCACTGAAGGACATTCAGAGACGTGTCCCAAAGCCATTCCTGTGTTGTCTTGGCTGTGTGCTTAGGGCCTTTGTCCTGTTGGAAGGTGAACCTTCGCCCCATTCTGAGATCCTGAACGCTCTGGAGCAGATTTTCATCAAGGATCTCTCTGTACTTTGCTCCGTTCATCTTTCCCTCGATCCTGACTCCCAGTCCCTGCCACTGAAAAACATCCCCACAGCATGACGCTGCCACCACCATGCTTCACCGTAGGGATGGTGCCAGGTTTCCTCCAGATGTGACGCTTGGCATTCAGGCCAAAGAGTTCAATCTTAGTTTCATCAGACCAGAGAATCTTGTTTCTCCTGGTCTGAGAGTCCTTTAATCCCTTTTGGCAAACTCCAAGCAGGCTGTCATGTGCTTTTAACTGAGCAGTGGCTTCCGTCTGGCCACTCTACCATAAAGGCCTGATTGGTGGAGTGCTGCAGAGAAGTTAGGAAGTTAGGCTAACAAGCATTTAGGCTAGGTAGTCCATGAAAACAAAAACTAAGAGCATACAGAGCCATAGACTGTTTTGCCAACATGAAAGATTCACAATTGTTTTTTAACTTGCGCACACACGCACACACACGCACACAAAGAAATCGGTACCATGGACAGCCACATGATAATTAGTAACATTGTTTGGACTAAATTGTTTTTGGTGTCTTTAAGTTTGTTTTCAGTGTATTACTGGTCATTTATGAACATTTGAACATCTTGGCCACGGTCTGTTATAATCTCCACCCGGCACAGCCAGAAGAGGACTGGCCACCCCTCATAGCCTGGTTCCTCTCTAGGTTTCTTCCTAGGTTTTGGCCTTTCTAGGGAGTTTTTCCTAGCCACCGTGCTTCTACACATGTATTGCTTGCTGTTTGGGGTTTTAGGCTGGGTTTCTGTACAGCACTTTGAGATATCAGCTGATGTACGAAGGGCTATAAAAATACATTTGATTTGATTTATTAAAATAAGCATATATAGCCTTGTTGATTTGATGATGTTTAAATGTTTATGTTGAAATGGTGCTGGAATAGCGGAGGCAGTGCTCCTGTTGTCTTTGTGCTGACTTGCGGTAACTCTGTGGTTCTAAATCAGTAGTCATTTAGTAAACTGTCCAAAACATGAACTTGTGTGACCATGATGCATGTCATATAAATGTTTGTTACGTGCAATATTTGCTTTATTGCGCTCCGGTTTTGTGATTAAACAAACGTATGTGTGGTTGAATTTATTCCGACACTGTGTGACTGTTGTCTTTTTGTTGTCACAGACTTATTGTAGGCCTACAGTATATCACGGTGGTGAATGAATGAATGGGTTTTAGAGCAAAAGCCGCAATTATCACAACGTAGGTGGTAATAGGGCTTTTTTACTGGCTTGGCTTCCCCAGTGGCTTCCCCAGTGGCTTCCCCAGTGATTTCACTCACGCACCACTACTGTGTCACATGCCCCTTTAGTTTATGGGAACGATCCCTCTGTGTCTGTATGTGTGTGTGTCTGCATCTGCATGTGTGTGTGCGTGTCTGCGTGTATGTGTGCGTGCGTGTGTGTGCGTGTCTGCGTGTGTGTGTGTCTGCGTGTGTGTGCGTGTCTGCATGTGTGTCTGTGTGTGTGTGCGTGTCTGCGTGTGTGTCTGTGTGTGTGTGCGTGTCTGCGTGTGTGTCTGTGTGTGTGTGCGTGTCTGCGTGTGTGTGTGTTGGTGAGTACTGTCCAGTATATGAGACAGGCTGTCATGTTCTTGTCGTCTGTAGTGGGATAGGAGGAGGTGTTGTCTGGCAGTGATGCATTGGCATGGACAGCATGGTTTAAGAGCTAAAAAAAAAGGGTCACGGATGTCTCGCTCTACTCTCCCTCTCTCCTCTCTTCTCTCTGCTGCCCTTGTCATCCCTGGTGGATGATCCAACACTCTCTCCCCTGCTGTCTTTCTGTCCTTCGTCACGGGTTGGTGTTCCTTCTCTGCTTTCTTCTCTCTGTTTGTTATGTCCAACCTTAAGATTCTTATCTTTGAACTCTTTCAAAATGGTATTTTATTCACATTCCTCTCTCTTGGCAACAACACCAATATCAACCTGTAAAGTGTATGTAAAGCTCATGCATGTGCATAAGGCTGGTATTTAGGGCGCATACATAATGTCAATTAAAAGAGGGTTCCAGTTCAGGCTACTCCCTGAGTGGGTGGTATTAGTTCCAGTGAATAAGACGTACTGAGAGAGACTTGGAGGGGGTCAGGGGATACATCTCCTGTCATCGTTTTAGAAAGGTTGTGACCTGTGAACAGCGAGAGGAGTGGCTCTTTTCAATTATTCAGCACACACTTCTCCCTTCGGGCTGTACATTTGTGTGTGTGTGTGTGTGTGTGTGTGTGTGTGTGTGTGTGTGTGTGTGTGTGTGTGTGTGTGCGTGCGTGCGTGCGTGTGTGTGTGTGTCCGCCTCCTCCAGAATGGTAGATCTCTGATTGCTCATGACTGACATTTGCACATGAAAATCAGTACATTTTTTTTTTGTTTAAACCCCCAAACACCAGTGCTGTTTCACACACATCCCTAAACCTCTGTGTGGGCTGAAGTGGTGTGTTGCTTTAGGAGTGTGAGTGGGCTGAGACCCAAGTTAAGTAGTACAGCTTGGCAATATGGACTAAAATCCATATTTGAGGCGATAACAATGAATAGAATGATACGTTTATAACAATAATGTGCGCCACAGTTTTTTGTATTATCCTTTAAACTACTACTACAGCCATCAATTGTCCCATTAACACCCATATTAGAAAACTTATTTAATTTCAAAATTTCACATTTCTCTAGTATAGGCTACTTATTGTAATGAACGATATCAGCAAAATGCCTATGATAAGTGATCGGTATGGTCGGTGTCGATAATTTTCTGTTTATCGTCCCAGTGACTCAATATACATGTCACTGACATCAGCCTTTAAAGACGACATTGTCTCTCTCTCTCTCCCATGTTCACACACACTAAAAAAGTACATTTGATCAGCCATTAGTGCAGCCTCGTGGCTGTCACTAAAGGTCAAGAAAGGGTTACAGTCGGAGGCCAGCTCAGTACTGTAAATGAGGAAATCGTACACACCTATAACAGCACTGTAAAACTGTGTCATAGACCGCATTCACAGGGAGGATCTGAATGCTGCTATACATCTTGTGCAGCTATATTTATGCTAAATCAATGTATTGATCATTAAATCAGCCGTTGGCTAGGGTTTGCATATAGATGACATGTTACTTCCCTTGGTTGGTTTATTAGTTATCTGTTACTGTAGTTTAAAGGTTGAACTTGAGGAAAGGTTGAGCTGTTCTACATACTTCAACGGAGCACTTCCGCTTCCTGACTCCTGGCCTGGAGTTAGAACAATCATGGCCGCAGCATGAATAGTCTATTGAAAATACAAACTGGCCCTTTTCCCTCTCTTCTCAATCACCCTACCGCTTTGACATTCAAATAGGCTTTATTGGCATGAAAGGCATGATCCAATGTTGCCAAAGCAGTACAATACACAAAATAATGACAGAATTTAATAAGGGGAAGAAATAGGTTCAAATCAATACCTGACCATTTCAGGTAACAAATAAATACTGTGATTAGAATAAAGGAATTGCATTAAGAGTTTCAGCTTTCTCTCCATTTCTTTATCCATTCCATTTCTTCTCACTCTGCAATGTCTTTTTCTCTTCATATCCCTCTCTATGTGTCCCCTCTGCCTCGCCTCTCGTGTCTATCCATATAGCAGACATATATTTTGGGGGTATGAGTAGGGAGGGAGGGGGAGGGTTGTCGAGACAAGAGTTTTAATTAATACTTCACTATGGGGGGGTGGAAGTTGAAAATGTCTGATACAAATTGTTTTGGAGGGATTCAGTAGATACCTTTGATCAATTGGTAATGAACTGTACAGGGCACTCTCTCCCACTGTTTTCCACTCTCTTTCATACACACACAGTCACACACACTGACAAATCTTATATAGTATTTTATAAGCCCTCATGCATGTATTGAAAGCTGCATACTGTATCTAGCTAACATTGTATTTGTAAAATTGATGAGCAATGTTTGGGGCATGCACAGCTTGGGTACTGATGTAAATACTGCGGGTTATACCAGTAAATTACAAGGCTCCACCTGTCCACACTACTACACACACACACACACACACACACACACACACACACACACACACACACACACACACACACACACACACACACACACACACACACACACACACACACACACACACACACACACACACACACATGTTTGTTTTACTATCCTTGTGGGGACCAAACAATTGATTCTCATTCAAAATCCTATTTTCCCTAACTCTAACTCTAAACCTAACCCTTAACCTAACCTTAACCCTAACCTTAACTCCTAACACTAATTCTTACCCTAACCATAATTCTAACCCTAACTCTAACCCTAAACCTAACCCCTGAGCCTAAAGAAGTATTTTCCTTGTGGAGACCGGTGAAATGTCCCCACTTTTTCCTTGTTTTATTACCCGAATTTTCCTGGTTTTAATCTCCTTGTAAAACCAAACACATGCACTCTGGTTTACCCAGAGCTCGGTAAATTCAAATACTCTACCTTACCCTTGCATTACACACTTTTTATTGTGATATGTCCATTCAACAATAATGACTGTATGACACAGGACGCTCATCAGCAACAACATAAAAGAAGGGCGCAATACACCCAATACCAGTCGCCCCTTCCATACTGTTCAATATTTTCATTTTGCCAAACAACAACTACATATGACAAAATATGTAATTACAGAGTATCGATACAGGCATGAATTGGGCCGATAAATCACTTTTTGCTGGTGTGAAACAGTTTGCTTAACCATGAGAGTGTCAGCAGAATTAACATGTGAAATTTCAGTGAGAAACCCTCTCAGTATGCTTGACCATATTCCCCAGCTGAGGAAGAAGTAAGAGCAAGGGATGGGCAGACAGAGAGGGAAAAAGAGATGTGTGAAAGAGGAGAGAAAAATGGAGGGAGAGAAGGAAAGAATGGACAAACTGGAAGAAGAGGAGAGATGAGATGGTATAGGATAGAATGGGATGAATGAACACAGAGGCTAAGACTGAGGCTGAGATGAATGAACACAGAGACTAAGATTGAGACTGAGATGAATGAACACAGAGACTAAGACTGAGACTGAGATGAATGAACACAGAGACAAAGACTGAGACTGAGATGAATGAACACAGAGACAAAGACTGAGTCTGAGATGAATGAACACAGAGAAAGAGACTGAGACTGAGGGACAGAGAATAGATGTTGAGAAGAAAAGCAGACATATTTGGTTGGAGAGAGGAGGCAAGGTGGGGACAAGATGTGGAGAGCAAGGGATGGAGAGAGTGAGAGAGAAGGCAGGAGGGAGTGGGAGGGAGGGAGGGAGAGAGCATGAGGCAGATGACAAATTGTGATTAATAGATGGGGTCCGGGGCAGCAGTGTGGAGCGTTGCTCATTAATAGAGAGAATTAGAGAGGCTGTGCAACTCAATCTGCACACTGTCACTCGCAATCAGGGACCATAATCAGATATACACAAAGGCAGAGGTACATATGCCTTCACGTGTGTGTGTGTGTGTGTGTGTGTGTGTGTGTGTGTGTGTGTGTGTGTGTGTGTGTGTGTGTGTGTGTGTGTGTGTGTGTGTGTGTGTGCGTGTGCGTGTGCGTGTGCGTGTGCGTGCGCGTGTGCGTGTGTGTGTGTGTTTTTGTGTGTGTGTGTGTGTGTGTGTATGTGCATGCTTGCACGCTCTCAGGCATGCACAGATGCACACACACTAAGGGTAAGATTTACAAAGAAATGCTTGGTAAATCTAAAAATGTGTCTAAGCCTTGTCATAGACAACATGGCACCATGCCTGCACTGTATTTCAGTATTGCCCTCCCTCTCAATCTCGTTCTGTCTCTCGGTCCTGTGAGCTTTTGGGTCAGGTCAGGCCCTTTACGAAGCAGATCATTTGGCCTGGGTGCTGTCACACACACACACACACACACACACACACACACACACACACACACACACACACACACACACACACACACACACACACACACACACACACACACACACACACACACACACACACACACACACACACACACTCTCTCTTCTTTTCCATTGCCTGGTTAATAAGGTGGTAACCTCCCGGATCACATGTTAGCTTCCTGCTCAAGACCTGATTGGTTTGTTGATTGTTTTTAAGAAGAGCTCCAAAGAACACACCTTAGTGGTCTATCACCCGCTCCCCCTCTCTATCTAAGTAGCTGAACTACCTATTCCCCTTAATGACAATTATTGAGAGTTACTCAACATACATTTTGTAGCAATAACTTGCTAAAAACTTGTTAAACTCAAGAAGCACCCGTGGTAAGGACTGTTAACCGTTGGAATCTATATTTTAAGATTGTTTTGATCACACGGACTGGGATATGTTCCGGGTTGCCTCTGAGAATAATATTGAAGTGTTCAGTGACTGGATTCATCAGGAAGAGGATAAGTGACGATTAGAACTTATCCAAACCAGAAACTGTTGATAAAGGGCAACATTTGTGCAAAACTGAAAGCCCGAACCAACGCATTCAACCACAGCAGCTCAGCCTACAGCTCAGCCTTCAACATCATAGTGCCCTCCAAGCTCATCACTAAGCTTAGTGCCCTGGGTCTGAATCCCTTACCTGTGCAACTTCATCCTGGACTTCCTGACGGGCCGACCCAAAGTTGGCAACAACACCTCCGCCACATTGATCCTCAACACGGGGGCCCCACAGGGGTGCATGCTCAGCCTCCTCCTATACCCCTTATTCACCCATGACTGCGTGGCCACTTGTGTTGCACCATATACCGAAACGGTATACTAGAATCTTTGTTACGTTTGGTACCTCTGTCAAATGTGTCTCACGTGATAGAGAGGATCAAGTCTGTCTATCAGCGCAAGCCCTTTATGGAGCATAGAGCAAAGTGCCTGCTCTACTTACTGATTCATTGCTAGAGCTGTCTGGGCTGCATCGTTAGCTCCCCACTCATGCTGCACAGAAATTAACACACCTGAATATTGCAACACGGCATGTAGAAAGGTTGAAACTGTTCATTAATGTTCACAAAACAATGTCCATACAGGATAGAACACTTATACAATGCAAGACAATAACGGTAGCTTCCAACTTTAATTGTAGGTTTCCTAGCTAGTTTACAGCTGAAGCACCCTCAGTTCACTACCCTAGTGCTTTGTTTGTGATAATATGCAAACCATAACACAAAATATACTGATTTCAAAGCTGATTGTCACCAAAACCTTCATTAATTCACTCCGTCTCCCTCACCACCAAAAACTCATTCACTTCTTCGTCTCCCTTGCCTCAGGTCTGGTTTCCACTAGATTCCATAGCCACAAAATCAGATTCCACAGACACATTCACAGCCTCTGCAAATGATGTCCTTACTTTCTTATAGAGACCGCACGCATTTTTATAAAATAAGAGATTATATTCAAATGTTGTTGATCAGTGCAATAAAACTATATGTTCTCTTAGCAGTAGCCAATGAAATAAGTCCTAAATGGAAAGGATTGTTTGTCATCTGTAGCCCCATGAAACCATCTAAAACAAACTCAATAACTCAACGCATGCACACACTCCTATTGAATAATATGCATTCACCTGTATTATGAATAGACCTAGGCTACATATCGACTTACACAATTTATTAATAGAGATTTACCTTTCAAATAAATTATTACCATTGTTCTTTTGTAGTTAGATTGGTAAAAACAAAGTCAAATTCATTGTATCATTGTATAATTGATTCATTAATGCATACTGTACATGGCTGTCTCGAAATAATTGTCATAAAATGTTTAAAATGCCATGACACTGAATTCAAAAGATGCCCAACGATTGAACAGATCAGTAGCTGAGTTTATCTGTCTGGATCAATTGCCGTTCTGTGATCGCCCCGTACCCTGCCCTGATCCTCAGATACTGTCACAAGCCGGCTACCCCCTGGTACTCTACCCTGTACCTTAGAGACCGCTGCCTTATGAACATAAGAGTCACTTTATATGTATATACTGTATTCTATTCATGGCTCATCCTATATAACTACTGCTATACACACCGTTCACGTACATATACAGTACATTATTTATATTCCGGACTCAGGTCCGGAAGCTAATTTCCTGCAATTCTATCCATTTTGCTATGGGGTTTTGTACTCTGCATTTATTTACTGTATTCTCAAAATAGCTCATTCTAATATTTCTACTCCTGTACGTTGCATTCCTGTACACTGTTTACACACACCACATATTTATTTATATACTGGATTCTTGACATAGCTCACTGTAATATATCTACTGCTGTACATATAATTCATAGTAGCCTATATCTTGTGTAAATTCATCTGTTGTAGGTACATATATATTTGGATTACTGTTACAGTGCTACTTGGTAAGTTAATCGGATTCGTAACGACATTTCCTAATTTATATATTTTTACGTTTGGGATTTTGTGTGTATTGTTTTGTAGTGCTAGGTACACTGAATGTCCAGAAGTATGTGGACACCTGCTCATTGCACATCTCATTCCAAAATCCTGAGCATTAACATGGAGTTAGTTCCCCCTTTGCTGCTATAACAGCCTCCACTCTTCTGGGAAAGCTTTCCACTAGATGTTGGAACATTGCTTGCTTGCGGCCAAATGAGAGCATTAGTGAGGTCGGGTACTGATATTGGGGCATTAGACCTGGCTCGCATTTTGCGTTCCATATCATCCCAAAGATGTTGGATGGGGTTGAGGTCAGGGCTCTGTGCAGGCCAGTCAAGTTCTTCCACACCGATATCAACAAACCCTTTCTGTATGGACCTCAATTTGTGCACAGGGGCATTGTCATGCTGAAACAGGAAAGGGCCTTCCTCAAACTGTTGCCACAAAGTTGGAAGCACAGAATCGTCTAGAATGTCATTGTATGCTGTAACGTTAAGATTTCCTTTCACTTGAACTAAAGGGCCTAGCCCGAACCATAAAAAACAGTCCCAGACCATTATTCCTCCTCCACCAAACTTTACAGTTGTCACTATGCATTTGGGCAGGTAGCGTTAATTTCACCAATAACCGATATTTAATAAATAGAATGAAAAAAAGGAATCTCATGCTTATCTGAACACATTTTCATAGTGTAAGAAATCAACATTTAAAGCATATATCACTTGGACAATTACTCTTTTGGATAGCAATTTAGGAGAATTCAACTTTTTCCATTCCCTGCTGTAAAACAGTATATCGGCAGATATGTCGGTGACAGTAAGTTTTGTCGCCCAAAAAGCATAATCGGTATCGGACCCAAAAAAACTAAACAGTCTGGCTCTAGTTTTTTCTTCCTGCATATGCTAATGTAACCAGAGGCTTTTCTGGTGCCCAGCGGCTTAGGCAGCTGACAGTATGCATCCCGGGGAGTGATCTATTGATCCATATTCAATATGTGCTACACTTTCCCCCTCACTAAAGTTGGCCAATGAATAAATAAAGTGTAGAACTGACAGTACATCCCACACTTAGGCCACAAAAGGCTGACTTAGGCGAATCAGGGGCAGACTTAGTGATTTGGAGGCCCCAGGCAGAAGACAGTTAGATTTTTCTGTTAAAATTAAAACTTCCTTTCTTTTTATTTTCTCTGCCCCGCTCTGAAAGGGCCTCATTATTGCAGATGAATTTCAATGAAAGTTACGTTTGCAATCATACTGCGTGAAACAATGCATGGTAACTCTGTCAAGGTGAAATAGTCCATTACTATGGACTGGTCCGTGGGTGATTAATGACACTTGTTTCTACTATTTTGAGAAAAACTTGGATTATATTAACATTGATATGAAATATATGTATATGTATGGAAATATATTATTGATCTATTATGAATTATTAATCAGCTGTATGGATTAATTGACTTTTTGAAGGCCTTTTTTGTCAACAATGTGGCCTCATTAAGATAAAACATTTTTTTAAAGGATAACTAGTATTTAAAATAAAAAAATATTATGCCTGGCTCACGAGGCCCCTTGATGATATGAGGCCTAAGGCCTCTTCTGCCTATTGGTAAGTCCACCACTGAGGCCAATCTTGTTAGATCTCCCCCACAAACAAATTTACTCAGACTAAATTATTTTCAATCAATTTCATTGGCAAACATGTTTTAATAGATTTTAGTTTAGAGAACATATACAGTTTTAAATTAATATGCTTTTTGGTAGAGAATTTAGAAATCTCAACAAAAGGTCACATATAGTGTGAAGCAGGGTGATATGGCATAAATGACACGGAACAAAGAGGATGAGCCTGTTGACATTAACAGTGAAGGGGCTAAAGGTATAGCATGTTTAGAAACCCAGGAAGAGTGGAGGAACGAATGAAAGACAGAAAAAAAGTTGTCAGTATCAATGTCTTTCACCACTAATGAGGTCTGAAAGCTAGAGAAACAGAGGCACTGACACCAGCCATGAGAATACCACTCTCCTCTCTCTCTCTGTCTCTCTCACACACACACACACATTTTGTCATTCTTCACACCGTGTCAGTCTCACATAATCAGTACATCTCCTATCCACGCTAGTCTGTTTTTTTAAACTCCCCCCCCCCAAAAACATACTTAAAAAATTACACCTATGCCTATATTATACAAATATCCTGCTAATTGTCTGCTCATATCGGTTACAAGCTTTGAAAATGTACAGGGCACAAAAAAACACTTTAACACAGACATAGATGTTGGCTGAAAATAGACCTTGCTAAATGTAGTCCTCAGTCATTACATCCTGTTGCTATCATAATCAGAATATAATACTTTTGTATTCACAGTAGGCTACACACACTATTAGTCCAACACACACATTCTTTTTTTTTGCATGTAAACTAGGTCTAGCCCAGGGTAAGACACAAACGAAATGTCTCTATTGTGTTGATGACAATAGGCTCTACATTAGTGTGACGCATGGTAGCCTAAACAGTCATGTCACTAGAATGTGAGAGTTCTGTTCAAGCCCCCCCCCCCCCCCCCCCCCCCCCACACACACACACACACACACCAGACACACACATATAGAGGTAAGAAAATACGTTATCAAGGCGCTAATAAGAGCATAGTGGCACCTACATAGCCTAAAGGTCAACAAATAATGGGACCGTGTGAGAATGGGACCGTGTGCCAATGGGACCGTGCAGAATCATTGTTCGAGGGGGCGGGGGAGAGGAGCGCGAGACTGTCAGAGAAGAGAAAATCTAACAAGTGAGAGAACTGTTGCATTTCGGTAAAGATGTTAACCAGTAGATTTCAAGATTCAAATCTACAAAATGTATCGTTAGAATATTTTAGACCATAAAAAGGACGTGAAAAGTTAATTAGTTAAGTCACTGTCTATTTGCCTAGGGTGTTGATGACCGGGTGATCTGTTACGCACTGACTGAAAAAAATAACGCTCGGCGCACGACAGCTCATTGTAGCAGGCTAGCCTTTAATCAGAGTGAATAGTTTGAGGTTTACGACAACAATTTTGGTCAAATTAGAAAAAAACGGAAAGTGGACTTGCTGTTAGTTTTCGAGTTCGTCGGACTACTCGGCATCTCACCAAGGCGAAGGTGAGGATGAGCTGTCCTCGCAGATTTCTCGACCACGTTGAAAGTCTGACTGCATTTGGCTGAGAAAATCACCATACCACGTCGTATCGCAGATTATCGACACTTCTTTTGAGCATCGAGGGGGAAAAGGTGAGCAACGATTTATGTATATATTTTTACAAACGTTTTACAGATTTGTTTTAAATTAGTCTCTCTATCGCTCATAGATCTTTTAATTTTTAGGAACATAATAAATGTAAATGGTCACATGAAATATCGAAATGTGTTTGAATGCTTGAATAAAGTTATCTTACTACTGATAATTCATTGACTATCCTATGTCCAAAGAATTTACTAATCCAGTTTATTATGCAAAGCACCTTTTTGGTTTAAAATTATTATTAGGCCTGGCTATTATTATTTATTTGATTATTACTACTATTATTATTATTCCAAAGAAGAAATAGTCTCACATTTATCCACAAAGTAAATGTTCAATCTTGCACAAATGTAACCATTTAGGAATATAGTTTTAAATCATGTTACTTTACACTTGTTGCATTTTTTTACATCAAATGTAGCTCAGTCCCAATAGGATAATTTAAACACTTTACTGCTTTGCAGTAATTGTGTTAGTGAGTTGATTTGTGATAATGGTTAGATATTATCTACCCTTCATTGTATCTGATCATAGATAACTATGGCATAACCATAGCCCATAGTGAAAAAATACTGTATTAATTTAGTCAGGTCAATCTCAAAATATATTTCCTTCCCCCAATAGAATGCTCCTGGCACAAGATGTCTGATTCGGAAGCAAACAGTGGAACCTGAGATATTCTCTGCTACGACTCAGCGCGCCACAAAAAAACAGAGGAACACGTTTTCATGAGGAACAGAACATTTTCTCAACACTGTGTTTTGATAAATACTGACTTAAAAAAATATATATCTGAGAGGGGAATGTGTTAGTCTACCCATGAGGAAAACACACCCAGGATTAAGCAAATTAAAAATACATAGAGAAAGAGAAGCACAAGGAAAGAGGAAGGAAAAAAAGACCAGAGATTTAAGCATTTTTTCCATTCACTTCCACTGATCCTTGGACCAGACAAGTGAATGCCTTGGGTGAGATGGACTCCAGTGGGAATACTGGAGCAGCAGACCCCACCTGACAGCTCTCCAACTGAGAAATATAAGAACATTTCACCAGGAGATTCTGCTGCCATTCTGTCTGAAAAATATTTATATTTTTAAAGAACCCTCTAGAACCATCTACAATCTACTATATTCTATCCCAGGGAAAACCCTTGTATTTATCCTTCCAAAGAACTGGATGTGTGACTTAGTCAGTTTCAACCCATGTATGTAACGCGGAGAAGGTGTCCACACTCAACTGGCTGGTTTCACCTCTAGTCCTCCAAAGATAATAACATACTACTTTTGATATCAGTGAGATCTTTACTGAAAATATGGATGAAAAAAGTGAATAAATATTGCTTTGCTGACGAAAAGTCCAATCTTCAAAAATAGATGTGAAGAAAAAGGTGTTGAGAAATCCAAAGATAAACATAGTCATTTTTTAAATTTTTATTTATGGAATGGAAAAACATGTTTCTCCTCCTGACATTTGACTTCAACAACTCCTGAGCTTTGTTATTCCTTCAGTGTCCTATAACATCTCATTCCTTTCTTCACATTGAAATCTCCTGTATTTCCAGTCTCTCCTCATAACCCTCTTACCCTTTCACTCTCCCTCATTTACCACTTCTTTCCCTTTATTTTACCTAACTACCTCACCTCCTACTCGCGGTGTAGAACCTCTCTGCCTCCTCCCCTATCCCCCTCAGCGCCTCTCTCTCACCATCTTTCCCCTTAGTCCCGGTTATCCCAGAGTTCATTCTGGCCGGCACCACCATTCCGGCCAAGGGGGAGGAGGACTTCCTTACGCTGGCCGCCACCCGGCTCAGCCGCAGGAAACGTGTCATCGGGGCAGGAGTGGGCGTGGCCATGGTGCTGGTTCTGCTGGTTGCCATCCCCTTATTGGTTCACACCACCAAAGGGGGCGCGTCTGGGGGCGGGAGCACCCACTATGAGATGCTCGGCAGCTGCAAGATGGTGTGTGACTCTTTCACCCCCCCACAGGGAAGCCACGAGCTGACTGCTGTCTCCCCCCAACCCCCAGACTTCACAGGGAGAAGGGGCAAATCTGGGTTTCGTGGGAGCCCTGGACCCCCTGGCCCCCCAGGCCCCAGAGGTCCCCCTGGAGAACCAGGCAAGCCAGGCCCCCCCGGGCCCGCCGGCCCGGGCCCAGGGGGCTACGTCCCCTCCTTCTACAGCCCCAAGATTGCCTTTTATGCAGGCCTCCGTAAACAGCATGAAGGGAGTGAAGTGTTGAGATTTGATGACGTGGTGACAAATGTGGGGAACTACTATGAACCCAGCACTGGCAAGTTCACCTGCCCCCTACCTGGCATCTACTTCTTCACCTACCATGTCCTGATGAGGGGCGGAGACGGGACCAGCATGTGGGCCGACCTGAAGAAGAATGGACAGGTGAGTCAGAGAGGAGTGTATTGTTGTGTGTGCGTGTGTATTTGGGGGAATTGGCTGCTCAGTTCCTCAATAAATGTCACTACAGTTTCCATTAAAAAATAAAGAATTCTAGACAGATGAGCACTCAATTGTTCTTACACTAAAACAGTTCAACAGGTCTATAATAGTATGAGAAACTCCGATCTGCCTATGCCTTCTTGTATCACTTCTTCTTCCATT
The DNA here is from genome assembly GCF_029448725.1 of Salvelinus fontinalis. Classification (NCBI taxonomy): domain Eukaryota; kingdom Metazoa; phylum Chordata; class Actinopteri; order Salmoniformes; family Salmonidae; genus Salvelinus; species Salvelinus fontinalis. Next base: position 40,966,817 of record NC_074667.1, on the reverse strand, counting down.
ATTCTCTAATGTGTGTTTCTCCTTGTCATAGGCCTCTCAGAAAAATAGAAAGGGTTATAATGGGTATATTGTTAGAGTTGTATGCATATGTGTCTTCAGTCTCTGTCGGTAAGGCATGGTGCTTGTAACGAATGCCAAGAGTCGTGGGTTCGATTCCCGCTGGGGCTACCCATATGTCAAATGTATTTGCGCATGACTGTCAGTCACTTTGGATAAAAGTGTCTTTATTATTAAAGGAAAGGTCTGATTATAGGCAAGATTTAGAAATTTATCAACTTGTTTTCCTAATTAAATATCCAAATACCTTGTAAAAAAAACTATTCTGGTAGGAAGTTTAACCAGAGGACCTGAATTTGACACAGGTACACTCAGAGAGTATTATTGTTCAAACATGAAGGCACAGGTAAGAACAGTGGAACTCTTACATATCCCAATCAACTTCAAAGTATGCTAGGCCTAAACGTTCTAAACCCTCAACACGTACTATTTAGCTATTGCTAGTCCAAATGAGGTGGGTCGAGTATTCTATTATTGGTAAGATGTTTGAAGGATGACTTAGCAAAGCAATCAAGATTAAACATAAAAATGGGAAAGAAGAAATGTTGAAGTAGAGATTATTATGAGAATAAAATAACTCATTCAGCATTTGAATAAGAACAAGTAAGCCCTCACTTAATAGAAGATAAACAAGTTTTACGCTTTGTCAGGTTCCACCTCCTGATTTGGGCAGCAAGAGAGAAAGAGAGAGAATGCAGTGACAGCTAAGCGATCAAGAGGATAACGATCCTCCACATCTCTGTGGAGTGCCGCCAAAACGCAACAGCTGGCTACTGTCCTCTGAGGGTCTCCAGCTTTAACATCAATAAATAAACAAGCACAAAAAAAAGCCCCAAAAAAGGCTTGAAAGTTGCCCATCTGGAGATGCATGACAAGCTTGAGGGATTAAACCCTGACTCGATGAGGTTCGATTTTGACATGTGTGGTGTGGAACAGAAGAACGACACAGAGGGATTTACCAGAGAGGAATAGAATAAGACTCATTGTTACCAGCCAAATCTGTTTGGATGAAACACGGGTGTTTGGTTTCTTTACACATAATTTACAGGCTGTATAGTCAGGCAGCGGTGTGTTACTGAGTCGACCGCGACCCTGATAGCTACTGCTTTTTCATGAAAGATTGGTAGGCATGGACAACTTGAACTATCCATCATAAAATCTCTGTAAAACTGTCTTCAGTGGAAACGCTAGAGTTGAAGATTTCTTACCTTTAGTCTCAAGATTTCTTACACCTTGTCAACTAGTACAAACAACCAGATCTAAGTGTAAGGGATCTAACCTGTCTTCATTAGACAGTTTTCACTGGGTTGAATATATACAAGTTCTAGAGAATTTGGCAGTACCTCCAACCTGACTCACAACCGCAGACCACATGTGACCACGCCAGCCCAGGACCTCCACATCCGGCTTCTTCACCTGCGGGATTGTCTGAGGGGGTGCTGAGGAGTATTTCTGTCTGTAATAAAGCCCTTTTGTGGAGAAATACTCATTCTTATTGGCTGGGCCTGACTCCCCAGTGGGTTGACCTGGCTACCAAGTGGGTGGGCCTATGCCCTCCCAGGTCCACCCATGGCTGCGCCCTTGCCCAGTTATGTAAAATCCATAGATTAGGGCCTAATTTATTTTTGTTTTAATTGACTGACTTCCTCATATGAACTGTATCTCAGTAAAATCTTTGAAATTGTTGCATGTTGCATTTATATTTGTGTTCAGTATAAATGTTACCTACCCAATTGGTGGTGGAATGGATGAGTTCAGGTCAGGCACATACAGTATTTAAACATTTTATTAGTTACCATTCATTTCACAAGTTTAGTAAATAAAACTGTCTATAATTTTTTCTCCTCGGATCCTGTACCACCTTGGCACTTCTCCCAGCTTCCCCAATACACCCGTAACACGAGGTATTTATCTGACCAGGTCTATTAAGAGGTAGATTCCGCACTGCCTCCCCAGTCATCAATTTGACAGTGGGTGTATAAAGTACACAGTAAAGAAGACAGGAAAATGCCAGGCATAATTGGCAGACCTGGTTTGTCGTGTGCCGTCACTGAAATTGTCATTCCTATCCTGTCCCGCTGTTAAATCATTCATGGCCTTTAGATTAGAACCTCTCCCATCCACCTGTGCGTCCCTTCTCACACACACACCTCACACACACACACACACACACACAAGTGCCCCCCCCCCCCTCCCTCTGGTCTCTTCTGGCTTGTCTATTGGCTTGCCCATTAATTATTTTTTCCATCAACTGAATTATTTAACCTAATTTAGTGCCCATCCCCCCTTCAGAGGCCCACTCCACTTTGTGGTCCCACTTTGCAGTGAATAGACAAGTGCTCTCGTAAGGGAGCTAACCGATGGGGTCAATTAGAAAACACAACCCTGGGAGAACATCGTATAGCCAAAGCTAGAGACCAACGGATGAACATCAAAGTTACAGCAAGGAGTACCAATATCAATGTCAATGTTTGGTATTTGCAATGTGTAGGCATACTGTTTGGATTGTGTCAGAAATGGAAAATTGTGATGTGTCCATTGTGATGTTCCATTTAAGTTGTTGTACCTGTCCTTCTGAGTTTCCTAGTCAAACTGTAGTTTTATGTAAAAATTATGTAATAATAATAATGATAACTTTATTTGTATAGCGCTTTTCAATACAAGTAAAAGTGCTTCATATCATAAAATAATAAAATAAAAGTACTAACAAAGCAACAGACCAGAGGAAAGAGAATGAAAAAGGATAGCTAATTAAAATCATACATTAAAAGCATTTCTGGCAGACCATTCCAAAGTCTAGGGGCCCTAATCGGAAAAATGCCTGGTCTTTCGTTTTCAAACTAGACTTTGGAATGGTTAAAGTGCCCTGCCAGAGGATCTCAGGCTGCGTCCTGGCTCATAGGGAGATAAAATATCTGAGATATACGATGGGGCTAAACCAAGCCAAACCTTAAACGTTCTGAATCTATTCTAACAGTGACTGGTAGCCAGTGTACAGAAGCTAAAATAGGTGATATGGTTACATTTCCTGGTGCCTGTTAAAAGCTCAGCTGCAGAGTTTTAAACTACCTGTAGACGATGGAGTGATTTCTGACTGAGACGTATACAAAGAGTTACAGTAATCTAGGCGTGAGGAAATAAAAGCATATATAACTTTCTCCAGATCAGTGACTAAAATAAAATACTTGACTTTAGCTTTATTTCTTGGATGATAAAAGCAGGACTGGACAACATTCTTTACATGCAGGTTGAGGTTTAGTCAGGGTCAAAGAAGGTTTCTGGTCGTAGACTTTACTTTGGTGGACAAATGACCAAGGTTATTTACAATCTAGGTTCTAGCAAGGTGGGGGCCAAATAAAACAACCTCTGATTGTCAGTCATCCAACAGTTGATGCCAGCAAGACACTTGTGGAGGATAGCCACGCTAGCTTGGTCACTGGGTCTGATTGGTAAATAAAGCTGTGTGTCATCTGCAGAGCAGTGAAACTGAATGTTATGATGTCACTAAGGGGAAGCATGTACAGGGCAAAAAAGGATGTACGTGTGATTTACATTGACTATAATTCAAAGGGCAGATCTAGGTGTCAACGCCACCCCCAGCTGTGGCGTTGACACAGAGATACGGTTTATCCACGGTAAATCAAAGGGAGGTGGGATTAAGACACAACTGGGGGTAGGTAACGGGAGGCAGGCTGCAGACAAGTGGGGAGACAGAGAGATCAAGGGAGGAGAGAAAGATGGATGGATAAACAAAGGAGAGTGGACATACGGGATGAGAGACACACTGCTACAGCGAGGCCAACATGAGAGCACTGGATCAGATCAACATAAAGAAGACAGATGAGGAGGGATAGAATGAACAGAGGAGGAGAGATGGCGTGAAAGAGAAGGCCAATGTAAAGACAGAAAGGTGGAAGAAATTCAAATAATTAAGACCTTGACAGTTGTAAATCTCTGAATATCTGATATTGCTAGATGGATGATGAATTCTTCACTTGTGCTCCTTGACATATTTTCCAGTGTGTCCAGTGTGTCCAGTGTACCTATTAGACATCTATGGAAGGAAGTTATATTATGTCTGATCACAGCTCACAACTGACAAGCCTGCATACCCTAGTGAGCTGTCAGATCTCCTCTCTCCATGTTTCTTGAGCCACCAGCAGATTTTTGTTAAAGTAAGTGACCTTTCCCATGGATCTATAATTTACAACCAATATAGATTTTGCCCTTTGCGATGATGAGCTGGGAGTGGGATTATCATTCATATTTATAGCCGGTATGGAATGCATGGATTGGTCATTTTGGGAGTGTCTAGGCCTGGCCTGTCCCATGTTGGCCCCATATTTCTTCTACATAATAGTTTATGATGAGTACAGTACAGTGTTTAAAGAGCTGCTGCTAAACCATTTAGACCCAACATGTCTGCTTAGTAGCATTGTGCCTCCTGTGACACCGTGTTCCCATTAACGGACTGTGGCATTTGGGTTGATTTGACCTATTGGAGAAAGAGACCTGGAGACAGACGGAGCACTAATTAAGCCCAACATAACATTGGAACCGCAGCCCCGCTTCCCGCTTCGCACGGCTCAGCCCTTTGCACACCTCACAGAGGACATAGGCTACTGGAGAGCTAGAGAGAGTATTTTTCCATTCAGTTGAACTTTAGGCTATACATATCAATGTAGTTATACCATTTTGATCCAAAACATAGTCATGTTCACTTCAGAAGGGATCCGGTCCAACATCAAGTTAATTAGCTCATTAATTAATGATGCTAGTAGCTAATTTGTGGACAACTGTGTGAAGCGCTAGATCTCATTTAGTGGGCCTGACGTATCCGCTGTCAGGATTAGCAGCTACTAATTACCATCGGTTTCAGTGGAGGTGTTAGCTTAGTACAGCCTTCCAGATACGATCTGCTACACAGGACTTAATGACTACATTTGTTTTGACGTTCCCTTTCTTGTCATCCGGAGTTTGTAGAACATGCACATGGTTTGAAACTGCAACAGCAAAGCTTTGGTATAAGTGTATATTCATAACACTTCCTTGGAAATGACATTGCTGCGTTTTATGTTAGGGCACATTTTCCAAGCAATGGTTCTTGTTATTCATTTGACTTATGAAAAAAAAGATCTGTTTTTGCACTTTTCCCCCTTAGGATTTGAACCCACGACCCTGACGTTGCAAGCACCATGCTCTACCAACTGAGCCACACAGGAGGACATTCATGAATCAGTACACCACAAATGCAGTTTCGCTGTGTGTTTCTTTCTTTCTCCCTCCCTCACGCACTCACTCACACACACACTTGTATGCTCGCAAGCACGCACGCACGCACACACACACACAGACACACACAGACACAGACACACACAGACACAGACACACACACACACACACACACACACACACACACACACACACACACACACACACACACACACACACACACACACACACACTATATGTCCATACATTTCTCTAATCATCACTGGCCTTTATACAGTGCAGACTAATAGGCATCCCTTCTCTTCCTTTTCCGGTCTTTTGTCTTGTCTTTGTTTTCCTTCTCATTTTGCCTCACACTTCAATAGTTCATCCCAAAGGTTGGGTTTTCTCATTGAGGAGTGTTCAAATGTCAGGATGGGTTTGATAAAGACCATTTTCTGTGTACGGGAGGATATAGAGCATTTAGCCCTTAGAGATCATGAACGTGTATATGACATTGGAAGTATAACATTTGCCAGAATAGACAGTGAAGGCTAAAAGTATGGCATTAACCCATGACTCATGGTATTATATAACGAGGGAACTAAAGATAGCCAATGAAGAATTTCTCCCCACTATGAAAATGGCAGCAGTGTGAGATGTCTTTGGATTGGCTGAACATGTGAGGTAAATGTTTAATCAGTCACGTAATGTTTGCAAGACCCAACCACACTTTTATTTATTTTATTTTATTTCACCTTTATTTAACCAGGTAGGCCAGTTGAGAACAAGTTCTCATTTACAACTGCGACCTGGACAAGATAAAGCAAAGCAGTGCAACACAAACAACAACACAGAGTTACACATGGAATAATCAAACATGGAGTCAATAATACAATAGAAAAAGTCTATATACAGTGTGTGTAAATGAGGCAATAAATAGGCCATAGTGGCCAAATAACTACAATAAAGCAATTACACACTGGAGTGGTAGATGTGCAGAAGATGAGTGTGCAAGTAGAGATACTGGGGTGCAAAGGAGCAAAATAAATAACAGTATGGGGGATGAGGTAGTTGGATAGGCTATTTACAGATGGGCTATGTACACACACATAGATAGCATTGTAATCAGATGATATGGAGGAGAAAACACTGGTTAGCAAGGTCCAAGAAAATGTGTGTGTGTGCATGCATGCTTGTGTCTGCCTGCCTGTGTGCATACTTGTGCATCTACCTGCCAGCATACGTGTTTGTATTGGTAAATATCGCAAGGATCCCAATATTTCCAAATTGTCAATAGGGGGTAGCAAATGACCTGTGACTGACTGTCACTTAACTTAATGTCATTGCTCAATCTATTGCTGCTTTATAGTTGATGCGCTTCAGGTAGAGTCGTCTGTAGCTGAAACTCCTTCATATCCAATTGAACAGTCTCCACCATTGGTACGTCCCAGCCCAGAGCCAATTAGGGACTTTCTAATCAACATCTTCACCTTAGGTCCAGAGTGTCATTTAGCATGCCAAATAGGGGTCAGACCCACATGGTTGCTAAAGGTTTTCCACAACCACCACCCTAATGGTAACAGAGCACACCTTAACGCTGACCAGAGAGAGAGAGAGAGAGAGAGAGAGAGACAGACAGACAGACAGACAGACAGACAGACAGACAGAGCGAGAGACAGACAGAGAGAGAGAGAGAGATAGACAGACAGAGCGCCATAGCATTGCATAAACTGGATATTTCCATCAGTTCTCCCCCCTCCTCGACCCCTGCCTCTCTGCCCATAGTGGTCCCACAGGTGAGTTTAAGAGACCCCTCTCAATCTTCTCGCTCCGCTCTGAGAGGTCTGTACATCACGGTGAATGAATCCTGTCACTTTTATTACCAGAGGAGCAGGGCACCACTGAAAAACACCAAAATAACAAAGACTACGCAGACCCCCACCTCCCCAGTCTCATTCTTGCCCCCCTGAAATAGGCTCGCTTGATCAGTTTGTTACCCAGTGGGCTCCCTCCCTCCCCATACTCCAGCCCCCCTCCAGTTTGGCTCCCTTCACCCATCTTGTGCTTGGACTGTTAAAGTGGCACGCAGCTGCTCCCTCCTGTGGTCTCATTCTAAATCTTTCTCACTTACCCTCGTTTTCACCATCCCTCTCCTCTCGTTTCTCTTTACCCCATTCCCTTTTCCCCTGTACTCTCCCGGCTCTCCTTCTCTGCCTTCTGCTCTCCACGGACTCTCTGTCTCCACCTCCCTCCTCTCGGTGTCTTTAGCTCCTTCCCTTTGTCCATCTCTCTCTATCTCTCTCCCTCTCCTATTTAATGGTGCCCCAATAATGAAAAGTGGAGGCAGTGTTATCCTCCCTGTCGTCCCGCGGGCCCTCGCTCTCCCCAGCAGCAGCTCAAGTCGGCACGTCATTTGGCCAACAGACAGGAATTCACTCCCTTGTCGATATCAATCTCCACTGCAGTTGACAATAATCCCGATTTGCCTTTCTCTCTTTCACACTCCCACTGCTCCCCCTCCTCCCCTCTTAGAGAAAACAAGGTTTCATTTTGATAGTTACTGGGTGAGAGCCCAAACTGAGATTCACTGCTCTGGTTCTCTAATCAGACTGCTCCGCCTGTTCCCTTTGTGTAAATTCTGGTACGGTAACAGTTATGGTCGTAGTATTTACAATATGCTCTGTAATTTGTATGCTCTATTTATTTATACAAATTACTATTTTCTCGTTGCTGTTTGACCATGCACTTACTTTAGAGTTGAGTGTAAGATCATAAATAAGACCCTACATACAAAATGCACCTTTGCATGATTCACTATTTCTTCTAAAATAAGTTGAAATTGAAAAACTTTCGTGTTCACACGAGTATTTGTTTGATTTAGAACTGCACAGGACCAAGAAATAAAATCTAAACTGAAATTTAGATTTTTTTACTTCAAAGAAATGGCCAGGACTAAATTATTCAAAATTCTAAATTGGTTGGAGGGAATAATTCTAATTTAATGTGTTGTGTATCTCACCTGTGGTAAGTTGCAGGTGCCTACAGGGTAAAAGTAGCCATTTTAACCAGTTTTGAAAGGAAAAAACAGAACATTCCGCTCCATTGTAGTGAAAAGTTGAAATATATTTGACTTCATCAGTACATGTATTCTCATTTTCATACATTGGTTTCACCAACATGGTTTTTAAATGTTACACCATGACGCTTCATTGTTGGGCAGAATTGCTGTTGAGACACTAGGTTATATTAGTACAATGCAACTATACATTAATCATAAACATTACACATTAAATGTCAGCGACTGAATATATTTTCTGCTGTCTGAGCCTTGGTGAAGTAATGTCCCCTATGGCTCTGTGCCAGAAGTCATAAATAACCAGGCCTCCTTATCGCTAGCAAATATAATTAGCTGAATGCCATGTTTAAAGGGTCATTGCAGGGAGGAGGGGTACACGCCAGCACTGTCACAGCCCTTGTTATGACCCTTTAAAGGGATACTTTGGTATGTTGGACTTGGGAGCCAGACGAACTCATGTATACCATTTTGATGTCTCTGCATGCAGTTTGAAGGAGGTTGAAGGTAGCATATTGGTAGCTTTGGGATATTCAAATAGACAGAACGCTCATGCCATTTGACCTTGAATTCAAAACTGGGCAGTGTCATACGTTAAGTAAAAGCTGGCCAATTGCTCTGAAAGCTTGACATTGGGAAATTCAGGGCTGATACTAATAACCAATATTTTCTTGACCATGATGGCTAATAAGATGCTTTACTATTTCATATTTCTTATGAAAAAGATTCTCAGGAACCATTTTTATGTTGTTATTTTTTGTTGTTGCCATTATCGGCCGATAATGATATGGCGATATATCGTCTGATACTATTAATGATATCGCCTGATACTTATTAGACTATATATCGTATGATACCAATGTGACCAACAATCATGACATCCCTACTGACTAGCTTTGGTTCGTAGTTGTATTGCTACCACATTTCTACACAAATGTCCCACCTGTGAACCAGGAATGACCAAGTGCTACCAAGAGAGAATGACATATGAATAATTAAAAGGATGTGGCAAGGCCCATACCAAACTAGAATACTAACCTTAACCCTAAACCACAACAACCCAGTGTAGATTAACATAAGCCGCCTAGCTATACATCTATGGAAAAAGGTTCTCCTGGAAAGGTTCTCCTCCTTGCCCGTCCCTCAAAACACAACTCAGAGAATGTCAAGGGATTAATGCCACTCAACCATGTAGACAGATGTTGGGATTGACAGCAAGTCAGCCTCTCCGTTCTCAATTTTGTTTACACAAAACCACATCACAGATCATCCTCACGGGAGTCATTCATTTCTCTCAGAGAACAGGAAGTCTATAGAAGATGGAAAAAGATCTTTAAAAGATGCAATTCCTTTATGTGTCTCCAGTCTACCTGAGATACATAAAAAAACAATATAGATGACTAAAGAAAATACTACTAGTCCAGCAGCTTTTATAGACAACAGTGTCTAGCCAAGCATAGATTTTTATTCTGACCTCCCGCCACTGTTTCAGGAGACCATCTGACCGCAGTAGCCTATTCTGTGGCCCCATTTATTGTGATTGTATGGAGTTATTGAGGAGTGGGAGCCATTAAGGAGGGAGCTGCCATGGCTGTTCCACTACCAATTACCGAGCCCTGTAGCCTCTGGAGTTTGGGGGGGGTGTTGGAGGGGGTCCCGGGAGACCTGGCACAACAGCGCGCCGTTAATCAATCCAATTTAGACCGGACAGGGACACGCTTAGCCGCCGCTCCCGCCAACACTGCCATGGCAGGGGAAGAAACCGCAAGCGTGACCTGCATCTCATTCTGGGGAAAGGACAAAAAAAGATGGATAGATGGGTCCAGAATGAAGAGATAGTGAGGGGGTGCGGACGGAGGGAGGATGATGGAGGGGGTGTTAGGCGGAGAGGGAGAGACAGAACAATTAATGGAGTGATGTGAGTTGAATTAAAAACAACAAAGGAACGGATCGATTCATGTGAGTCTTTGGGAAGAAGAAAAAAGGCCCATGCAACAAGCTGTACATGGAAAGAGATATTCTGGCCTTTAGGAATATGGGAAACTATAGTGAGTAGCCTAATCAGTTAAATTGATGATATGTGCAAAAAAACGTTATTGCCAACCAGGTTGTGGAGAAATGGTTAGTTTCATTTGATATGTCTAACCGATCATAGGGGACAGGGACTTGGTGACAGGTTGAGATGATGGAACGTATCCTCAGCCAGGCCTAGGCCCTGGGAGAGAGACAAGGATTGAGTGAGGGTATCAGATTTGCATTAATTAATATAGATGCGCTAGTGTATTTAATTTTTCCACGATTAAATGGATCCCATGCTTGAGCAGTTGGCTATTTATCTGGTGATGTAACTATTCATTATAAGCAGCTTTAGTAATTAGGGCTACAAACAGACAATTAAGAAATGGCACAACTTAAGATGTAGTGCAACTCATTATAGGCCATTTGTGTACACAAAATGTGTATACCATGAGCAGTGTCTTTTCCTATGTTTTAGCATGTATAATGAATATAAATGGAATATACTTTTATAATTGTTTGAGGCATACATATAAATGCATGACTGGTGAGAGTTGGTAAAATACCTAATTATTAAATAGGAAAGCAAAGATCAGTTAAAACCATTTTCTAATCACGTTAAGCTGATTTCTATATTATGACTGAGGAACATTAAGATTGATGCTCTGTTGAAGCATGTCTTCCCTGACCCCAACTAAACCATCTAGGAGGCGCTCTCTATCATTCTTCCACTGCAACAGGTGCTGGACATCCCGATAAATCGATAGTGTGAGGTTGTGTTCTCAATGAAGTCTTGGGTCAAAGGTCAATACACAGCTCTTCTATTTAGAGCAATACATTGGACAGGAAGGCCTCTGTACCGATGACATTATACAAAGACCCCAGAGTGAAGGAGGAAATAATATTACACGGCTCAGAGAGAGAAAAGGGAATGAGATGGGAAATGGGAGGAGAGAGAGGGATGGAGAGATAAAAGATGGATAGAGGGAAGATTGGAGGAGGGAAGCTGAGAAAACGAGAGAGGTAAAAATAAGAAATAGAGACAGTGGGGAAATACCCATATTCCTTCTTTTGGGCCATTAGTAGTGAATATTTATGATTTACAGTATGTGTGTTGGGGAGATAGTCTTGGAAGGGTAGTTGTAAATTAACACATAGGGATGAGCCATAATCGGCCCATATTCCCCCGTGTCCTTCTCATCCCAGTAATGAACATTTAGATGACCATGACGACCAAGGCTCAACCTCAGGCCATGATTACATTACAGACATGAGGCTAATGTACCACAGAGAGGAGAGTTAGAGTGGTTGCTCAGTGGAAAAGATGGGTCCGGGCCAGTGGGCAAGGTTGTCTGTGGTGGGGTGGTGTATGAGGAAGCAGGAACAGCAGGAAGGGTTACAAGGGGGCGTGGGAGTGCAAGAGTCTACATGTTTACATTTTAGTCATTTAGCAGACACTCTTATCCAGAGTGACTTACAGTTCGTGCATTCATCGCTCTAGGTGAGACAACCACATATCACAGTCGTAGTAAGTACATTTTTCCTCAATAAGGAAATTATCAGCAAAGTCAGTGCTCGTAGGAGAAGATGAGTGCAAGGAAATGGGTGTGGGATGGGATAAGACTGAGATGTCTTATTTAAGATACTCTGAAGATGTAGGGTTTCAGATGGTTTTGGAAGAGGGGCAGGTACTCAGCTGTCCTAGCATCACGGGGAAGCTGGTTCCACCCATAGAATAAGGATTTAGAATACTAGAATAGACATGAACCTTCTTATAATGGGATAAAGGTCAGCCCTTTTGATAGGTGAATTGGTCAAACATGGTTTGCCAGTACTGTAATAATGAATGTGAAGTATTTATCTGCACTGTGTATTTGTTAGCTAACTAACCAGACAGTTTAAGAGGATATTTCAAATTAACCACCAATATGCCAGCATTCCAATCAAACAATGCAGTGAATCCACAGCAATACACTGACTGAATTCAGTTGATGATAGGACTTAGACAAGTTGTAAATGCAACAAGTACTGACATTTTCCAAGAAAAACTATTTATACATTCTGTTTGTATATATTTTAGAGGCTATTTACACAGAAACTTGGTATGGAACCAATATAAAATGTATTTATAATTATATGACAATATTTTCAGTTGACAATAATTCCATTACACAGTCTCTGATATATCGCGTGCCTTACTTTTATTTTATTGCATAAGTAAAATGCAACTTTGAAGGTTCATCCCACATAACAAATACCACAGTGCCCTTGCACACTGACTCTGTACCGGTACCCTCTGTATATAGCCTCGCTATTGTTATTTTACTGCTGCTCTTTCATTATTTCTTACTTTTTTTAGCTATTTTCTAGTGGTGTGACGGACCTTAGTTGATCCGTGAGGATCACCCCCCACGGTTCGGCACGCATGTGAACCCGCAGATCATTTGCAAAGTTTAACCATCATAGTGTGAAATACAGTTTTACTGTCGCTGTTACTTTTTAAAGTAATAATTCCCTAAATCTCGTTGCAGAGTTACAGTGAAAAGATAAAGACAAGACAGATGCTGTGTTTTACTCTGAAGCCTGAAGGTTGATTTGATTATATTTTAAGCAGTTGTGTGTACTGTTCACGTGAACCAGGCATGTTGAATCCCAACGAATCACTGCTCGCGATGCTCGCGTTGCAAAAAGCAAAGAAGAAAAAAGAGCAGTGACAGCCATGGCTAGCGGAGGAGCTGAAGAACTGGAAAAGCCTCTCGCTTCATTCAAGTCTCATGTATGGGAGCATGTTGGTTTCCCTGTCAAATATGATGATGGAAGAAGGGTGGTGGACAACACCATTATGGTGTGTAGGCATTGTGCCACAAGAAAGCCATATGATCATGGAAATACATGGAGCATAGCCACATATTTATAGTCATCACCCTGGTGTGTCAGTGACGGGAGCCAACTCAGCCAAGAGACAACAACTTCTCACTGCGGCATTTAAGCCCTTTGCTGCAGAATCAGACCGGACTAAAGCCATCACCAAATCTATTGGGATGTTTATCACTGCAGACATGAGGCCGTACTCTGTCGTGGAAAGCAAAGGGTTTAAAAATATGGTGAAAGTACTTGAGCCACGCTACGAAATCCCCTCACGCACCCACTTCAGTATGAAGATCATGCCAGATCTTAATGAACAGGAAAATATCAAAATTGTCACCGAATTATCCAAGGCATCCTCTGTTTCCCTCACCACATACGGGTGGACCTCCAGGGCAACGGAAAGCTACGTGACTGTGACTGCTCACTACACCACAGAGGAGGGGGAGATAGGAAGTCCGGTGCTACAGACACGCCCCCTCTATGAGAGTCACACAGGCACAAATCTGGCGCAGGTACTGCTCGGAGCAGTAGCAGAGTAGAAGCTAGAGAGGCCCAATAGCAATATCCCAATCACCACAGATAATGCCAGGTAAATGCAGTGTTAGAAGCTGGACTGGGGCCACAGATAGCTTGCTTTGCACATGTGATCAATTTAGCATCCCAAAGGGGAATCTCAGTGAACCAGATGGACCGCCTCCTTGGGAGGATTAGGAAGGTGGTTTCCTTTTTCCACCGAAGCACAACAGCCAGTGAAATTGCAGGGCGCCAAATTCAAACAACATAAATCTCATAATTAAAATTCCTCAAACGTACAAGAATTATACACCATTTTACAGATAATCTTCTTGTTAATCCAGCCACAGTGTCTGATTTCAAAAAGGCTTTACGGCGAAAGCATACCATGTGATAAAATTAATCACTAACCTTTGATGATCTTCATCAGATGGCACTCATAGGACTTCATGTTACACAATACATGTATGTTTTGTTCGATAAAGTTCATATTTATATCCAAAAATCTCAGTTTACATTGGCGCGTTATGTTCAGTAATGTTTTGCCTCCAAAACATCCTGTGAATTTGCAGAGAGCCACATCAATTTACAGAAATACTCATCATAAACGTTGATGAAAGATACAAGTGTTATACATTGGATTAAAGATAAACTTCTCCTTAATGCAACCGCTGTGTCAGATTTCAAAAAAGCTTTACGGCAAAAGCACACCATGCGATAATCTGAGTACAGCGCTCAGCCACCAAAAGAAGCCATACAGATACCCGCCAAGTTGTGGAGTCAACAAAAGTCAGAAATAGCGTTATAAATATTCACTTACCTTTGATGATCTTCATCGGAATGCACTCCCAGGAATCCCAGTTCCACAATAAATGTTTGTTTTCTTCGATAAAATCCATCTTTATGTCCAAATACCTCCTTTTTGTTCTAGCGTTTAGTTCACTAATCCAAATGCACAAAGCGCATTTGACAGACGAAAAGTCGAAAAGTCAAAAAGTTCCATTAAAGTTTGTAGAAACATGTCAAACGATGTATATAATCAATCTTTAGGATGTTTTTATCATAAATCTTCAATAATATTCCAACCGGAAAATTCCGTTGTCAATAGAAAGGAAAGAGAACGACCATCGCGCTCAAGGCCACGTGCAAGACACAACTAATGGCTTTCAGGCTGACCACTTGTTGAAACAGCTCTTATTCGCTCCCCTTTCACAATAGAAGCTTGAAACAACTTTTTAAAGACTGTTGAAATATACTGGAAGCCTTAGGAAGTGCAATCTGACCCCATTTACACTGGATATTGGATAGACAAAGACTTGAAAAACTACAAACCTCAGATTTCCCCCTTCCTGGTTGGATTCTTCTCAGGTTTTCGCCTGCCATATGAGTTCACAGACATCATTCAAACAGTTCTAGAAACTTCAGAGTGTTTTCTATCCAAATCTACTAATAATATGCATATCCTAGCTTCTGGGCCTGAGTAGCAGGCAGTTTACTCTGGGCATGCTTTTCATCCGGACGTGAAAATACTGCCCCCTATCCCAAAGAAGTTTTAAGACCAAGCAAGAAATGCTACAGCTACCAACCCACAAGCTCATACATGATGTCACAACAAGATGGAACTTCACTTATGACATGTTGGAGAGCGATCTTGAGCAGCAGGCAGCTGTATACTCTGCACTGACAGAGAAGACCCTGGAAAAAAATAAAGACATCGTCACCTTGTCTGATGATGACGTGAAAGTGGCAGAGGAGGTCCTCCAGGTGCTCAAACCCCTCAAAACGGTTACAACCCTATTGAGCACTAAAACGGCACCGTCTGGTCTGTGATCCTACCTCTGAAAACAAGGATTCTACAATCCATGACCCCAAGTGAGGAAGACAGCACCATCACTAGAGATGTCAAGGCTGCCTTTAGACAGGACCTGAACCCCAGATACCCCTCTAATGTACAGCACTACCTTCATAGATCTACTGCACTGGATCCAAGGTTCAAGTCCCTGTCTCACCTAGACCCTGCCCTACACCGGAGGACATACAGTGACCTCACCACTGACATTGAGGCCACTGACGAGGTAAACAAATAAATAAAAGTGAATTACTTAAATAATAAATATACTGCAGTCTAATCTAAGTCTATGCTATTGCGATAAGAATCGTAATTTTTGATTGGATAATAATGGCTTTTATAAAATGTTATTGCCACAATTATACACTGCTCAAAAAAATAAAGGGAACACTTAAACAACACAATGTAACTCCAAGTCAATCACACTTCTGTGAAATCAAACTGTCCACTTAGGAAGCAACACTGATTGACAATAAATTTCACATGCTGTTGTGCAAATGGAATAGACAAAAGGTGGAAATTAGAGGCAATTAGTAAGACACCCCCAATAAAGGAATGGTTCTGCAGGTGGTGACCACAATGCGAGCTGTGGTAAAAAGGTTTGCTGTGTCTGTCAGCGTAGTGTCCAGAGCATGGAGGCGCTACCAGGAGATAGGCCAGTACATCAGGAGACGTGGAGGAGGCCGAAAGAGGGCAACAACCCAGCAGCAGGACCGCTACCTCTGCCTTTGTGCAAGGAGGTGCACTGCCAGAGCCCTGCAAAATGACCTCCAGCAGGCCACAAATGTGCATGTGTCATGTTGCAGGCAGCAGAACGTTCTCCACGGCGTCTCCAGACTCTGTCACGTCTGTCACATGTGCTCATGTGCTCAGTGTGAACCTGCTTTCATCTGTGAAGAGCACAGGGCGCCAGTGGCGAATTTGCCAATCTTGGTGTTCTCTGGCAAATGCCAAACGTCCTGCACGGTGTTGGGCTGTAAGCACAACCCCCACCTGTGGACGTTGGGCCCTCATACCACCCTCATGGAGTCTGTTTGGGGGTGTCTTACTAATTGCCTATAATTTCCACCTTTTGTCTATTCCATTTGCACAACAGCATGTGAAATTTATTGTCAATCAGTGTTGCTTCCTAAGTGGACAGTTTGATTTCACAGAAGTGTGATTGACTTGGAGCTACATTGTGTTGTTTAAGTGTTCCCTTTATTTTTTTGAGCAGTGTAGTTCTATGAAATATGAAAATAAATAATTTGTTTGTTTCATAGATCAAGTCATTTTTTCTGCAAGGTCAAGCCACAGAGCCGACCGGAGCAGACTCAGAGGCATCTCGTCCACAAAATAATTTGGCCATGAAGGAGCTTTTCGGGGAGACTTTTGTGAGCAAGGACACAGGCAAGATGTTTGTCAACACCATCAAAGAGGAGGTGGCATCCTACAAGGCAGCAAGCGGCATTCCAGTGGATGGTGATCCAGTGGCATGGTGGAACGCAATGAGTGTAAATACCCTCACATTGCCATGATGGCAAGATGCTACCTGGCTGTGCCTGGCACTTCAGTTCCTAGTGAGAGGGTGTTCTCCACGGCAGGGGACATAGTGACTGTAAAAAGGTCTTCCCTCTCCCCAGACAATGTAGACATCATCTTTTTGAAAAAGCAATGTGAAGTTATAAGCTCAGGTCTGCTTTGCTGCTTTCTTTTTTTACTTTGTATTGATGATGAAGACACAAGCTATTTTTACATTCACTATTGTTCAAAGGAAGAAGGTATCATGCCTCATATTGCACTTTAATTTAACAATTGAGTATTGAATATTTTATTTAAAAATGTTATTTAAACATTGAAAAGTTCCTTGCTTTAAGTGTTCTTTAAGTAATAAATGGAAAGCAAAGTTAAATTTGTCTCCCTTCTTTTTTTTTGCTGATCCGAAAAATTATCCAATCCGTGACTCAAAACCGTTTTGTGATCCGTTGCACCACTAGTATTTTCTTTAAACGGCATTGTTGGTTAAGGGCTTGTAAGTAAGCATTTCACTGTAAGGTCTACATCTGCTGTATTCGGCGCATGTGACAAATGTGATTTAATTTGATTTGAGTTTACTATAGAATACCACAGTACTTACTATATAATTATTTAGTAAACTGTAGTATACTGTAGAATACTATACTACACACTGTAGTAAACCTCAATCGTGTGTAGTACTTTGTATAGAATTTTGTAGTATACTATACTAAACACTACAGTATTAGCAACACAAAAAAACACTGTAGTAAATACTACAGAAATGTACACAAGAACACTACAGTCCACAAAACCCCAAAAACATTTAAACTATAGTAAATACTACACTATTTAATTTGCATGTCCACTGTGCGTTCCCCTCCTGCATATCCCAATTGGTGCCGCCCGTAAGTGAGAAACCTAAACCCAAGTATAGACAATATATTTTGTTCCCTACAGGTTATAGAAAAGAGTAGAAGCTCTGAACTCTTTGTCCTACCTACCTACAGGTTATAGAAAATGTGATATTTTAGTATTTCTCCAGTAGGTTTCCTCAAGGAGAAAGCCCCCCACTTCATTGTCAAAGATAATAATACACAAACACTTTAGTAAATACTACAGTAGTGTCCCCCCCAAAACACTACAGTAAATACTACAGTATACTACAGTTTGCACAAATTCGACAGTAAATTCTACAGTATACCATACTACAGTCCGCAAAACACTTCAGTAAATACTAGTCTGCAAAAACACTACAGTAGTTACTGTAGTATGTACTACTCTTTTTTTACTACAGTATTTATACTATAGTAAACTGTAAATACTACAGTAAAGTATGCAAAAACACTACAGTATTCCTACCATAGTATACACAATAATATTTTTTCATGTGGGATGACATAGCCCCTCTAGTTATTTAATAGGATCTCTATGGTTCCACCATTGGGGTGCCAGGACAGAGAAGAGCTTTGACTGGACTGAGCAGGAGCTGACCTCCTGTAGGGATGGGACAGCCAAGAGACCAGAAATATCACAACGGGGTGCTTGGGTTGGGATGTAGGGTTTGAGCATAGCCTGAAGGTGGGGATGGGCAGTTCCCCTTGCTGCTCAGTAGGCAAGCACCATGGTCTGGTAGTGGATACGAGCTTCAACTGGAAGCCAGTGGAGTGTACGGAGGAGCGGGGTGACATGAGAGAACTTGGGATGGTTGAACACCAGACGGGCTGATACATTCTGGATAAGTTGCAGGGGTTTGATGGCACAAGTGGGGAGCCCAGACAACAGAGAGTTGCAATAGTCCAGATGGTAGATGACAAATATCTGGATTAGGACCTGCGCGACTTCCTGTGGGCGGAATGTACTCAACGGATATTGCAGAGCATAAACCTGCAGGAGTGAGTCACTGCTTTGAAGTTTGCAGAGAATGACATGGTGTTGTCCAAGGTCATGCCAAGGTTCTTTGTACTCTGGGAGGGTGACACCATGGAGTTGTTGACCGTGATGGAGAGGTCTTGGAGCGGGCAGGACTTCCCCGAGAGGAAGAGCAGCTCTGTCTTGTCGAGGTTGAGCTTGGAGTGGTGGGCTGACATTCAAGCTAAGATATCTGCCAGACACACAGAGATGCATGTCGCCACCGGTGTGTCAGAAGGGAGAATGAGAAAAGTAGTTGAGTGTCATCTACATAGGAATGATAGGAAAGACCATCAGAGGATATGCCGGACCTGAGTGACGGTGCATAGGGAAAAGAAGAAAGGGCCTAGAACCGAGCCCTGGGGGACACCAGCAGAGCATCCTGCCAGGTAGGATGCCATCCAGGAGTGTGCAGAACCTGAGATGCCCAGCCCTGACAGGGTGGAGAAGAGGATCTGATTGTTCACGATGTCAAAGGTAGTGGATAGATCTAGGAGGATGAGAAGAGAGGAGAGCGAGTCAACTTTGGCAGAGCGGAGAGCCTTCGTGACACAAAAGAGAGCAGTCTCAGTTGAGTGACCCGTCTTGAAGCCTGACTGGTTAGGGTCAAGAAGATCATTCTGAGAGAGATAACGAGAGAGTTGGTCAGAGACGGTATGTAGTTTTGACATCAGAGTGGTCGAATGTTGGTTTCTTGAGGAGGAGAGCAACTCTGGTCATCTTGAAGTCAGAGGGGACGGAACCAGTGGTCAGGGATGAGTTGATTAGGGAAGTGAGGAATGGGAAGTCTCCATAGATAGTCTAAAGAAGGGAAGAGAGGATGGGGTTGAGAGGGCAGGTTGTCGGGTGACTGGACATCAATAGTCACAGGATTTCAACTGGAGAATGAGTGGAGAAAGAGGTCAAGGCATATGGTAGTTCTGTGTGAGGAGGACCAGTGGACTCAGTAGGCTGAGTGAATGAGGAGCGAATGTCGTCAACCTTTTTTCAAAGTGGTTGACAAAGTCGTCAGAGAGGGAGTAGGGAGGGGGAGGAGGTGGAGGATTAAGGAAGGAGGAGAAGGTGGAAAAGAGTTTCCCAGGGTTGGAAGCAGAGGCTTGAAATTTAGAGTGATAGAAAGTGGCTTTAGCAGTGGATACAGAAGAAAATAAGGTAGAGAGAAGGAAGTGGAAGGATGATAGGTCCGCCAGTGTTTAGTTGTCCTCCATTTTTGTCCAGCAGCCGCAGCCTTGTTCTGTGGGCATGCAGTGAGTCACTCAGCCACAGAGCAGGACGGGAGGGTCGAGCCGGCCGGCAGAAAAGGGATCAGTTAGAGTCAAAGGAGGGAGAGTAGGCTCGTCGAGGCAAAGTTAGGAGAAAGGAGGGAGAAGGATTTAGCAGGAAGAGATGATAGGATAGAAAAGAAGAGAATAGTGGGAGAGAGAGAGAGAATATTGTGATGGCACATGACCATCTGGGTAGGAGCTGAGCGGGTAAGGTTGGAGGAGAGAAAAAGAAACAAAGTAGTGATCAGAGATCTGAAGGGGGGGGGGTGGTTGCAGTGAGATCAGTAGGCAAACAGCCTCTACTAAAGATGAGGTCAAGCGTATTGCCTGCCTTGCGAGTCGGAGGGGACTGAGAAAGTGTGATGTCAAAAGAGGCAAGGAGGGGAAAGAAAGAGGTGGAAAGAAATTAGATGAAGTCAGGAGTCGGGAGTTTGAAGTTTCCCAGTACAATGAGTGGTGAGCCATCATCGGAAAATTAGCTTATCAAAGTGTCAAGCTCATTGAAGAACTCTCCAAGGGCACCTGGTGGGCGATAGATGACAACAATGTTAAGCTTGAGTGGACAAGTGACAGTGACAGCATGGAATTCAAGTGAGGAAATGGACAGGTGAGAGAGGGGGAAAAGATCAAATCTCCTTTTAGGAAAAATGAGTAGCCCTATGCCAACACCAGATGCTCTAGGACTATGAGAGAACACATAGTCAGATGAGGAGAGAGCAGCTGGAGAAGCAGTGTTCTCTGGGGTAATCCATTGACTGAAGGCCGACATTGTCATTCCCTGACCTTAGAGAGCCTTTTTAATTCTCTATTTGGTTAGGTCAGGGTGTGATTTGGGTGGGCATTCTAGTTTGTCTATTTCTTTGTTGGCCGGGTATGGTTCCCAATCAGAGGCAGCTGTCTATCGTTGTCTCTGATTGGGGATCATACTTAGGCAGCCTTTTTCCCCACCTTAGTTTGTTGGATCTTGTTTTTGCATAGTTGCTGTCTAGACCTGCAGAACTTTACGTTAGTTTATATTTTGTTGTTTTTTTGGTGTTCATCTAATAAAGTACAATGCACACTTACCACGCTGCACCTTGGTCTCATTCCAACAACGAACGTAACAGAAGATCCCACAGGTACGTCCTGTGCCTACTCCACGCACTAAGTGATGATCCATGGCCCGAAGCCTCCAGTGATGATCCATGGCCCGAAGCCTCCAGTGATGATCCATGGCACGAAGCCTCCAGTGATGATCCATGGCCCGAAGCCTCCAGTGATGATCCATGGTACGAAGCCTCCAGTGATGGAACCTCCGGAGACGGTCCACGGTCCGGAACCTCCTGAGACGGTCTACAGTCCGGAACCGCCTGAGACAGTCCACGGTCCGGAACCTCCAGCGACGGTCCGCGGTCCGGAGCCTCCAGTGGCGGTCTGCGGTCCAGAGCCTCCAGCGATGGTCTGCGGTCCAGAGCCACCAGCGACGGTCTGCGGTACAGAGTCTACAGCGACGGTTTGCAGTCTAGAGCCTCCAGCGGGGATTCCCAGTCCAGAGCCGCCTGCGAGGGTTCCCAGTCCAGAGCCTCCAGCGACGGTCCCCAGTCCGGAGCCTCCAGCGACGGTGCCCAGTCCGGAGCCTCCAGCGACGGTCCCCAGTCCGGAGCTTCCAGAGACGGTTCCCAGTCCGGAGTCCGCGACAACGATCTACGGTCCGGAGTCCGCGACGATCCACGGTCTGGTTCCTCCGGCGACGATCCACGGTCCGGTTCCTCCGGCAACGATCCACGGTCTGGTTCCTCCGGTGACGATCTACGGTCCGGAGTCCCCGGCGATGATCCACGGTCCGGTTCCTCCGGCAATTTTTTTTTTTTTTGGTGTGCATCTAATAAAGTACGATGTACGCTTACCACGCTGCACCTTGGTCTCATTCCAACAACTAACATAACAGACATAGGCTGAGATACTACATTATATAGTACTGTACATGTATAAACACATCACAGCCAAATTAATTAGGTCTTGTCTCTGGATTAAATACATGCAATTAGATTATGTGCTTTCCATGTCTGTCTTATTTATCCACTTGTCTACTTAGTCACTTTCTCCAACCTACCTCCCCCCCCCCTTCTCTGTCTCTTTCTCTCTCTTTGTCCCTCTCTGTCTCTCCATCTCTCTTTCTCTCTTTGTTCCTCTCTCTCTCAGGTGAGGGCCAGTGCCATAGCCCAGGATGCTGATCTGAACTATGACTATGCCTCCAACAGTGTCATCCTGCACCTGGACGTGGGGGACGAAGTGTGTGTGCAGCTCGATGGGGGTAAAGTCCACGGAGGAAACACCAACAAATACAGCACCTTCTCTGGCTTCCTCATCTACCCTGACTGATGGCATTCACGCGTTACACATCCACACACACAAACATACAACCACACAAACAAACAATCTCCCAGGCAAACATATACAGCACCTTCTTCAGGATTCTCATCCAACCTGATTCTCTCTCTCTCTCTCTCTCTCTCTCTCTCTCTCTCTCTCTCTCTCTCTCTCTCTCTCTCTCTCTCTCTCTCTCTCTCTCTCTCTCTCTCTCTCTCTCTCTCTCTCTCTCTCTCTCTCTCTCTATTGCTAAAACACACATTATTTAAAGGAACAGATGCAGTGGGAAAAGGAAAATGTATATTTGCTCTGTGTTTTTTATGTCTTTAAAAGTTTGGATAGTGGCCAAACCATAACATTCCAAACCAAGTGCAGTTAGAAGGCATCTAATGTGCAAGTGTGTATATAGAAATGTTAATTTAATATACACACCCACATGTCCATTCGTTTGTCGTGCTGCAGCACCCTTACTCCCCACGGCTATGGGTCCGCGGAGGTACTGCAGGGGGTCCGGTCCGCCTGCAGGTCTAAAGAAAGTATATATTTTACATTTAATTTATTTTAAATTAATATTACTGTGTTGTGTAATTCTCATGATATCCCTGAATCACAGATATTTAAATTAAACTAGCATGTAAGTATGTGGTGATAAACAAGAATTATGTCAAGACAAAAAAATATATCATCTTGATATTGTGTATATTCTTAAAGTTACATACACTCCCCTCCATGTGTATGTGGACAGTGAAGGATTTTTTTTTTAAATCCAGCATTTTAGATTTGAGATAGAATGTTTCATGTAAGGCGACAGTGCAGAATGTCACCTTTAATTTTAGGGTTATTTTCATACATATCCGTTTTACCGTTTAGAAATCAAAGCACTTTATGTATCAAAGCACTTTATTTATCCATTTGAATAAGTCATAAGTATTTGTACAAATTCACTTATTGTGTATTAAAGTAGTCAAATGTTAAAAGTATTTGGTCCCATAATCCTTGCACACAATGACTACATCAAGCTTGTGACTCTAAAAACTTGTTGTATGCATTTGCCGTTTTTGTGTGTGTTTTGGAGAGAAAAAAATTGCCCAATAGGGACTAGATACAAAAAGTGCTTTAATTTATTAACAGTAAAAGAGATAGCCTATGCTTGAAAATACCCTCAAATAAAAGATGACATTCTGTACTGTTGCCTCATATGAAACATGTGTTCTCAAATCCAAAATGCTGAGACAAATAATAGAAAAATAGAGACAAATCAAAAAAATGCAGCTTCACTGTCCAAATACATACGTATGGAGTGGAGTGTGTATATTCACTTCTGATGCACACACATCTGTGTATATGATCAGGTATGTGGAAGCATATATGACTCGCATGCGTTACATGCACACACACACACACACACAGAAATGCACACACACACAGTGATTAATTGACTTCCCCTATCTAGTGTTGCATTGACAGGAGCTGACCATTTCGACCACCAGTGTGGAATTGAGTAAAATAGTCTCAGAATGCAGACTGTAAATCGAACACTTCGAGCTTGGCTGCGAGGCCTCCCGCCTCCCTTCTTCGCTCCGAGATGGATTTCCAATACGGCTGAAGACACAAAACGAG
The DNA here is from genome assembly GCF_029448725.1 of Salvelinus fontinalis. Classification (NCBI taxonomy): domain Eukaryota; kingdom Metazoa; phylum Chordata; class Actinopteri; order Salmoniformes; family Salmonidae; genus Salvelinus; species Salvelinus fontinalis. The sequence goes on along the minus strand of NC_074667.1, from coordinate 40,942,588 downwards.
AAAAGTCATGAATATATTGATCGGAGCTGATAATACACGCAACATCACGAACATCATCCAGTATGGTGTGTGTGTGTGTGTGTAAAGATAAGGATCATGTTGTTGTTAGTTTTACCCACATGGCCCCTGGCTACAGCTATGGGGGGGTCCCTAACACATAGGATATCAATGATGAGGCTTATGGCAGACAGAAACAGTATTTTTCCAGACCTTATGGCGGATGATAGAGCATCATCATGTTCCACTAATGATCCCAGACATCCTGTGTATAAACCCTCAACTGTTGGCGGGACTACTATAGGATTACTATTCCTATATTCACTTTACATTCAATTGATAACATAGCAATTTAAAATGGGTGTCAAATGCATACACAGAGATGGAGCTTAAGATCATACTGGTTATTTGTATATAGATGAGTCTTCTTTTCTTCAAAGGTAAAGCAGACGGTTTGTTTACAGGGTGGATATGGACATTGAGGATTCATCTTGTACTCTGTACAGAACTAGTTTCACATTTTCAAATATATGCTACCGTAGAGTGTCTTCAATGGAAATGTGCATCTTTGTGTGTTTTATTGAATGTACCATACATTACTAATTGTAAATGCAATCCAAATATGCAGGTTCAGGTTGATGCTGTCGGTCAAAGATGTTATGCAAACACTTGACAAAGTGGCAACGAGAATCTATAATGTTTCACTTGTGTTATCGATCAGAATGGATTTCATGGCATTTTCAGTGTGGCGACATTATTATCTTGTCATACCATAACAAAATACAACTATCTTTACATCAATGTAAATGCCCTGCCTAGACAATACCATGAAAAACAGATCCTCGTGACACGCATCTGTAGTTATAGCATCATACATGTACCTAATGTAAGTAGTTGTATATGTTACAGGACTTCAGAGGAGGGCTCTATTGTAACAAGTAGTTGTATTAGGAAAACCACAGAATAAACCACTGCTGCAGCAGGGATGATACTGCTACTCCATGTGTGTGCATTAATGTTACAACACAGTATACCGGTGTGTGTCGAGTCTCAGGTCCAACTACAGGACAGAGCTTTGGGCTTGATCTAGAGACAGAACACTGGTTATTATCAAACTGCATCAGTCAGATGAAAACATTATTCCTGTATTATACCTTAACGGACAGTATTGCAACAATGATCTACCATCTCATTTACACCAACGTAATGTACAGATTAGTTTGTGTGTGAGTGTACATGACCTCTCTCTGTGTCAGGCTGCATTCTGCTGTGTTCCCTGGCAGTAAACAATGTTAAATAACTTACTGTTGAAAAAGAGACCTGATTTTTGTTTTTGAACAGTATCAATTGATTGTTGTCACTGTACCTTGCAAGCTGAGCTGTGTGTGTATATTTTATGTATAATACTAAAAACTCATTCCTAAGACTATATATAAGACCTACAATAAACCAATGTGAAGACGCCTCTGAGTCACTCTCTGACTTACACTAATGCTGTCATTATTTACAATCCAAAAACGTTGTCAATTTGTTACTGCAGTAATTTATTTTCCTTTGTTTATGTGGTGAGTTGAAAACCAATGAATGTTACAGACTTAAGGACGAATATTGCATTTATGGATGTACATTGCATTCACAACTTAAACTCTCAGCTGCCACTGAAATAGCTACTGTTATCTCACATTTCACTATTATTTTAGTAAATTATCATGAGCTGATGCTCACCTAAAAATGTTTGTAGAGGGGCTGGCTAACCAAGAGTAAACTGTATAAAAATAGGTAAAGACTGTCGCTCACTCTATATATGCTCCCAACAATTTAATGGAAAAACCTAATAACCGAAATGTTGGCTTTATTTATTTATTTTTTAATCTCACTATTACCAGAGTTAGGTGATTCCTTACTCATATAAAATGACAGCATCCTGTCACTTAACCACTGAAACCACAAGCAAAACTCTACAATTACAGAATAGACCATTGTTCTGCTCCCACCCTCAGTGAACCAGTCTGAGGTCTTGAAGGATTGGCTGAATGGAGGTCTCATCTTGTCAGAGTGAAAACAAGCAGACAGATCTTTAATTAAAGGTGAGCGGTAATGGTATTCTGGATTTAAATGTTTTAGCTGAATTTGGTGGCTATGGGAGACTGGGGGGATGGATAGTGGTGTAGAAAAGAAGGGGTGGGGTGTACCTTGGAAGTCTCCCCTCCTCCTCACACTCTCTCCTGGCAGATTCCAGTGTAAAGTTAATTGGACAGGGAGAAAGGGCTGAGGAGGGAAGCGTTCGTGCCCATTAGCAATCCCCCCGTGGAAGCTTGAGCCGAGAGGATCACAGACTCACAAATAGGAGGATTAAAATAATCAATAGGTTTCACTCTCTTTTCTCCCCCCCCCCCCCCCCCCACACACACACACACACACACACACACACACACACACACACACACACACAGTCTAGGGAAGGCCCACAAACAAACCAGCAACACAAACAGGAATAAATACATTCTGTCTGGTCACATGCACACACCTATACACTCAAGACAGACAGAAATGTCAACTTTCAATTACTCACGCTGCCACATATAAACACTATATTGTATGGAGCATACACACAACAGTAATGATTGCCCCCACACACAAGCACCCACACACTGAACACGCATGCAAGCACGCACACACTCATCTCATACACCTATCCCAGTGCTAATGAGGGGTATGCCTTTGACTGACAGAGATGGAGAATAGGAGCAGAAAGGTCAGAGAGATGACAGTCTTTGGCAAGGCCCGGTTCACCAAACAGCTGTGTGTCTATCTTTGGCACACCGTGAAATTTATGTTTCTAGTATATTTTATTGATCTTTTATATATTTTCTGTTCATTTATGCATCCTGTCAACAGGACCTGAAAAACTGCAATATTCTATGTTTCGCGGCTGAACGAGGACATGGATAATATATGTCTTGCTGGTTTTCTATGTATCATCAAGACCAGATGGCAGACTCGGGTCAGACGATTGGAGGAGGGGTGTGTCTCTTTGTTAACATCAGCTGGTGCGCAATGTCTAATGTTAAGGAAGTCTAGAGGCTATGCTCGCCTGAGTTAGAATACCTCGTCATAAGCTGCAGACCACACTATTTACCAAGAGAGTTTTTATCACAAAAATATCATAGCTGTCTATTTACCACCACAAACCAATTCTGGGACTAAGAACACACTCAAAGAGAAGTAAAGGGCTATAAGCAAACAATAAATGTACATCCAGAGACGTCTTTTCTCGTGGCCTGTGATTTTAATGGAGGGAAACTGAAATCCATTTTACCTCATTTTTACCAGCATGTTACCTGTACAACTTGAGGCGACAAAACTCTACATTACTTTAATCCACACACAGAAACGCATATAAGACCCTCCCTCGCCCTCCCTTAAACTCAAACAGGAAGTACCAGTGACGTGACCAATATGGAGGTGGTCCGATGTACTGTACCAGATGCTACGCTACAGGACTGTTTTGCTAGCACAGATTGGAATATGTTCCGGGATTCATCCAATAACATTGAGAAGTTTACCACATCAGTCACCGGCTTCATTAATAAGTGCATTAACGACATCGTCCCCACAGTGACCGTACATACCCAAACCAGAAGCCATGGATTACAGGCAACATCCGCACTGAGCTGCTGCTTTCAAGAAGCGGGGCACTAATCCAGATGCTTATAAGAAATCCCGCTACGACGAGCCATCAAGCAGGCAAAGCACCTATACAGGATTAAGATAGAATCCTACTATGCCGGCTCTGACGCTCGACGAATGTGGCAGGGCTTGCAAACTATCACGGATTACAAAGGAAAATCCAGCCGTGAGCTTGCCAGTGACGTGAGCCTGTCAGATGAGCTAAATGCCTTTTATGCTTGATTCAAGACAAGAAATATTAAACCATGCATGAGAAACCAGCTGTTCCGGGTGACTGTGTGATCTTGCTCGTCGTAGCCGATGTGATTAATACCTTTAAACAGGTTTAACATTTGTAAACCCGCGGAGCCAGAAGGAATATCAGGACGCGTACTCAAAGCATGCACTAACCAGCTGGCAAGTGTCTCACTGACAACTTCAACCTATCCCCAAGAACGCCAAGGTAACATGCCTAAATTACTATCGCCGCATAGCACATCCACAGCCATGAAAGGCTTGGTAAGACTGGTCGTTGCTCACATCAACACCATCATCCCAGACACACTGGACCCACTCCAATTCGCATCTCGCTCCAACAGATCCACAGATGACGCAACCTCTATTGCACTCCACACTGCCATCACCCACCTGGACAAAAGGAATGCCTATGTAAGAATGCTGTTCATTGACTACAGCTCAACATTCAACACTATAGTCCACTCCAATCTCATCACCAAGCTCAAGACCCTGGGACTGAACACCTCTTTCTACAACTGGATCCTGGACTTCTTGATGGGCCGCCCCCAGGCAGTGAGGGTACCTAACAACACATCCGCCACATTGACCATCAACACGGGGGCCTCTCAGGGGTGTGTGCTTAGTCACCTCCTATACTCCCTGCTCACCCACGACTGCATGACCATGCACGACTCCAACACCATCAAGTTTGCTGATCACCGATGATGAGACAGCTGACAGGGAGGAGATCAGAGACCTGGCAGTGTGGTGCCAGGACAACAACCTCTCCCTCAGGGTCAGCAAGACGAAGGAGCTGATCGTGGACTACAGGAAATGGAGGGGCGAGCACGCACTCATCCACATTGACAGGGCTATAGTGGAGCGGAACGAGTGCGTCAAGTTCCTCGGTGTCCACATCACTAAGGTCCACAGACACCCACACAGTTGTGAAGAGGGCACAACAGCACCTCTTCCCCCTCCAGAGGCGGAAAAGATTTGGCATAGGCCCTCAGATCCTCACATACAGCTGCACCATTAAGAGCATCTTGACTGGCTGCATCACCGCTTGGTACGGCAACTGCAAGGCACCTGACCGCAAGGCGCTACAGAGGGTGGTGAGCACGGCCCAGTACATCACTGGGACCGAGCTCCCTGCCATCCTGGACCTCTATACCAGGCGGTGTCAGAAGAAGGCCCAAAAATTTTCAAAGTCTCCAGCAACCCTAGACATAGACTATTCTCTCTGCTACTAGCTACTGCTAGTTGGTTTTGCTATTAAACTGCTCCGGCTATTATCAAGTTCTGCTCTCCTGCGTCTGACTTCCCTGCCACCGGTTATGCACCCCTTACAGTTGGCTCATTCATCCCCCTCCTCTCCCCTGTAACTATTCCCCAGGTCGTTGCTGCAAATGAGAACGTGTTCTCAGTCAACTTACCTGGTAAAATAACGGTAAAATAAAATAAAATAAATAAAATAAACAGCCTGGTCACAGTCAGCTGATGTGTTTTGCACTGAAGTCCACAAGCGAAGGGAAAAGGTAAGAGGAGAGCGTGTAAATGCGAGAATTAATTGTATGCCGCGTTCAAGTGCTAGTCGGAACAAGGAAACTCTGAAATGTCTGACTTGCTAACTGGTTGAATGCAGCACGTGTATAACTACAACCAGTTAGCAAGTCAGACATTTTTGAGTTTCCTAGTTCCGACTAGCACGAGATCGCGACAATACAACGAGCAAAGGGAACATTCTGTTTGTATCTGGCTGCTATGAAAGTGAACTGTGTTTGCATGTGATCAGGGGTGTATTCAATTCTGTTGAAAAACATTTCTTAATTCTCTAGAGTCTAAGACATTGACGGGCGGTGTTGGGTTATAAGCTGGCACATGAAATTGTTTTAAGATGGTCATACCAAAGGTCATTTAGCTATTTGATTTTGAATTTTAGGACCCCTTTAGCTATCATAAAATATATGTACAAAAAGTATTTGATAATATATAGAATTTGGCATTTATTACCAAATCCCATAGAAACCCATTGAAAAACACTTTCCTAAATGGCAAAAAAGACAGTCAAAAATGAAATCATAAGGAATATGTTTTTTAAGTGTCTGTCCTATATCTATGACTCTCTGAGGTCATTAAAGATCCCATGGCACTTATCGTAAGAGTAGGGGTGTTAACCCCGGTGTCCTGGCTAAATTCCCAATCTGGCCCTCAAACCATCATGGTCACCTAATAATCCCCAGTTTACAATTGGCTCATTCATCCCCCTCCTCTCCCCTGTAACTATTCCCCAGGTCGTTGCTGCAAATGAGAACGTGTTCTCAGTCAACTTACCTGGTAAAATAACGGTAAAATAAAAAATAAAAAAATAAAATCTAGGAGATATAAGAAAGCTCAAGAAATATATACTGTATATTTGTACACATATTTAGCCCCTTATTTTTGTTGATACAAAACTACCTCCATGCTTCCATTCATTTGAATGCGTTAAGTTTAGACGACTCCCGTCTTGTTCATGAGAGTCTCATCTTTCCATAGAGTGGTCACATTAGTTTGTAGGCTAAACCGTACAGCCGTTTTCATGAGAAAACAGATTTTCGGGATGTCTCATGGTCTGACAACCACCTCTGTACCTCGGCCACCTTCCACTACAGATGCGGAAAGCCGCCATAGGCGGATGCAATAGATTGAGACGCAGCCCATGCAAAAAACATGGGATATCGGTAGCTTAAACTGGCAGATTTTGATGGGGATTTTTAAATTATTTTACTTAGATTGACACACCCATGCATCAATAGACTCTAGGGGGAAGCAACCGGATTTAAATGGGGATAAACATACCTGAATTTGTCCAATAGAAACTGTTGGACTGATGATTACACCCTAAATCAGCTGGATGCAGGCAAGAGTGTGCAAGGCGGTGTTGACTGTGTCACTCACTGTCTGTCACCTTGTCTGTCATCTGTCACCTTGATTACCACAATGTGTCTCTCGACCTGACCTACAGTACCAGTCAAAAGTTTGGACAAACCTACTCTTTTCAGGGGTTTTCTTAATTTGTACTATTTTCTACATTGTAGAATAATAGTGAAGACATCAAAACTATGAAATAACACATATGGAATCATGTAGTAACCAAAAAAGTGTTAAACAAATCAAAATGTATTTTATATTTAAGAATCTTCACACCAGCCACCCTTCACCTTGATGACAGCTTTGCACACTCTTGGCATTCTCTCAACCAGTTTCATGAGGTAGTCGCCTGGAATGCATTTCAATGAACCTCTTGACTCTAGGGGTCAGACGCTAGGGGTCAAATAACGTTCCCAAGGTAAACAAACTATTTCTCAGGTCCAGATCGTAGAATATGCATATAATTTACAGATTAGGATAGAAAACACTCCAAAGTTTCCAAAACGGTCAAAATATTGTCTGTGAGTATAACAAAACTGATTCTGCAGGCGAAAACCTGAGGAAATCTAACCCGGAAGTGATTTTTTTATTTTTTTATCTGTGTTTCCTTGCCCGTCTTTCTTCCATTTAAAGGGGTATCAACCAGATTCCTTTCCCAATGGCTTCCTCAGGCTGTAACCAGGCTTTAGACATAGTTTCTGGCTTTTATTTAGAAAAATGAGTGAGATTTTTCAAAAGTAGTCAGGTGTCCTTTGATTAGTTCCTGCGCGCGAGAGGGGTAGCTCTCCATTTTCTTTCTCACTTTTATTGAATAGGTTACGGTCCGGTTGAAATATTATCGATTATGTTTGTTAAAAACAACCTGAGGATTGATTATAAAAAACATTTGACATGTTTCTACGAACATTACGGATACTTTTTGGAATTTTTGTCGAACGGAACGAGGCTTTGGTTTTCTGAACATAACGCGCAACCAAATGGCATTTTTTTGCTATAAAAGTAATATTTATCGAACAAAAATAACATTTATTGTGTAACTGGGAGTCTCGTGAGTGCAAACATCCAAAGATTATCAAAGGTAATCGATTAATTTTATTGCTTTTCTGACTTTCGTGAACATGCTAATTTGGGGCTAGCTGTTCTAGCATTGATTGATACACTCACAAAAGCTTGGATTGCTTTCGCTGCAAAGCATATTTTCAAAATCTGACATGATAGGTGGATTAACAACAAGCTAAGCTGTGTTTTGGTATATTTCACTTGAGATTGCATGATTATAAATATTTTTTGTAATATTTTGCGCCCTGCAATTCAGCGGTTGTTTAGGAAAATGATCCAGCTAAAGGGATCCGTAGCGCAGAGAAGTTAACAGGCGTGCCTTGTTAAAAATGTATTTGTGGAATTTCTTTCCTTCTTAATGTGTTTGAGCCAATCAGTTGTGTTGTGACAAGGTAGGGGTGGTATACAGAAGATAGCCCTATTTGGTAAAAGACCAAGTCCATATTATGGCAAGAACAGCTCAAATAAGCAAGGAGAAACGACAGTCCATCATTACTTCCAACCCTTTTTTTTAGTTTTCGCCTAAAATGACATACCCAAATCCAACTGCCTGTAGCTCAGGACCTGAAGCAAGGATATGCATATTCTTGATACCATTTGAAAGGAAACATTTTGAAGTTTGTGGAAATGTGAAATTAATGTAGGAGAATATAATACATTAGATCTGGTAAAAGATAATACAAAGAAGATAACATGAGTTATCTTTTTATTTTTTTGCCATCTTTGAAATGCAAGAGAAAGGCAATAACCTATTATTCCAGCCCAGACGCAATTTTGATGTTGGCCACTAGATGGCAGCAGTGTATTTCCAAAGTTTTAGACTGATCCAATGAACCATTGCATTTCTGTTCAAAATGTTCTATCAAGACTGTCCAAATGTGTCACATCCTGGCCTTAGTTATCTTTGTTTTCATTATTATTTTAGTTAGGTCAGGGTGTGACATGGTGAAGTATGTGTTTTTTGTATTGTCTAGGGTGTTGTTTGGTTTAGGGGGTTTAGTAGAATAGATGGTTTAATGTTCAGTGTAGGCGTCTAGGAAAGTCTATGGTTGCCTGACTTGGGTCTCAATTAGAGACAGCTGGTTATTGTTGTCTCTGATTGGGAGCCATATTTCACAATTGGCTCATTCATCCCCCTCCTCTCCCCTGTAACTATTCCCCAGGTCGTTGCTGCAAATGAGAACGTGTTCTCAGTCAACTTACCTGGTAAAATAACGGTAAAAAAAAAATAAAAATAAAAAAATATTTAAGGCAGCCATATGCTTTAGCTGTTTGTGGGTCATTTTCTATGTCTAGTCTATGTTGAACGTAAGTAGTTTGTGTGTGCACTTGCGTTTGTAGCTTCACGGTCGTTTGTTGTTTTTGTTAGTTTGTATAAGTGTTTCGTGTTACGTCTTCGTATAATAAAAAAGAAGATGTATTCATATCATGCTGCGCCTTGGTCCAATCTCTCATATCAAGACGATCGTGACAGAATGACCCACCAAACCCGGATCAAGCAGCATGACAAGCGGCAACAGGATCAAGGCATCAAGGATTCATGGACATGGGAGGAGATATTAGATGGAAAGGGACCTTGGGCACAACCGGGAGAATATCGCCTCCCTCGTGAAGAGCTGGAGGCAGCGAAAGCCGAGAGGAGGCGATATGAGGAGGCAGCACGGAGGCAAGGTTGGAAGACCGCGAGTACTACCCAAAACATTCTTGGGGGGGGGCTAAGAGGTAGTGGGCCGAGGGCAGGTAGGAGACCTGCGCCCACTTCCCAGGCTAACCGTGGAGAGCGGGAGTACGGGCGGACACCGTGTTACGCAATAGAGCGCACGGTGTCTCCTGTACGTGTTCATAGCCCGGTGCGGGTTATTCCACCTCCCCGCACTGGTAGGGCTAGATTGGGCATTGAGCCAGGTGCCATGATGCCGGCTCAACGCGTCTGGTCTCCAGTGCGTCTCCTCGGGCCGGCATACATGGCACCAGTCTTACGCATGGTGTCCCCGGTTCGCCTACATAGCCCGGTGCGGGTTATTCCACCTCCCCGCACTGGTCGGGCGACGGGGAGCATTCAACCAGGTAAGGTTGGGCAGGCTCGGTGTTCAAGGGAACCAGTACGCCTGCACGGTCCGGTATTTCCGGCGCCACCTCCCCGCCCCAGTCCAGTTCCACCAGTGCCTACACCACGCACCAGGCTTCCAGTGTGTCTCCAGAGCCCTGTTTCTCCTCCACGCACTCGTCCTATGGTGCGTGTCTCGAGCCCGGTACCACCAATTCCGGCACCACGCACCAAGTCCCCTGTGCGTCTCCAGAGTCCTGTGCATCCTGTTGCTGCTCCCCGCATTAGCCCTGAGATGCGTGTCCCCAGCCCGGTACCACCAGTTCCGGCACCACGCACTAGGCCTAATGTGCGTCCCCAGGGTCCAGTATGCCCTGTTCCTTCTCCCCGCACTAGCCTGAAGGTGCGTGTCCTTAGCCCGGTGCCTCCAGTTCCGGCACCACGCACCAGGCCTACAGTGCGCCTATTCCGGCCAGAGCCATCCGTCTGCCCAGTGCCATCTGAGCCATCCGTCTCCCCAGCGCCATCTGAGCCATCCGTTTCCCCAGCGCCATCTGAACCATCCGTTTCCCCAGCGCCATCTGAGCCATCCGTCTCCCCAGCGCCAACTGAGCCATCCGTCTCCCCAGCGCCATCTGAGCCATCCGTCACCCCAGCGCCATCTGAGCCATCCGTCTCCCCAGCGCCATCTGAGCCATCCGTCTCCCCAGCGCCATCTGAGCCATCCGTCTCCCCAGCGCCATCTGAGCCATCCGTCTCCCCAGCGCCATCTGAGCCGCCCGTCTGTCCCGAGCCGTCAGAGCCGTTAGTCAGTCAGGAGCCGCTAGAGCCATTCGTCAGACAGGATCTGCCAGAGCCGCCAACCAGACAGGATCTGCCAGAGCCGCCAACCAGACAGGATCTGCCAGAGCCGCCAACCAGACAGGATCTGCCAGAGCCGTCAGCCAGCCATGAGCAGCCAGATCCGTCAGCCAGCCATGAGCAGCCAGATCTGTCAGCCAGCCATGAGCAGCCAGATCCGTCAGCCAGCCATGAGCAGCCAGATCCGTCAGCCAGCCATGAGCCGTCCATCCAGGATCCGCCAGAGCCGTCCAGCCAAGATCCGCCAGAGCAGTCATCCAGCCAGGATCCATCCCTCAGTCCGGAGCTGCCGTCCCTCAGTCCGGAGCTGCACCTTATCCTGGAGCTGCCCCTTAGTCCGGTGCTGCCCCTTAGTCCGGTGCTGCCCCTTAGTCCGGTGCTGCCCCTTAGTCCGGTGCTGCCCCTTAGTCCGGTGCTGCCCCTTAATCCAGTGGGATTAATGTGGAGGGTGGCCATTTGGAGGAGGCTACGTAAGCGGGTAGTGACTATGGTGGGGTGGGGACCACGACCAGTGCCAGAGCCGCCACCGTGGACAGAAGCCCACCCAGACCCTCCCCTAGACTTGATGCTGGTGCGCCCGGAGTTCGCACCTTAAGGGGGGGGTTATGTCACACCCTGGCCTTAGTTATCTTTGTTTTCATTATTATTTTAGTTAGGTCAGGGTGTGACATGGTGAAGTATGTGTTTTTTGTATTGTCTAGGGTGTTGTTTGGTTTAGGGGGTTTAGTAGAATAGATGGTTTAATGTTCAGTGTAGGCGTCTAGGAAAGTCTATGGTTGCCTGAATTGGGTCTCAATTAGAGACAGCTGGTTATTGTTGTCTCTGATTGGGAGCCATATTTAAGGCAGCCATAGGCTTTAGCTGTTTGTGGGTCATTTTCTATGTCTAGTCTATGTTGAACGTAAGTAGTTTGTGTGTGCACTTGCGTTTGTAGCTTCACGGTCGTTTGTTGTTTTTGTTAGTTTGTATAAGTGTTTCGTGTTACGTCTTCGTATAATAAAAAAGATGTATTCATATCATGCTGCGCCTTGGTCCAATCTCTCATATCAAGACGATCGTGACAAAATGTGCCTAATTGGTTTATTAATACATGTTCATAATTGTGCACCCTTCTCAAACCATAGTGTAACAGATGTTTTATGTACTCTCCATGCATTGTGTTTTCTCATAATAAATCACTTCGGCCAGTGGTCCCAGTTGAGCATAATTTATTTCTGTTGTTAAATGGGAAACAGCACGTTAGTTGTGCAGGGCTTAATAGTATTGATGGCTGTCAATGGCAAAATCTGTAGCATGAAGACAACTGTGTTAGCCGTGGCTTATGTGACCATGACATCGGTGTATGCTAGCTAACACACTTATTTACAGCAATCATATGCCAAAGCACATCCCAGAAAGCCCCTCAATCCCTAACAGGTGCCATATACCAACACATGTATAAAATCAGTAAAGTACAGCAAACTTGTACACATTGTAAAATAGAAAATAGAAAACAGTATTCAGAACGTGACCTACCCCTTGCATCACATTTTCCTACTGGGAAGACCTGACGTTCGCGATCTCCCCCTATCTGCAAGCGGGGCCAATCACAACACCCCTTATTGTCATCAGAGTTGAACTAACCAATAAGAATGCTTGAACATCAAATACACATTTCTTTAGAGGCAAGTGGAAACATAACCAACCCTGTTACATTAGCATGGCATTATTTCACTGTAATAGCTACTGTAAATTGGACAGTGCAGTTAGATTAACAATAATTTAAGCTTTCTGCCCATATCAGACATGTCGGTGAATTGTTTTTGTTACTTACAACCTCATGCTAATCACATTAGCCTACATTAGCTCAACCGTCTCGCAGGAGGGACACCGATCCAGTAGAGAGACATGAAGATCAGTCAGTTTGGATCATGTCAAGAACTTTGAAAGTTTCTTCAAGTGCAGTCGCAAAAACCATCAAGCACTATGATGAAACTGGCTCTCATGAGGACCGCCACAGGAAAGGAAAACCCAGAGTTACCTCTGCTGCAGAGGATAAATTCATTAGAATTACCAGCCTCAGATTGCAGCCCAAATAAATGCTTCACAGAGTTCAAGTAACAGACACATCTCAACATCAACTGTTCAGAGGAGACTGTGTGAATTAGGCCTTCATGGTCGAATTGCTGCAAAGAAACCACTACTAAAGGACACCAATACTAAGAAGAGACTTGCTTGGGCCAAGAAACACAAGCAAAGGATATTAGACCGGTGGAAATCTGTCCTTTAGTCTGAGTCCAAATTTGACATTTTTGGTTCCAACTGACGTGTCTTTCTGAGACGCAGAGTAGGTGAACGGATTATCTCCGCATTTGTGGTTCCCAACGTGAAGCATGGAAGAGGACGTGTGATGGTGTGGGGGTTCTTTGCTGGTGACACTGTGAGTGATTTATTTAGAATTCAATGCACACTAACCAGCATGGCTACACAGCATTCTGCAGCTATGCACCATTCCATCTGGTTTGCGCTTAGTGGGACTATCATTTGTTTTTCAACAGGACAATGACCCAAACACACCTCCAGGCTGTGTAAGGGCTATTTGACCAAGGAGAGAGATGGAGTGCTGCATCAGAGGACCTAGCCTCCACAATCACCCGACCTCAATCCAATTGAGATGATTTGGGATGAGTTGGACTGCAGAGTGAAGGAAAAGCATCCAACAAGTGCTCAGCAAATGTGTGAAATCTTTCAAGATTGTTGGAAAATTATTCCGAGCTGGTTGAGAGAATGCCAAGAGTGTGCAAGGTTGTCATCAAGGTAAAGGTTGGCTACTTTGAAAAATCTCAAATCTATTTTCATTTGTTTAACACTTTTTTGGTTACTACATTTTCCCATATGTGTTATTTCATAGTTTTGATGTCTTCACAATGTAGAAACTAGTACAAATAAAGAAAAACCCTTGAATGAGTAGATGTGTCCAAACTTTGACTGGTACTGTATATATACATATATATACAGTACATATATATATATATATATATATATATATATATATATTTGTTGTTTTTGGTTTTTTGGGGGGGTGGGGGGCGCGGGGTACTAGGTGATGTTCCGCTGGCTGTGTGAAAGCCCTTTAAACTGTATTTTCTTTATACAACAACACCACTTGCAGTACATTTACTGCAACTACAGCGTTATTAATGGGCCTGTTGGCTGCAATGTCATATTTCCACCACGAGGCGGCGGTCGACGTCGACATTCTGCAGACAAAGATGGCGGTGCGGAAGAAAGACGGCGGCCCGAACGTAAAATATTTCGAAGCGTCTGATACAGTCTCGCAGTTCGACAATGTCCGCGTTTGGTTGGGCAAGAATTATAAAAAGGTACTGCTGTTTTTTGTTAATGTAATGAATACATTCATTCATATGATCATAAATGAAAGAGGGCAATTTTAACAGTAGAAGGAGTGGGCAGGCGAGTGAGGGTGTGATGAGATGGGTTGCAGTATAGTCCAGTTGTTTAATCCACACATTCACGAGACGGAAACAAAAGGATGCTGAGGAAACGTCTTGGCAAGAGCCGCGTGATGGACATGGACATTTGATATGTTTTAAGTGGATGTTTCTACACCCATTTAGTAGAGGGAAATGAATGGCCTGTGTTGGGGGTTGCTGTTCGGGGGAAGGGAGGGAACCTAGCTAGCTAGCTAGCTAACGGTAATTTCATGGATTGCAGATGCCTATTCCGGCCAGCGCAAGTGCACAAATCCAGATGTTAAGCTGTTTTTTTTTTACCGGCGCCTTCGGTTTTCTCTCACCCCATTGCACTCCATGGTCTTTTAGGGCAATATATGCGCCATGAGTTTTCATGATCCGGCTCCTTTTACCCCTAGATGGTGAGAAGGATTTTCTCATTATAGTGTTGCCAAAAAAGTCTATTGTCTCAGAGCAAGCGCTCAACCCCAACATGTTCAACCTGGGATAGACAGAAAGAATACAAAGAATCACATAGATTAACCTATAATTTCTTTGACCATCAAATGACCTCTGTTTTTGTTCATTGTACAGTTCCAACTATCAAAGATCTATCTAAGATCCACTCACTCACACCATACTTGAATATATGGGATAATACCAGAATAATGATGATATGCATGTCAACATAGGTACAATGTATATTTATCCTGACATTTCCATGTAAATCCTCACTCTCTCTTGTCCCTCAGTACATCCAGGCGGAGCCCCCCACCAACAAGTCTCTGTCCAGCCTGGTGGTCCAGCTGCTGCAGTTTCAGGAGGAGGTGTTCGGACGACATGTCAGCAACCCACCTCTCACCAGGTTGCCGGTGAGAGAACTTGCACGCACACACATGTGCTCAGGCACACACACACACACACACACACACACACACACACACACACACACACACACACACACACACACACACACACACACACACACACACACACACACACACAAACAATTTGCTATTGTGCTTCCCCTATTCCACTATTCTAATAGTGTATCTAACCCTCTGTCTTTCTGTTCAGATGAAGAGTTTCCTGGACTTTAAGTCTGGTGGGGCTCTCTGCCACATTCTGGCTGCAGCCTACAAGTTCAAGAGCGATCAGGGCTGGTAAGAGTTTCATTCTAGCCTGCATATTTTGTTTTGCTCACTACACTTACACTCCCCTCAAATGAGTTTAACCCACTAAGTTCTATGGTTGAGAAGTTCTGATTAAGATGAAACCAAATAGACTGATCCTTGAGACGTTTTCATTTTCACAATGATGCATTTTTATTGAAATATTTTAGGAGGCTGTGTGAGATATTTGACTCCTGTCTGTCTTCATGGCAGGCGCAGGTTTGACTTTCAGAATCCTTCTCGGATGGACCGCAATGTGGAGATGTTCATGACTATCGAGAAATCTCTAGTACAGGTCCGTCTGCCCTTGTCTTCTTTGGAAAACGATTTTCTTTGTCTGTATTGCTCTCTTTTTTAATTTACTCTCTTTCTCTGCATCTGTCCATCAGAACAACTGTCTGAGTCGACCAGTGATCTACCTGAGCTCTGACATTGAGGCCAAGCTGCTGGGGAAACTGAAGGACATCATCAAGAGGCACCAGGTAGGCTTGTCTTCACTGACCTAATGAAGAAACTGTATGAGTACACAATACAGTACAGCTTAATACAAAACAATACATTACAGTACAGCTTCATACAAAACAATACAATACATTATAATACAGCACAATACAATACAGTACAGCTTCATACAAAACAATACAATACAGTACAGCACAATACATTACAGCACAGCAAAATACAGTGCAATACATTACAGTACAGCGTCATACAAAACAATACAATACAGCACAATACAATGCAGTACAATACAATAGAGTACAGCTTCATGCAAAACAATACATCACAATACAATACAGCACAATATAATACAATACAGTAGAACACAGTTAAGCAGAGTGTGTTTGCTGTCTCATGCAGGGCTCAGTGACTGAAGACAAGACGTCCAGCTCCCATGTGGTGGTTCCCATCCCTGCCAGTCTGGAGGAGGGTGAGTCAGTCTAACATTTTGGATCAAACGTTATCTGTTGGCCAGAATGTTTGTTCTGAATTTATACCTGGAAAGTGAATTGGTCTATTAGCTAATTAGACGAATGGATTGATCATAGAGACATTTTTCTCTCTCCCTCTCCCATCCCCCGTTGGTTCAGAGGAGTGGGTGCGTCCGGTAATGAAGAGAGACAAGCAGGTGCTGCTCCACTGGGGATACTATCCTGACAGGTAGGGACTGTCCATACTGGGGCCTCAGCCTGACAACGTCAACACAACCTTCGGATAAAGCCTTGTGCAGAACAGGGTGCTCTAACACCATGGAAACCCAGGATGATGATAATAATGATGGATTGGATTTATATAGCGCCTTTCTACATTGGTACTCAAAGCACTTTACATAGTAAGGGGGAAACACTTCATCCACCACATGTTCAGCACCCACCTGGGTGATGCATGGCAACCATTTTGTGCCAGAACGCTCATCATACAACAGCTAGCATGGTGAGGAGTGATATATGCCAACTAGGAATGAGGGAGATGGTTAAGTGGCCATGATGGAAATGGGGCCAGGTTGGGAATTCTGCAAGGACACCAGGGTTAACACCCCTACTCATACGATAATGGGACCTTTAGTGACCATAAAGAGTAAGGACACCCATTAAACATCCCATCCAATCCGAAAGACAGCACTCTACGCAGGGCAGTGTCCCTTTCACTGCCCTTGGGCATTGGGATTC
The DNA here is from genome assembly GCF_029448725.1 of Salvelinus fontinalis. Lineage (NCBI taxonomy): Eukaryota > Metazoa > Chordata > Actinopteri > Salmoniformes > Salmonidae > Salvelinus > Salvelinus fontinalis. The sequence continues at coordinate 40,925,511 of NC_074667.1, read as the reverse complement.
AATCTTAAGAATAGAGAGAAGAGTGCCCCCTACTGGTCCTCCAACACCACTTCCAGCAGCATCTGGTCTGCCATCCAGGACCAACCCTGCTTAGCTTCAGCCAGCAGTGGGATGCAGGGTGGTGTGCTGCTGGCCGCATGGCACCATGTGTCTTAAATGTCACCATTTGGGGTGCAGACACATTGAAAGTACACTGACATTTTCTCTATCCCATACCCACATCTCCTTTACCTTGAGTTCCACACTGTTTTCTCAGCCTGTGTTATAGCACCATGTGTTGACATGTGGTGCACTAGAAACATTAGTCTAGTTTAACCTCTGACCTCTGTCCCCTGCTGCTCAGCTATGACACCTGGATCTCAGCCAATGAGGTGGAGGCTGCTATGGAAGAAGCGCCCAGCCCAGAGAAACCCAGGAAGGTCGGCACACACATCCTTCTCTTTCTGTGTCTTTCTGTGTGAGCTGATAGTCAGATAAGGGGTCGGGGCTGTACCAGAATGAACAAATGGTGGTAAACAACGCAATTGCGCATTAGATGACACATTGTCTGTTGATATTTGTCCCTTACTGCATACATTTTTACTAAACAGTACGTTCTAGATAGTATGTAGTACATTGAGTACACAGAATGTTGTTTTAGTAAGTAGTAGGCAAGACAGGTTTCAGACACATCCTTTCTCTCTCTTCCCCTCTCTTTAAGTCTATTTTTCTCTCGCTCTTTCTCCCTCTCCTCTCTCTCTGTTTGTGTTTTTTTTTTATAGCCAACATATAACATTTTACTACATTAAATGAACACCATATAAACTGTGTCTTCAGGTCCATGCCAAGTGGATCCTGGACCTTGACCAGTTTAATGAGTGGATGAATGAGGAGGACTATGAGGTGGGGGAGGCGGGCCCCAAGAGGAAGAGGATCTCAGCCAAGACCCTGACGGATGAGGTCACCACCCCAGGGGACGAGCGTCGTGACAAGAAGCCCGGCAGTGCCAAGAAGAGGAAGCGCTCGCCCTCCCCCTCGCCCACCCCACCACCCCAGGAGAGCAAGAAGAAGAACACAAAGAAAGGGTGTGGGTGTGTGTTACCCTTTGTTTACTACTGTGTAATTCATTGGGAGATCTGTAGATTGCTGAAATACACAATGACAAAGAAATATAAGTCTTTAAATGATATCCACATAATGACGAACTGTGTGTGTGTGTAGGCCCACCACCCCGTACACTAAGTCTAAGCGAGGCCAGAGAGAGGAGGAGCCGGAGGATCTGACTAAAGATCTGGATGAACCATCACCTGTACCTGCAGTGGAGGAGGTCACCCTACCTAAGACAGGTACACACGCTCACACACGTGTGTGTATATATATATATATACACTTGCACATACACCTTATTATCTAAGATTTAGACTCAGCCTATTGGCTTATCCTCCTGATATTTACATTGGTTGAAACGTTAGTATTCATCATCATTGTGACAAAGTCAGGGGTTGAACTGAAGTGTTGTATCACAGGAAATGCAACTCTCTCCCCCCACACCCTTCTCTCTCTCTTTCTCTCTCTCTCCCCCATACCCGTCTCTCTCTCCCCCATACCCCGCTCTCTCTTTCTCCCCCCATACCCCTCTCTCTTTCTCCCGATTCTCCTCTCTCTCTTTCTCCCCCCCATAACCCTCGCTCTCTCTCTTTCTTTCTCCCCCCATACCCCTCTCTCTCTCACTGTGTGTGTGTGTGTGTGTGTGTGTGTGTGTGTGTGTGTGTGTGTGTGTGTGTGTGTGTGTGTGTGTGTGTGTGTGTGTGTGTGTGTGTGTGTGTGTGTGTGTGTAGCCAACACTAAGAAAGACTCTGAGTCAACACCAGTAAAGGGAGGTACCATGACAGACCTGGGTGAGTTCCCTGAACAACTTAATAAGTTCTCAGTGTATACACACTGTCTGCAGGATGAGGTCACTTCTTACTATATTTTAGCTTTCTCCATTCTTTATCTGTCCCCTGATCTGTATTTTCACTCTCTCCTCTTTTATCTCTTGAACAGATGAGCAAGAGGATGAATCCATGGAAACTGCAGGAAAGGAGGAGGAGGAGGGCTCTCCGAGTGTGAAGGGAGAGCCGGTGAAAGGGTCGGACCTTCATGAGGACAACGTGACCGAGCAGACCCACCACATCATTATCCCCAGCTATGCTGCCTGGTTCGACTACAACAGGTAGGCTACATATCTACGCGTCTCTCCCGACCATCAATGATGATAGTTTGATCAATGATGTATGTTTGACCTCTTTCTGTCTTTTCCAGTGTCCATGCTATCGAGCGTAGAGCCCTCCCAGAGTTTTTTAACGGCAAGAACAAATCCAAAACCCCTGAGATGTGAGTAAACACATGCTAACATAATGTTGTTATTATTATTATTATTACACGTGCCTAGCTTAATACACATGTACACTCTTCTGTGTTATACAGAGACCAACATCTTTGGAGTTTGGAGTAACTTAGCTGCATAACCAATGACAAGAGTCTCTCTTTCTCTTCACAGTTACCTGGCCTATAGGAACTTCATGATTGACACTTACAGGCTGAACCCGCAGGAGTACCTCACCTCTACCGCCTGTCGTAGGAACCTGGCCGGAGACGTGTGCGCCATCATGAGGTCGGGAGGACTCAGTGCACACAGGACATTTACCACAGTCGCATTGTCTTTTCATCTACTTCATGCAGTAATATTTACCGCCTCCATTTATCCCTCTCTCCTCTTCCTCAGGGTGCATGCGTTCCTGGAGCAGTGGGGTCTGATCAACTACCAGGTGGACTCAGAGAGCCGGCCCACCCCCATGGGCCCCCCGCCCACCTCCCACTTCCACGTCCTGGCTGACACCCCCTCCAGCCTGGTGCCCCTGCAGCCCAAGGCCTCCCAGGTACACAGACACACACAGACAGGTTGTTTCTATATTTTGGTTCTAGATGCCTCTATTTGACTGTAGCTTCACTCCACTTACCTTCTCTCTCTGTCCCCTCTAGACTCCGGCGGCCCAGCAGATTCTGTCCTTCCCAGACAAGGTGAAGGAGAAGCAGCCAGCCGACCTGCAGAACTTTGGCCTGAGGACAGACATGTACAGCAAGAAGACTGGGCCTCCTAAGGTATGGCTCACAACACTGCAGGACTGATGAGGATCATAGTGCACTGTGTAGCTATCTATAAAGAGTAGTGAGGTGTGTTATGGGGATGCTACTTCTTCTGTCTGCAGAGTAAGACTGCTGCCAGCGCCATGCGAGACTGGACCGAACAGGAGACACTACTGCTGCTAGAGGTAACTAACAGCACAGCTCTGTCTCATCCACTTTATTACCATTCAATAGAATGCCCTTTAAATCCAAATAATCTTGAAACAGTGTTGATAGGATCGACAACAAAAACACACAAAGAACTTATCTTAAAATGTAACCTATGGCTTAATATAACATCCTTATTAATATCAATCATATCCTCTCTCCTCTCCTTTCAGGGTCTAGAGATGTACAAGGATGACTGGAACAAGGTGTCAGAGCACGTGGGCTCACGTACCCAGGACGAGTGTATCCTGCACTTCCTGCGTCTGCCCATCGAGGACCCATACCTGGAGGACACGTCCTCGTCCCTGGGCCCCCTGGCCTACCAGCCCGTCCCCTTCAGCCAGGCAGGCAACCCCGTCATGAGCACCGTGGCCTTCCTGGCCTCCGTGGTGGACCCCCGCGTGGCCTCCGCAGCCGCCAAGTCTGCCCTGGGTGAGAGGTCAACTCACTAAATAACCGTTGGATCACACAGAGTACAGCCTGGCCTGATTTGTGTCAGAGCTGTTTAGTTAACCTTTATTTACCAGGAAGTTTCTTGGAAGTTTTGGATCTTTTTTTTCTTAAGAGATACTTTTTAGAGGTGGCGTGTGTATTTGGTGTAGCCTTCAACGGTTCAGAACCAACTCCCTGCTTCTTTCACCACCGTTCATTATCTCTCCTTTCCTTCCTCCCTCCCCCCTCTCGCTCTCTCTCAGAGGAGTTTTCGCGTATGAAGGAGGAGGTCCCAGCAGCACTGGTGGAGGCCCATGTGAGGAGGGTGGAAGAGGCGGCGCGGACCAGTGGCAGACAGGACCCCCTCTACGGCCTGGAAGGCAGCGGCATCGCAGGCACCAGCCTGGAGGAGGGAGACAAACCTGGTACAGCTTCCATCTACTATTATCTAAAACTATAGTTGTCTTTGGTCATATTTCCATGTATTGTATGTCAATGAAGAGAAATGAGTTTCCGGTGGGGTGCACATAGGACACTAGGCTTGCTGACAACTCATCTGTCTTTTCTCTGCCTCCAGAAGAGAGCAGTGAGGAGAGTAAAAGTGACAGCCAATCCAGTGAGGAGAAGAGGGAGACCAAGGTATGGTGTTTTTAGGACTTCTACTTTACTTGTGTTTGTGTGGTCGAGTCTTCTGAAACCAGCTACGTTCTGGGTCTGAATTGTCTAGGTTGTGAGGATTTATACTCAAGTGTTGACCATTGTCATTGTCCCCGTCCCCATGGTGATAACAGGAGAACAAAGAGGGAGCCATGGAAGAGGGGGAGAAGAAAGGAGAAAATGGGAAGAAGGAGGAGGAGAGAGGGAGAGAGGGAGAAGGAGAGGGAGAGCAAGAAGCTGAGAAGACAGACTCGGAGATGGGTAATGTTTATGTCTGTGACTGATTTTGAATGTATCTGTAAACTTTGTAAAATAGTCAAGTCTGTCTCTTGTTTTTTATAGACACTTAATTATGTGTGACTTCTATGTTTCCCTCTCTGCATTAGGTGATGGAGAGAAGGAGAAGGAAGGGAAGGAGGGCTTGGAGGAGGGCCAGAGAGAAGGAGAGAGTGAGGGAGAGAGGAAGGCTAAGGTGGAGCGGGATGTGGGAGAGGGGAACCTGGCTACCGCTGCTGCCTCTGCCCTGGCTGCTGCTGCCGTCAAAGCCAAGGTCTGACCTCTGACCTGTGTTTAGCATGATCCCCCTAACCGCAGATCTAGGATGAGGGGCTGTATGTATCAAACTTGTCAGAGTAGGAGTGCTGATCTACAGTTGTAGGATCTTATATTTTGATCACTATTTTGTTGCTGAGGATTTTCTTGCACAGCAGTGTGTTTGAGGTTTAAAAAGGCTTCTAAAGTTTGTAATTTCCACTTTAAAATGTCAGACTTGATTTGCCCTAATGAAAAATGCATCAACCCCTACAAAAAAGGTCCATTAATTATAATCACATTTCTTGTTGCTGCAGGATTCATTTCCTGCTGTAGCAAACTGGCTGACATTAAGATCCTACATCTGTAGGGTCAGTTTTGCCTTTGGGATCATAATGAATAAGATTTTTTTATGTTATATTATTTCACCTTTATTTAACCAGGTAGGCTAGTTGAGAACGAGTTGGCCAAGATAAAGCAAAGCAGTGCGACACAAACAACAACACAGAGTTACACATGGAATAAACAAGCGTACAGTCAATAACACAATAGAAAAAAGAAAGTCTATATACAGTGTGTGCAAATGGCGCGAGGAGGTAAGGCAATAAATAGGCCATAGTAGCAAGTAATTACAATTTAGCAAATGAACACTGGAGTGATAGATGTGCAGATGATGATGTGCAAGTAGAAATACTGGTGTGCAAAAGAGCAGAAAAGTAAATTAAAACAATTTTGGAATGAGGTAGGTTATTTGGATGGGCTATTTACAGATGGGCTATGTACAGCTGCAGCGATCGGTTAGCTGCTCAGATAGCTGATGTTTAAAGTTAGTGAGGGAAATATAAGTCTCCAGCTTCAGCGATTTTTGCAATTCATTCCAGAATACATTAGGATGCACTTGATCCTAGATCAGCTCTCCTAGCCAACCCCCAGGGGTTAAATCATATCTGACCCTATCTGTTTCTCAACCAGGGATTTTTCAGTATGTCTGTGCCATTTCACATGAAAAGATGACTCACATCCATACTTCTCTCTCTTTCTCGATCTCCCCTATACATCTTCTCTCCCCCTCCGTCTCCATTTCTGTCTCCCCCTCCATCCTTCTCTCTCTGTCTTTCTCTCCATAGCACCTGGCTGCGGTGGAGGAGAGGAAGATCAAGTCTCTTGTGGCTCTGCTGGTGGAGACTCAGATGAAGAAGCTGGAGATCAAACTTAGACACTTTGAAGAGCTGGAGACCATCATGGACCGAGAGAGGGAGGCGGTGAGTCAAGGAGAAGTGAAGGGTTATGGGGGATGTAGTTTAAGTAGACTTGTTTGTTTTGCTTTGTTGGTTGGAGTGCACATATACATGTTATAGAGCGTCTGCTAAATGACTTAAATGTAAATGTAAATGTTCTTACCCTTTGTGTGTGTGTGTGTGTGTGTGTGTGTGTGTGTGTGTGTGTGTGTGTGTGTGTGTGTGTGTGTGTGTGTGTGTGTGTGTGTGTGTGTGTGTGTGTGTGTGTGTGTGTGTGTGTGTGTGTGTGTGTGTGTGTGTGTGTGTGTAGTTGGAGTACCAGAGGCAGCAGCTGCTGGCAGACCGTCAGTCGTTCCACATGGAGCAGCTGAAGTATGCAGAGATGAGGGCGCGTCAGCAGCACTTCCAACAGATCCAGCAGCACAGCCAGACTGGAGGCCCACACTCCGCCCCGGCCCCCACTGGCCCCCCACCCCCACCCCAGGGCCCCTCAGCCACCCAGTCCCAGCCAACCCTCAGTACCCCTGCACCACAGCCAGCTCCCAGCCCAGCACCCCTTACCACCTCCATCCCTTCCTCTGCCCAGCCCACTGAGCCCCAGCCGCCCCCCAGTGGTCCTCACACCTCACCTCCCCGCCCGCCAGGCCAGCCCCCCACGACCCACTCCAGCACCACCCCAACACTCCACGGTGAGTCACACTTTGTGTTATCGAACTGTGAATTCAGTATTTAGCTAATACTGTACAAAAGTAATCATGTGGGCCTACTGAGTGGTGCAGCGGTCTAAGGCACTGCAGTGCTAGCTGCGTCACTACAGATCCTGTTTCGATCCCAGGCTGTTTCGCAGCCGGCCTCAACCGGGAGACCCATCAAGCAGCGCACCATTGGCTCAGCGTCGTACGGGTTAGGGGAGGGTTTGGCCGGCCGGGTTGTCCTTGTCCCATCGCGCTTTAGCAACTCCTGTGGCGGGCCGGCGCAATGACACGGTCGCCAGGTGTATAGTGTTTCCTCCGACACATTGGTGCGGCTGGCTTCCGTGTTAGGCGAGTATTGTGTCAAGAAGCAGTGCGGCTCGGCGGGGTCGTGTTTCAGAGGACGCACGGCTCTTGACCTTCGCCTCTCCCGAGTCTGTACGGGAGTTGCAGCGATGAGATGAGACTGTAACTACCAATTGGATACCACAAAGTTGGGGAGAAAAGGGGATTAAAAATAAATAATAATAATCACATGAGCCACTGGAATTAACTTGAACTTTACTGTGACTTTTTGTTGTTGTTGCTGTGTGTGTGTGTGTGTGTGTGTGTGTGTGTGTGTGTGTGTGTGTGTGTGTGTGTGTGTGTGTGTGTGTGTGTGTGTGTGTGTGTGTGTGTGTGTGTGTGTGTGTGTGTGTGTGTATGTGTGTTTTACACACCTTTTTCTCTTTTCTTGAACCCAGAGCCTAGTGCCCCTCTACCTGAGGATACACACCACTCCTCAGCCCCAGTTCCCCCTCCACAGTGAAAAGAAAGAGAGCGAGAGATAGGATCCTGGCAAACTGAATGACATTGACCACTTTGTACCTATGAATCCTGCCTGTTTCATCTAAAAATGAAGAAGTCAAACTGAAGGACATATAACAAACTTTGATCATGTTTAACATTTTGAACGATTTACATGAGAAAGAAAAGCAAAACAAAAACATTTCACTGAAGTCTACCTTACCAGAGTGAATATAAAGATCCTCCTCAACTAAACAAGAAAATACCAATGAAGAAGTTTATCGATTTTCAAACTAACAGTCCCCCAGTAATATTTTCAGACATAAGTTGCCTAATGACTTTCACCTTTCACATCAGAGCCCAAGGTTAAACCAAGAGTATGGTCATGTAAATACACCACTTGACCTGAAGATATGAAGAGAACTAAAAGGCTCTTGTCTAAGCAGTCCTTTGACCAGTGGTGCTTTGGTGCTTTCGTTTCCTGCTATAGTTTACTGAAGTCAGATGTTCTACCATGTTCCCAGAGGTACCTACCTACCTATTCACCCACGGTACCCATGGTAGGAATTTATAAAAGAGAAAAAAAGATTTGCACTTTGAAAAGATGTTTCCCCGGTGGCCATATCTAGAGACATGAAGCATTATTAATGGCTCTATTCAATCAGCGTCGCAGAAGTTCAGCGTTACAGAGTGATTTAAATGTAAAGGCAATGTTAGTGGAGAATGCATTCACAGTAAACACTGCATATGTCAGCTCAATCAGAAATTACCTTTACATTGCTATCGCGCAATCTGTAACACTTCAGCAATACAGATTGAATAGAGCCCTAACTCAATTGACCTGAAGCACTTAGCTGCTCTCTTGTTTTGAACTTTTACTACGATGTCATAGTTTCCAAATATGAGATTCTCAGTTCTAGGTCACCTTATTTCATTGGATTGGCTGCTTGTTGCCCTATGTGTGTGAATGTGCTGTTATAGAGCATTGGGGTTGGTATGTTGGTTAGATGTATCCTAAACTAAAACAAAGTATGTGTTAGGGAAATGAAAAAGGATGAACGAATGGTATTACTCTTTTGTAATGATATGTATTCCACTTGGAAACCGTCTCATCTTGCCCTACTGCCATTTGTTATTAAGACTATGTACTGTAAACTGGATTTTCTGTTACAAATGTTTCACTCCAATTGGAACAGAAAATCCCTCCATGACTGAGCATTAGAAACCACTTAAAGTATTGATGAAGGGCCACACCCCCAGAGTCAGCGTGCCCTCTAGGACACAATGTCCTAAAAGGCCTTATTTGAACTGTATTTTGGGCTCGATTCAATCCATATAGCAGAAGTTCAGCATTACAGAGTGATTGAAATGTAAAGGTAATGTTCCTGCGTTAGCGGAGACTGCACTCACAGTAAACACTGCATATGTCAGCTCAATCGGAAATGATCTTTACATTGCTATCGCTCAATCTGTAACACTTCAGCAATACAGATTGAATAGAGCCCTTTGTTTTTGAAGTTTAACATCTGAAGCACTTCTGAAACAGTTGCGCATGCTCAGAGCAGAGCATAATCATAAGCCTAGCAGTAACTGCACAAATAAGATGGTGTTTGTCAGCATGTCCAGTATGGCTAGTCAGTATCAGTGAATCATACCATTGTAGAGATTATACTCTAAAACAATTACTGGATATAGCTCCGGAAGAACCTTATTGGCAACTTCAAAGATAACAGGCATCACCATCACAAAGCAATTTTCTCCATATGAGTTTCTGGGGTGAAGCCAGAGGTGTGGACATTTGGAAATCCACTGATTTTTATAGTTTGTTTTGTGTTTTCCAATGACCTGTCCAACTCGCATGAAGCTGTTCGTATGTGATGGAAGTGGCTTTAATGTTACAAAATAACTTTCTAAGTCAAGGAATCTGAGAAGTCAGTTCAGCTTACAGAGGAGAATTGTGTCCTTTAATATCTGTAAACAATATCTTCTCTATGTATCCTATCTATTTTTATAATATTTGACTGTCAGGTTTTCCATTTTTGTTTCTTTGATATTATTGTTTGCATTTTATTGCTGTATTTTATTATCTATGTAACCTCTAATCCCCTCCCTCATTGTCATGTGCGTGATCCTGATAGGCCTCCATGACCTTTCAATCAGTGTGACTGTGAGCATGGGTGTGTTTTCCCCAGTGTTCCTTCAGTTCAGTTCCATCTAACCCCCTTGTGTCATTGTTTTGAATTGTTACAAAGGCTGAGAAATTGGGATGCTCATTGTTCTCATACAGAAGTACAAAATGATGACACAGCAACACATCACACAAACCCACTCCTCTGACAGTGTCATACATATACTCCGATAATAAAACTTGTGTCCAGATAGCCAGTGTTAGAAACTTCACTACAGTCGTGACCATGGATGGACTGCTTTGGTCTCTGTTATTGCATTGTGTGGATTTCGTGATATGAAATACGTGTGTATGTTCAGTTTCTTGTTTCTGTTTGTTTTTCATGATTGCTAACGATAGCAATGATTGCATTGATTATACAGTAGAAATGAACCTTTCCTCAGTCAAACTGTTGCCAAATGAGTGTCAACAGTTGCTCTGCAGTTCGTGTTGAATTAAAAAATATATATATATGCGAAGGTTTTACTTACAATTTTTGGGGGGAAAGTCAAATAAATGAAGATGACATGATGTGACGTGTATAGTTTGGTCATTGTTGCTACTGTGGGGATCGCAATTATTGACACCCTGGATAAAGATGAGCAAAAATGACTGTATAAAATAAATAATTCAAATACTGAGCTTTATTGTATGCAATATATTTGTTTTTAATTATATTATTTTATACTAATATAATTGCTCAAAGAAAGAGATTTTGTTTAAAGGCCCTGTGCAGTCAAAACTGAGTTTTCATACGTTTTATATATATATTTCCACATTGAGGTTGGAAAAATACTGTAAAACTGTGGAAATTGTGATAATGCGCTTTTAGTCTAAGAGTGGTTTGAAAAGACCGCCTGAAATTTCAGCCTGTTTTGGTGGGATGAAGTTTTGCACTGCCTGGTGACAACCCCAGGTGGTAAATTAGTTTGTAGACCAATAAGAAAGAGAGTTCCAAACCTCTCTGCCAATAACAGCTAGCTTTCAGTTTTCCCCTCCCAGCTCAGACCACTCCCAGGCCATCCTAGTGTTACAGTGTTGGTTATGTTTCCACTTGCCACTGCAGAACTATGTTTTCGATGTTTATGTATTCTTATTGGTTGGTTGAATTTACATATCAATAAAGTGTTATGCCATTGGTAACGCTTGCAGATAGGGGGAGATAGATCATGAATGTCAATTCTTCCCAGTCTGATATTAACATGCAAGCAGGAGCTCACGTTCTGAAATAGTGCATTCTATTTTCATATTTACAATGTGTATAAGTTCACTTTGTACATGTCCTGATGTATATACACTGAGTATACCAAACATTAGGAACACCTTCCTATTGAGGTAACCCCCTTTCCCTCAAAACAGCCTAAAATCGTCGGTAGCGTTCTACAGGGATGTTGGCCCATGTTGACCCTCACAGTTGTGTCAAGTTGGTTGGATGTCTTTTTGGTGGTAGGCCATCCTTGATACACATGGGAAACTGTTGTGTGAAAAACCCTGCAGCGTTGCAGTTCTTGACACATTCAAACCGGGGTACCTGGCACCTACTACCATACCCTGTTCAAAGACACTTCCATTTTTTGTCTTGCCCATTCACCCTCTGAATGGCACATATACACAATCCATATCTCAATTGTCTCTAGATTTAAAAATCCTTGTGCCATCAATAAGGGATTATAGCTTTCACCTGGTCAGTCTGTCATGGAAAGAGCAGGTATTCCTAATAGTTTGTATACTCGGTGTATATGTGTACGGTACCTGTTAGATATTGGGGGCATTTGGGCATGTGCTTTTGTACGTAATTGCTAAAAAGCGCGAGTTAGCTAGCATGCTCTAATTCTAATTGTCAAATTAGCTCCCTGCTAATTAACAGTTAGTTCCATGCTAACAGATGAATTACGAATCTACAACCATCAACATACTGTTGTCCTGCACATCTAATGTGTTTCCTTTTGTCTATCGTCAGACACTTACATTTATTGTATTTTGTACTATTTTTGTCCTTGTTATGTTTACAAAATACCCAGTCTGATATTGACATGCAAGCGACGAATCACAAATATACTGCCATCAACATACTGTTGTCCTGCACATCTGTGTTTCTACGTGTCTTATCGTCAGAATAAACACCATCAACTGGGATCGCTGGCTGGCCAGTCCTTTCTTTAAATACAGAACGCAAGAGAGTTACTACATCTGTTAGACTTGCAAAATTCTTGCTTGAGAAATTGCTCTTAGCTAAGCTATTTGTGTTTCCTTTTGACCATTTAATTGAAAACAATCACAGTAAGGTACTTCATTGTTACCCATACATGATTTGATATCGAGTTAGAAACCGCTGCATTGGTCCTTTAACAAGTAATACATATTTTTTTTAATCAGGGGTCAAAATGATTGACACCTGCTTTCAATACCTCACCTTACAAGGATAAGAGCACTGTGCCTTTTTCTGAAATGTTTGAGAACACATTGGGAGGGATCTTAGACCATTTCTCTTTCCAGAATCTTTCCAGATCCTTGATATCCTTCGTCTGTGCTTATGGAATGCCCTCTTCAATTCAAACCACAGGTTTGCAATGGGGTTCAAGTCCGGCGACTGAGAAGGTCTAATATCACTCCCAGTGTGTTCTCCAATCTCATAAAACGTTTTAGGAAAAGGCTCAGTGTCGTTATCCTCGCAAGGTGAGGTATTGAAAAAAGGGATTTCAATCATTTTGACCCCCACATTTGAGAACTATTACATGTCTATTTCTTTACATAACTTTTATATAAAGTTAGACAAATGAGGATCTTTCACTTTTTTCATGTGACATTAGGCCTATGGAAATGATCCTAAAGTCAGTGTCTGCACTGCAGGCACCACAAGAGGGCAGGCTGTGTGTGTTGTCTTACAGTCACCCCCCCCCCCCCCCCCCTCCCCTCCTCCCTCTATGCATGAGACTTCTGCATCCTGAACATACTGTACATTTCTAATTTTCCACTGAACTATCACCTAGTACTAAACAGAAACTGCAGAGACCACAAACAATCCAGCGGGAAAATATCTCACTTTACCATACAGGGCCTACTGCCTCAGAGCAAATAGACTCATACCTGCATTACCATACAAGGGCTGGTGTAAGTACTGGAACTACATCATAGAGAACCATACAGGGCCACTGCAATAGAACATACCCATCTTACCATAAAGGACTACTGCAAAAAAAATACTTTGACAAAGTTGAGTAGGCCTTACATTAAGCAAAGAATTTAGGCCCTATACAGTTCTGTTAAAATATTCAAATCACCTTTACATTTATGAGAGAAAGCTATCAGAGAAGTTTGTTCACTTAAATTATCAAACAGTTAAACTCTGCTACTTTAATACCACTTCCTAGATTGCATTACATGGTGTCAACTCAAAACATGCATCCTCTTAGCCATCCCAGATGTATAGCTAGGTATCCAGCCCATCCTGGACACTAGACCAAAATTGTCCAGTACATGTATCCATTTGTATATTACTGCACTGCTGCTTTATTAGAATTCCACTGACTCTTAAACTAAATTAAGAATGGTGCTTCAAAACATCTCCACCATTGTTTTATTTTAAAAAAGAAAGAAAAAATACATTACTTTCAGAAACTGGGGATTTTTATTAAATACCGTTCGTTATAACATATACATGACAGTAAATCTGTAATTTCATGATTGGTTGGTTGGCCTGGTAAAACCCACATTACAGCATGGTCTCAGCCAATGAACATGCATCTCCTCCGTATAAAAACACAGCTATTTGGTGGTGGGGCTGACAAGGGTTGAATGACAGGGTGGGTGATGGGAATGTATGGAATAATCAAGGGAATGTTATTGCCGATTCTGTCCACGAGCCAGGCATGATAGCATGCGCCTCCGTGGTTGGATGATATTTTGAAGTGAAATGAAAAGGGGCTCTTCAACTCAGACACAGAAAAGGCACTTCTGAAAGAAAATACAAAAAATATGACAAAACGAGGGCAAACAAGAGTTGGGTGGGGAATGACACAGTGGATGGGGGCGAGACAGACGTTACGTATATAATAGAAGAAAAAACATTTGGGAATAAAATGATCCGGATGTGTTCTTAATCTTCAACCACTCATCACCATCCGGACAAGTTCTGAGGGAGAGAAGAAGAAAGAACATTAGCAGCATGCTTGGTCATCGGTGTCTGAGAAGAGCCTAGAGCAAACCCCACCTCCAGCATCTGCCAGCAGTGCTATAGCCTCCCATCTTTCCCAAATAGCCCCAGACTCACCATCAAGATTGAGGGCCTTATTTTCCTTATGACTTCATACTGTGACTCATTACTGAATGGTTCAATATGAAATGGCTTGGGTATCCGAGAATAATTTATGGAGGGGCTATTACATGCAAAAAAATTTGACCAAAAGCCTTCCTAAGCATTATCCCACCAAGCTGTCATTTTCAAAGCACACTCAAAAGATGTCACAGTCTACAGACACCTATATATTTAAAAATCACAATGAGAAATGGAAATGAATCAACGGAGAGGTACAGTGCATTCGTAAAGTATTCAGACGCCTTCCCTTTTTGTTACGTTACAGCCATATTCTAAAATGTATTAAATAAATGTTTTTCCCTCATCAATCTACACACAATATCCTATAAATGACAAAGCAAAAACAAGTTTAGAAATATTAACAAATTTATAAAAAGAATACAACAAAAATATTTCGCATAAGAATTCAGACCCTTCGCTATGAGATTCAAAATTGAGCTCAGGTGCATCCTGTTTCCATTGATCATCCTTGAGATGTTTCTATAACTTGATTGGAGTCCACCTGTGGTAAATTCAATTGATTGGACATGATTTGGAAAGTCACACACCTGTCTATAAGATCCCACAGTTGACAGTGCATGTCAGTGCAAAAACTAAGCCATGAGGTCAAAGGAATTGTCCGTAGAGCTCCAAGACAGGATTGTGTCAAGCAACAGATCTGGAGAAAGGAACCAAAACATTTATGCAGCATTGAAGGTCCCCAAGAACACAGTGGCCTCCATTCTTAAATGGAAGAAGTTTGAAACCACCAAGACTCTTCCTAGAGCTGGCCACCTGGCCAAACTGAGCAATTGGGGGAGAAGAGCCTTGGTCAGGGAGGTGACCAAGAACCCAATGGTCACTCTGACAGAGGTCCAGAGTTCCTTTGTGGAAATGAGAGAACCTTCCAGAAGGACAACCAACTCTCCAGGTGTGCCAAGCTTGTAGCGTCATACCCAAGAAGACTCAAAGCTGTAATTGCTGCCAAAGGAACTTCAACAAAGTACTGACACCATATGTAAATGGGATTCGTTTTTTTCCCTAAATTAGCAATATATAAAAACCTGTTTTTGCTTTGTCATTATGGGCTATTGTGTGTAGATTGAGGAGGAAACAAAATAAGGCTGTAACGTAACAAATTGTGGAAAAAATCAAGGAGTCTGAATACTTTCCGAATGCACTGTAAGTGACATGCTCACACATGGTTCTCTAGGTGTTTTCCTCCCCAACATGAGCACTGCTCTCAGCTGGATGCTGAAGCCTGAATCTGATCCACAGAGACTCCATGTGTCAGTCAGACAGAAGAGAGAATCAACGTTAAAGGTTGAGCATTAGAGGCAGGAGCGAGGGGGGGGAGGACTGTAGAGGGAGGGACACAGAGAGAAACTATCTCCTAGCGAGCCAGAACAGCCAAGGATTTGCTCAGCCACGCCTCAGGACCTGGAATGTGTTAAGATTAGCAACCCCCCTCCTTATTTGGGCTGTTCTAACAGAGGAGAACAAGGACAGCTGTGAGGAAGGAGGAGCGATGGATCTGGCAGAAAGGCAGGGGGAAAAATAAATCAATGTTCTTGCACGCCTACAGTACCAGCAGCAGCTTCCTTAAGGACAAGGGAACAGAAGTCACCAGCCAAGGAAATGGAGCTACTCACTGCAATAGTTGGAAATCATTATAGTAGAGGACGATAATTCAACCATTAAGAAATCCTTATTATTGCACACCACTTTATCTAAACCCCTCTCTCCCCTACATTCGGAGTTGACCTGTCACCCCTCTAGTCTAGCTAACAGACCCCCCCCCCCCCCCCCCCAGTCAGTGTCCTGCCCTCCTCCAGTTGGAGAGTCAGTGTCCATGGGGGTAATTTAGAGGAGCCACCTAGACACATGCAGAGATGCTACATGCAGGCTACAGCCAGGGGAGGGAGAGAGAGGCGAGGGAGCTGGGCAGGAGAAGGGCCCTGCAAGATAGAAAGTTAAAGAGAACAGAGATCTGAACAGAGACCATAAATTCAAACCACAGGAACCCAGCAGCCTCTGACAACACCATCATGGCACAGAGCGATATCCTACTTTATTAGTATCATAGCTTTTACTCTGCATCTCTACAACAGCCTGCCACTTATTAAACAAGTGTGTTAGACTAGGGGCACCCGGTCCCCCCACACAACCCCAACCAAGTATCATTTTAAAACATTAAAAAGTAAAACTGCTAGTGAACTACTGGCTATATGTGTGGTATCAGTAGCTAGGAGTAGGAGCATTCTGTGCAGTGATGGGCTGACAAGAGGGCCCTCTCCCCCCTACACACAAGTCTCCCAGAGCAGGTGAGAGCCCACTGCTGGAGTAGGAGACAACATGGGGAGGGGGGGGGCTTTAGGGGGTCTGCTCGTACTCGCCGCTCAGCCGGACATGATGTGGCGGACAAAGACTGTGGGAGAGGAACAGGGAGGTCAGTGAAGGGACAACACAAGGGACACCTGAAATCCAATAATACAACCTCCAGCCAGTCATACGCCTAATCCTTCTTAATAATCATAGGGTTTTGTGTTTACGTGGCACAAAACACAAGTACATCCCATTCAAGACAATTGTATTCCGTTATTGTATTTTGTTACAATTCATGTCTTATCATTCAAACACTATGGGAAACGGTAATTCCTCAAGCATTGTAATATATTCTACAGTACAGAACGAGGTTCAGTGTTCCCTTTACAGCCATCATATCCATCTAGTTCACCACTCTGCTTTACCTTCGTAGTTGATGCAGCCGTTGGCATCTTCGTGTCCTGCTAGCAGAGTCTCCACCTCCTCTTCTGTCATTTTCTCACCTGCAACACAAATGAAATGCTCTTTTACATTCTCATAACAGATAGACAAAAAGACAGTGTACAGCAAGGGAATCGCATCTTTCCTTTCATTCTACAAAGGTAAAAGCCACTAGACGGATTGACAAAGTCTGAAAGACAAGTCAGGAGTATTTTTGGGTCCCCCCCCTTCCGATTATGATTACTTACAATTTCAGGCAAATTAGCTATTTACATTTATTGCCTGCCTTTCATCTACACATAGGAGAGAAATCAGAATGCTCAGGACTGGAATTCGTTGTATTTTGGTTATCAGTAAAAAAAAAAATTATAACTCAGAGCAGGCTCAACTTACCCAACATCCATAAATAGTCTATTTCACATAAAAAGTGTGGAGGAACCAGAAAGATTAGTTTTAGGCTACAGGAATTATTTGCAGTTCGGTTGTTTTCACTTTTACACCTGCTCAATGAGGCAACCTCAGCGCAGGTTTAACTTTA
This sequence comes from Salvelinus fontinalis, assembly GCF_029448725.1. Lineage (NCBI taxonomy): Eukaryota > Metazoa > Chordata > Actinopteri > Salmoniformes > Salmonidae > Salvelinus > Salvelinus fontinalis. The sequence goes on along the minus strand of NC_074667.1, from coordinate 40,908,095 downwards.
ATGACTGCCAGCACCCCTCTCTCCACTGGGATTCTCTACCTCTAACCCTATTACAGAGGCTGAGTCACTGGCATACTGGTGCTCTTTCATGCCTTCCCTAGGAGGGGTGCGTCACTTGAGTGGGTTGAGTTACTGACGTGATCTTCCTGTCTGGGTTGGCGCCCCCCCTTGGTTTGTGCTGTGGTGGAGATCTTTGTGGACTATACTCGGCCTTGTCTCAGGATTGTAAGTTGGTGGTTGAAGATATCCCTCTAGTGGTGCGGGGGCTGTGCTATGGCAAAGTGGGTGGGGTTATATCCTTCCTGTTTGGCCGTGTCCGGGGATATCATCGGATGGGGTCACAGTGTCTCCTGACCCCTCCTGTCTCAGCCTCCAGTATTTATGCTGCAGTAGTTTATGTGTCGGGGGGCTAGGGTCAGTTGGTTATATCTGGAGTACTTCTCCTGTCTTATCCAGTGTCCTGTGTGAATTTAAGTATGCTCTCTCTAATTCTCTCCTTCTCTCTTTCTTTCTCTCGGAGGACCTGAGCGCTAGGACCATACGTCAGGACTACCGGGCATGATGACTCCTTGCTGTCCCCAGTCCACCTGGCCTTGCTGCTGTTCCAGTTTCAACTGTTCTGCCTGCGGTTATGGAACCCCTACCTGTCCCTGACCTGCTGTTTTCAACTCAATGATCGGCTATGAAAAGCCAACTGACATTTATTCCTGATTATTATTTGACCATGCTTGTCATTTATGAACATTTTGGCCATGTTCTGTTACAATCTCCACCCGGCACAGCCAGAAGAGGACTGGCCACCCCTCATAGCCTGGTTCCTCTCTAGGTTTCTTCCTAGGTTTTGGCCTTTCTAGGGAGTTTTTCCTAGCCACCGTGCTTCTACACCTGCATTGCTTGCTGTTTGGGGGTTTAGGCTGGGTTTCTGTACAGCACTTCGAGATATTAGCTGATGTACGAAGGGCTATATAAAATAAACTTGATTGACTTGCAACCCTTAAATGTCAATCCCTACACTACCAAGCAGACATCTCCAGAGGGATACTGACACAGTTAACCAGGGAGACTCAACAAAGCCACATCTTGTCATTTGTGTTGCCCAATCGCCTTACTGACAAGAAAGATGTCCAGGATGCAAATTAAGTGTATCAATATGGATACAGTAGGGCATTGAGTCACTAGTTTAAGAGGTGATTACTGATTAGTGACAATGAAGACCTTTGGTACAACAGTCAGGTGTGGTTGATAAGGAGAAGAGGTAAACTATCAGGACTGTGTGGATCAAACATTTCTCTTGATCCAAATTCAATTCTTCAGGTAAAACCGTCAAGAGCTGAATGTCAATGGTTTATGTCTCCAACATCGTCACATGGCAGGTTGCAGTACTGGCAGGTTGCAGTACTGTTTTTCTGGAGTGTCAAACGGCGAATGCACTCCCTCATTTGGCCTCGTTTTAAAATTTGGTTCATTAAGAAATGCTATGACTGAATTCAAACAGGAGCTGGTTTCAGGGTGCGGGTTTGATGTGAGTGTCGTGTGTGTGCTTTTGCAGGTGGGAAGAGTTGGCCAAATTATTTTTCCAATTAGCTTCAGCCAGCTGGTGCGCAACTATGGCAAAATTTGTTTGACTTTGGATAGCCTATCTCCGGGGCTTGTTAGGGACCGTCAATACATTACACAATATAAATTAGACTATTTTCATGTTACACACCTTTTAGGTTCTCATTAAATGCTTGCAATATTTGTATTTGAATTTCTACAATTTATAGTTGGTTTGAGGTTAAGTCATTGAAATTTGGCGTTATTGTAATTTTAACATATTGTCCCATGTACATTGTGTAATTTACAGATCTTAACTATCCCCATAGGGATATCCAAAGTTAACCCAAATTTACCACATGCATTATGATCGGGTCCCATGCAGCTACACTCCAAATTGAGGATTACTTGTGTGCGGCCAGCAGGATTGAAACAAACACAACCTGTATTTACGTTGTGACGCAGTGATGACCTCAGGTCTCAAACTCTGTTTTTGACAAAACTGACTTTATGACCAAAGTTATCCTATTTACAATTTGTAATCAAGTTTAACAGTAGAATAAATGTTTCTGACTCATATCAATGCCACATAGGATGTTTCTAAATGGGAAATTTGTTTTTTAGGGGCAGTTGCTCTTTAAGCTGAAGTTGAGCTCTCAAGTACAAGAAATAAACTGTTGGCTTATATACTGTAATATAAACCATTCAATAATACAAGAGAAATAAACAGACGGTGCAGTTCTATATCTTTTCATAAGGAGAGATGTAAACCTAGCCAGTGACAGCACTTACAAATGCTTCATGAAAGCTTTATAAGATCGTTCTGAGGTCTTACCGAGCGTTGTGAGGACGTGGCGCAGCTCAGCGCCCATCACTGTGCCGTTGCCCTCCTTGTCAAAAACACGCAGACCCTCCACAAAGTCCTCAAAGGAGCCCTGGTCCTTGTTCTTAGCGATGGCCTGGAGCATGGGCAGGAACTGCTCAAAGTCCAGCATTTTGTGGTTCATTTCTGGGGAGTGAAACAAACTATTACTAGATACTATTAATAGAAACTACTATTACTTTACTATAAACAGAGAGAATAACTTATATGAAAGATCTACGTCTAGGCCCACATACTGAGAGTAAAAATAATGGCTTGGAATGTATTTATTAAAAAAGGAGCGCTTTGATAAGAATTCCCACTATGTGTAGCCTAACTTTGTGGGAACGCTGTAACACCTGCAAATCTGTGTACATGACCAATAAACTTTCGATGGGATTTTGAATTTTGTAAAAAATCTGAACAAATCTACAAGCCTTATAAATTCCTAAATAGTGGTAAACTTGCATTTCTCGATAAATTGATAATCAGCTTTACGTTATCAGATCCTGTTGACATGAGCTGCATCTATTATGTGTGTAATTAACACACGTAAAAACAGGACCCCACACAACGCTCCTGTTCCCTAGCTGACAAGTGACAGGCTGCGTGACTACAACACAGAACATCTGTGGTACTTGACAATTGCAGATTACACACAAGGATAAGTTCACACTCCATAGGATGGGAATTTCATAACCAGAAGAACATTGTTTCGTCAGTTTTATCCTTGGATGATTAAGCACATTAACTGACATCTTCCACCTAACCGGATACTAATTAGTCAAACCGGTTTGGTTAAGTGGTTGACTCCAAACAGCAACAGGCCTAAAAACACACCCAGCCCTAAGCTTTGGAGGATAGGCCTAAATCTAGCTGAACACAAGACGATGCCACGCCGGAATAAAATCTTACTAATGTTAACTAATGTGTGTAATACGTCTATACATTTGATCCAGACAATAGATACTAATGGTCAATGTTCAGTAAGCATCTAGAAGTAGGTCTGACCTTCTGACTTGGGGTTGCCCAGGACCTTGAGGACCTCAGCGTTGACGGGGTTCTGGCCAAGGGCCCGCATGACATCACCACACTGGCTGTAGCTGATCTTCCCATCGCCCGTCCTGTCAAACAGCAGGAAGGCCTCCTTGAACTCTGACAGACGGGGAGAGGAAAGGCGTAAAAAAGCAAGAAAAAAAAGCACTGAGCTGGATTGAGTGTGTATGTGTTTTGGTTTTCCACCCACCCATAAAAATGGTCAAGAAAGAGAATCCAAAGATTTTTTGTTTTGCCGTTTCTTTGATTCTTCTTTGATTATGTGTAATCTACAGTAAATGCAGTGGCCTCTATTGGAATGCTTTCTGACATACGGGTCATTTCCCAGGGCCATTGTTATGGCGCTTGCCTTCCATCGCTGGTATGCTGCGCATCCTGAGATGGCCCATCTGAAACTACACAGCAGCCACTCATTTACCCATATATGGCATTGACAGCAAGCGCTGGTGGTGTAATCTATCAACCAAACGAGCGCAAAGGAAATCTAGCAACTGCGAAACTAAACTCCTAAAAATGCCATTGATTGAGTAAAGGAAAAAGGCACAGGCAATCGATGAGTAGCCTACAGTAACACTATGTCGCTACATATATTCTTGCTAAATGGTTACATTATGCTTCGCCAGCTTAATTTCAAAGAACAGCATGTCTGAGGTTTAATTCGGCCACGCCTTTGAGGCGTACAACTCTTTAATAAGTGGTTTAGTCATTTCCTTTTGTTTACACAATGTATACGAGTCAACACCAGTGAAGAACTGGGAACAATTGACAATATAGTGGCCTGATTTTCACTATAATATATCTAGACATTTGATACAGTTCTGGCATCGGGAACGAATTAATTCACGTTCCAGAATTGAGAACTTCCGGTTTCCTCTACTAAATTAACCACGTAGCTAGGTAGCCGAACTAGACATCACACAACAATAAACGGAACAGATAAATAATACCAAAATTGGTGTTGGCAAAAAAACTACTTTAAAATGGAATTACTAAACGGCAACTCATCAAAGTAGCCTGGCTTTTGAACACTCAGGTCGTATAATGACTAGCCAAAACGTCTTGACATGTTGACGTGTCCCTTTACTTTGTTCTGCATGCATAAAAATACCAGGCACATAACTTAGTGCAAAATTAGTTGGTCAGTAACATTCAACACAAAACATTAATTTGATGAAACACCATTCAATCAAACCGCTATGTGGGGATCAAAGGAGGGGATTGACTGCGCCAATAATAGACAACCGTGAATCAATATTTTTGTAATCGTATACCACCATTCGTTGATGTGTGCATGTCAGACGACAACGCCTCTAATAATGCAAGGTCTTCCCAAAACGGTTAGAAAAAACAAAACATGGTCCGTCCGTCCCCCCAAAAAACTCACCATAAACTCCAGTTTATATCAACTTGTCAGCAGGGAAACTGCTTCTCACAACAAGGGGGACAGGAAAGAAGTAGAGCTATTCCACAATGAATGACACAGATGAAGCAAGGGGATAGACTAGCAACTAGCTAACATTTTACAGTAGCTAGTTAGCCTTCAAATAACGTTACCGTCACAAAGCTGATTGAAACTCACCAATGATCTGGTCTTCTGAGAAGTCAGACTGGTTAAAAGGTACGGCAAGAATGAAAAGGGAAAACAAATGAATATGATTATCGAAGATGAAGAGAACAAGTAGCTAGCTAGATAACTACATTAACCAGCTAACGTTAACATTGGCCAGCCATGGTTTGATAATCCAGCAGTGAAACGTCTTCGTTGGATTAGCTAGCTAACTGGCTTTGTCTACACGAATTTAAAACGACATTTTGTTAGGCTAACAGTCTACACAGCACGTCACATACAAAACTCTTTAAAACGTAACAAAGCAAATGCATTTACCATTTCTGGGCTTGGTTTGAATCCTGTCAGCGGGCGGAGGTCAAGGGAATGTAGACTGATAGACGCGAACGTTAAGAAAACTATGCTCATGACGTCATCCTTAATTCATGCACTGTACAAACCAATCACATCTGGCAGGCGTTGGCTTTTCGGATTACTTACCGTAATTCTGGAAGATAGGTGCAACAAAACTGTCCAAACGTGAGTTTATTGGAATTCTGACTGTTCTTTAAAAGCGAGTAAATAAATATTGGTTTATGTATGCTGTGGTGGTGGAAAAACAGAAATTATGGTAGCCAATTCCATTGAAGCTTTCATGTGGACGATCATACGAGTCAGCCATATAAACCATTTGTATGATTGAACAAGTGCGCCATCGTGTGGTACGAATATACAAACTGTAGCTAGAGTTATCATATGACAAATAAGTGAGATATAAATGTACAGAAAACATGGTAATCTACAGTTTAAAATATCTTTATTGTTGGGGTGATTCAGTTCCTTCATCCTGCAGCATATGTCATTTTGGTACACATATATTAAGCTTATCACACAAGGCATGAAAACATGAGACATTGAAATTGGTTGAATGCATTTGGATGACATCAAATAACAGTCTGCACTTTGGCCTAATTAAGAAACAAATAAAAGGCAGATAAAACATGACCTGTAAGGTCTCTGAGATGCTCTCCTCTACCCTTCAATGTGCCCCATCACTGCCCGCCTCCCCACACTGAAAGCGGACAAAGTCCAGAACTCGTGCCCCCTGCTCCGTCAGGTACTGGGCCACTGTCCTACTAGGGTCAGGGAGGAAGGATTGGGGCAGCAGGCGCGTCTCCGCGTCCCCACAGGGCAGGTCATCCATGTTGCCCAGGGATACGGGGGCCTCTCCCACTACGTGCTGCCCCAGCTTCCTCCCCAGGGTGCCCTGCGCCCCATCCTTGCCCCCCTGGAACACCACGAGGGCGCCGTATCGCCCCATGGCCATATCAGACTGGCCCGCCACACCACCGTGGATGTAGGAGCCGATATGCCAGCCTGCAGGAACGCCAACCGTCACCGCCCGCCTTACTGACATGTTCTCACCCAGACGACCTGACGGGACAGGACAGGAAATTACAACTTCACTAACAGAGCAGACTTCAATTTCCAAATGCTTCCAAGCAAGAAATAATGCTGCAGATAGAGGTTATTAAAGCTCAAATTCAATGAGAGCATCTCAATACTGATAAGAGTCAACTAAATTATTAAATGGCTATTTTTATTACTCACTCACCTATTGTAAGGGCCAGCTGATCAGCCAGAGAAGCACCTTCACCCAAGTTCAATTTCGAGAGGTCCTCTGCTGCCAGGAGACTCTGAAACCAACAAAGATAAATGCAGTTTTAAGTATTCCAAGAGGTATACTAGGGTGATGTGGCTACTGAGTGGGGGATGGTGTGGTAATGTGTCATACCTTCACATATCCAGTTTGGCCCTGGTTTTTACTGCTGTGGTGAGCCATGGTGGCGAACGCCACATCCTTCACCAGCTGCTGGAACTTCTCATTACGGGCAACAAAGTCTGTCTCACAGTTCACCTGCAACACACACAGCCATTGAGATACAAATACTTCTGATAATTTATACATTTTTATCAAACTAAACAAATGAAGATAACTGTCAAAGCAGGTATTATTCAACTTGAAAATTGTATGCAGACTGCATCGAGGAGGATGAGTGATAGGGTCTCATTGAGTGAATGAGATCTGCTTACCTCTACCATGACTGCAGCTTTGTCTCCTACAAACAGACCGATCAGCCCCTCTTTGGCCCTCCTCCCCTCCAGCTTGCTGGCCTTGCTCCAGCCTTCTTTCTGGGCCTGCTCATGTAACCAGCTCTCTGCCTTGTTTGGAGAAAAACATTACACACACACTATCCTAAATATACACTACATTTATGTCAGCAGCTGCCCAATCCTGATCCAGGAGGCCTGCATTGTGTGCAGGCACTGCAGGGCAGGCTTTTGTTCCAACCCAGCACTAACTCACCAGATTGAAAAGTACTAAAACCATATTTGTTATTGTTGGTCTGGAACAAATCCTGCACCTCTCCAGGGCCAAGTTTATACATCCATCCCTGCCCTGCTCAGCAGGCAAAGCTGTACTGAAAGAAGCAATGTTTACCTTTGTGATGTCATTATCACATTTCTCCAATGCTTTTTTGCAGTTAATGAATGTGTAGCCAGTACTTTTGCGTAGTTTCATAAGGAGAGCTTTCTCTGCAGCAAGAACTGGAAATCCTGTGTGTAAAGACTGTGCATGATGAACGGTGCAGACCTGGGGTGGACAAGAAATTAGATTATCGAACGTTACATTTCAGTGAAGCCATCTTTATTGCAAACAGAGGTACAAATCAAATGTTCATGATGACCTCTGGTCCTAGGAAGATATTTCAATTCACTGTGATGTTGCCAACAACACTCAAAGGCTAGCTGCAGAATTTGGAATACTTCAACTTTCTTGTCCCATACGTGGTTAGCTAGGCTAGGTACTGGAAGCTAGCTAGCTTCAAATCAACAGCTGACAGCAGCTTCAGAAAGCACAACCAGAAAAAAAATGCTAGCGCACCCTTTTCTTGCCTACCTTTGAGAACTCTGTTCTGATTGATCTGAAAACATACGTTAATGCCATTCTTGGAGCTTTTTATATATTCAAACCTCGATATTTCTCCTTATGAAAGCCGGAATGTCATTGAACCTAGCCGGGTATGGCAAAGGAGCATGGACAAACTTGAGCCAGGAAATGTAGCTATAAACGTTTGTTTAGCGCCATCTAACGTACTGGAATGCCTACCACACTGAGTCCACAATAGTTCGAAGGGGCTTCACTTCGTATACAAATAAATAAAAATCAGGGGCGCAACTTTCACTGGACCACCCGCTGTCCGACTCCCACCCGCTACTGCAAGAACTTGTCCTTAAGGCTTTTGTGATACAGCTCACTTGCCAGCAATTTTGCACCATATAGGGAATGTAAAAAGCGCAAAAATAACTTAAGAAATAGTTTAAATTACCAGAGATTCTCACATGGCCCTTACATTAGGCTATCTGTATTACAGGGCTATATCAGCCAATATGCTAGATTTAGTTTGAAGAAAGCAGAGATGGAGAGACTTACACTTTCTCTAGAGCCATTTTTATAGCCTACCTTTTAGGGGTGGGAATATTTTCAGACGGAGAAATAGGGGTGATCAATATGTTAGGACTATTTCTATACAGTGTAGTAAATTATTTAGGAAGTACATTTCATTTGAAAGATAACTGCCCCGTGCCTCTCTGCCCATGCATAGGCTATAGCCTACTCTATTTAATTGAGACAACACACGAACCTGATCTCGCAGGTATGGTTACTGAATTTGAAGCAGCAATAACGACGACAGCGACGCTGGCTACGTTTTGCATATGATATAGCCTGCCTTTTAGGAGGACGATTTGCAGACAGAAACAAATAAATGGGTTAATACTTATTGAAAATGAAATCACTTTTTAATTATGATTAAATGTTTTGATTGCACTTCGACTCACGTTGATTGAGCGCCCTCCACTTCTTACCATTATCAATAGCCTATTTATTTACACAATAGTAAAATACAGTCCAATCATATTTAAGTTAATTTCATATTTAAATTAACTTCCACGTGATTCTCCGCCCATGTATGCATCCTACTCTATTTCCAACAAAACAATATCACACTCAATTCGTTCAAATAAGTATAAAAAGCTGATTTTGTGAGTTTTTAAAAACATTTTTGTGCGTCTTAATTCGTGTAAAAAAAGGCCACTTCATTTGTAGGAAAAGACAATCTTTTGAAAGTTATTGGAACAATGCATTTTGGGCAATGGTGTTCTACACTGACTTTTTTTGTGTTCACATTTATTTGCATGCTGTATTTCTCTGTTATTTTTTGTGGTATCGATGAAGGTATTTGAGTGGGGAATGGGGATACATTTTCGTAATGTGAAATTAATTAATTGGTAAATGTGGGGAAACAGAAGACCTGCAAATCTGTTTGGTTTAAATTTCCCTCATGCAACTGCATGGTATTTGCAACTATAACAAGTCTGGACTGTGATTAATTAAGCCATATCAATGCAGTTAAACAAGTTAACGTAAAATGAGGAATTATGTTGGCTTACCCTTATGGCACTTCCAAGGCCTTTTCATGATGATTATTACGGGTTGTGTCAATCATGTTATACTTAGGCTATTGTAACAAAGCACATGCCAGCATTGTAGGCCTACTGCCTCTGCCCAGAGGCCTACTAGGCTTTCATGGCAATGGCCAATAGAGTTCACTTTGCCACGTATGAGCTCTGGTTAGAGTCCCTGTTGCAGCTTTTACTTTCTTCTGCACAGTAACAATATCTTTTTATATAAATAAATGTGGGACACACAAAAAGTGTCAATGTAGTCAGTGTAGAACACCATTGCTCCTCATGCATTGCTCTAATAACTTTCAAAAGATTGTTCTGAAGTTTGCCCCTAAAAAAAGTATTTTCCTATGAATGAAGTCGCACAAAATGTGTATATTTTCCCACAAATTAAGTCTCACAAAATGGTTGTTCTTTTCACATGAATTAAGCCACACAAAAAGCCACAAAAACACATGAAATCTGCTGAAATATTTTTTGTACATATTTGCACAAATTGAGTGTGAGATTGTGTTACTATTTCAATGAGACCACACATACAAGGCGCACTTGAACTCTGACACCAGACTAGGAGAGGTAGACTATGGAAATTGAAGCAGCAAATTCTGAGTGTGTGAATAATGCGAAAAATTTCAGATTTTTATACAATACATAGGCTAACGCATACAAAGCACAAAGAGGACCGTTTCCAAATAATCTGTGGGACAGCAAAAGTATTTTTATCCCAAAGTCGTCTGTCTGACCGTCCGCAGCATGAAAAATGCCAACTGTATTACAATTCCAGTGGGATCAGAAGTTAACATACACTACGTTGACTGTGGCTTTAAACAGCTTGGAAAATTCCAGAAAATGATGTCATGGCTTTAGAAGCTTCTGATAGGCTAATTGACATAATTTGAGTAAATTAGAGGTGTACCTGTGGTGTATTTCAAGGCCTACCTTCAAACTCAGTGCCTCTTTGCTTGACATCATGGGGAAATCTAAAGAAATCAGCCAAGACATCAGATTTTTTTTTTTTAAGACCTCCACAAGTCTGGTAATCCTTGGGAGCAATTTCCAAACGCCTGAAGGTACCACGTTCATCTGTACAAACAATAGTATGCAAGTATAAACACCATGGGACCACGCAGCCGTCATACCGCTCAGGAAGGAGACGTTCAATCTTCTAGAGATGAACGTACTTTGGTGTGAAAAGTTCTAATCAGTCCCAGAACAACAGCAAAGGACCTTGTGAAGATGCTGGAGGAAACAGGTACAAAAATATCTATATGCACAGTAAAACAAGTTCTATATCGACATAACCTGAAAGGCCGCTCAACAAGGAAGAAGCCACTGCTCCAAAACCGCCATAAAAAAAGCCAGACTACGGTTTGCAACTGCACATGGGGTCAAAGATCGTACTTTTTGGAGAAAGATCCTCTGGTCTGATGAAACAAATAGAACTGTTTGGCCATAATGACCATCGTTATGTTTGGAGGAAAAAGGGGGAGGCTTGCAAGCCGTAGAACACCATCCCAACCGTGAAGCATGGGGTTGGCAGCATTATGTTGTGGGGGTGCTTTGCTGCAGGAGGAACTGGTGCACTTCACAAAATAGATGGCATCATGAGGTAGGAAGCTTATGTGGCTATATTGAAGCAACATCTCAAGACATCAGTCAGGAAGTTAAAGCTTGGTCGCAAATGGGTCTTCCAAATGGACAATGACCCCAAGCATACTTCCAAAGTTGTGTCAAAATGGCTTAAGGACAACAAAGCAAAGGTATTGGAGTGGCCATCACAAAGCCCTGACCTCAAGCCTATAGAATATTTGTGGGCAGAACTGAAAAAGCGTGTGTGAGCAAGGAGGCCTACAAACCTGACTCAGTTACACCAGCTCTGTCAGGAGGAATGGGCCAAAATTCACCCAACTTATTGGGGAAACCTTGTGGAAGGCTACCGGAAACGTTTGACCCAAGTTATACAATTTAAAGGCAATGCTACCAAATCCTAATTGTGTGTAAACTTCTGACCCACTGGGAATGTGATGAAAAAAATAAAAGGTGAAATCAACTATTCTTCTGACATTTCACATTCTTAAAATAAAGTGGTGATCCTAACTGACCTAAGACAGGGAATTTTTAGTCAGATTAAATGTCAGGAATTATGAAAAACTGAGTTTGAATGTATTTGGCTAAGGTGTATGTATCACTAGATTTGACTTATTACAAGATTAAGGGTATACTGGGCAACTTTCATAAGGTCTGGTTGCCTTATACGGAATTCAGTATGACTAAAGGAGTCTGTATTGAAAACATGCCCACATCAGGGGAGATAACTATTAAGGAAATCCCTAGCTGCTGGGCTGCTCAGTCCTGGCCCTGGGGGTCTGCTGTCTTGTGGGTTGTCACTCTGGCCTTTGCCTAACACACCCAAAACCAATTAAATACATTTTTCATTTAGATCTTGAAGCTGAGTGGGGTGTGTTTGGGCACTACAGGGTGGTGGGCCCCTAGGGACAGGACTGGGTGATCCAGCTATATTGTTTGAAGTAAAAATAGCTCTACAGTACTATTCTATGAGATTAATTATATGGAGGACGTGCTGTTTCTGTGTGTTAGTGTATATTTGAGGTGTACGTGGGTTTTTTCATGTTTGTTTTTTTTGTTTCCAAACCTTTCCCTTCGGAATTAAAAAAAATCAAGGTGGGAACTGGGAAGGAAATTGTGTTGGGAGAGTTGAGTTATTGACTAGACTGGTGGGGGTCGGGCATAGGCTGGCTCGTCAGTCTGTGTGAAATTTGAAATACAGGATGTCTTAAAGACAATGAAAAGTCTGTATTTTTAAGGAAATGTTCATTGGTTAAGGCTATTGGTTAAATGTGCAACCAAATATTTATTATTTGAATGACCTTTGATCTAGTTCAGTCTAATTACTCCCTCAAACATATTTAATAATGATCTCTTACCTAGCTTAAAGACTGCAGACATTTTTGCTTACTTTTTATTCTAAATAGAGTACTATACCTAACATGACTGGAAGACTGACTACAGGGAGGAGCTTTCATGGATGCTTGAACCTCAATAGCTTGGTAAGCTTGTGTAACAGTATAAACTTTACGTCGTCCCCTCGCCCCGACCCGGGCCGCGAACCAGGGACCTTCTGCACACATCAGCAACTGACACCCACGAAGCGTCGTTACCCATCGCTCCACAAAAGCCGCAGCCATTGCAGAGCAAGGGGCAACCCTACTTAATGTCTAAGAGCAAGTGACGTAACTGATTGAAATGCTACTAGCGCGCACCCGCTAACTAGCTAGCCATTTCACATCCGTTACACTCACCCCCCTTTCGACCTCCTCCTTTTCCGCAGCAACCAGTGATCCGGGTCAACAGCATCAATGTAACAGTAGAACGTTACGTCGTTCCCTCGCCCCGACACGGGCGCGAACCAGGGACCCTCTGCACACATCGACAACGGTCGCCCACGAAGCGTCGTTACCCATCGCTCCACAAAAGCCGCGGCCCTTGCAGAGCAAGGGGCAACCCTACTTAATGTCTAAGAGCAAGTGACGTAACTGATTGAAATGCTACTAGCGCGCACCCGCTAACTAGCTAGCCATTTCACATCCGTTACACTTGCTATATAAGGAAATCCATCTTTGAGACTGTGCACCTATTTATTGGATCATTGCTTGGCTATGATGAAGATCATTCTGCTTGTCACTGGGGGTTACCCTGTTCTGTCAGGGCTACAGCAGTAAGTATGGGACAAAGTATAATCTAGATAATTGTTATTTGTACATTTAATTAGTATCACTTAAAATGCAATGTAATATACCTGTTCAAATATAATAGAACTTTGTAAGTATAATTGAAAGTACATCACATGGGTTAAGTGCAGGCCTATTATACTGCTGATGTATCATCTATTCACAGATCTCTTCCCTTTGAGTAATGCACCTTTTTTATTTTACTTCCTCTGGTGAGTTTATCTCATGTAGATCAATATCATTCATCAGTGTGTAACAATTTGCTCTGTGTGTATATCCAGACACCCTGGACACCTGGGTCCAGGGTCGCTGTGGCTGGGCTGGGCAGAGCGAACAAAAGCTGTTAATGGAACACAGCCTGTGAGCGCAATGGAGAATGTTGCTCTAACTATGAAAGCTTCTGCAAAGGTGAGTGACAGTAAGCAACTCAGTCAGTGCAGGTTGTTTTATGATGGTAAAAACTGTCTGAAAGAAATCTGCCTAATGTATTGAATTATCAATACATTAGGCAGTTAATAGGAAGTGTCCAACCCTATTCTAAGCAATTCACCTTGTTAGTCAGTTAGAATAGTTTATTGTCCATTTGTAAAGTATTCCTTTGTTTATTGGCTCTAAGCCTAGTTAAATTATATATGAACTATACCAAAATAGCCAAAAGCTTAGCACATCATAGTTATTTCATGTCAACAGAAGCAGGGTGTAAACTGTTCTCTCTTGTTCCTTTTCTCTAACTTGCTCCACATCCTGCAAGGGCCGTTGTGAAGAGAAGTACAACTCTCAGAACAAGTGCCACTGCAACTCCAAGTGCTCCCAGTATGACAACTGCTGCAATGACTATGCAGCCCTCTGTAATGGTGAGAGGGTACTGTGGCATTCTGATCTGGAGGTATGCAAACAAAACCATGTCCCTGAAACATATCCCACTGTCTACTACACCTAGGCACAGTTCATTTGAATCTGTTATCAGTTTGAATTGGCCTTTTTTACATCCCGGGCAATTCTCCACAACTGGTGAAATTCACATAGTGGTCAAGGTCGATCATAGTTGACCATACAGATACTCCTGCATCATATCTGAATGAGTCCTTACTACACAACCTTTGTGAACAAAATCAAAATCAACATACCGGCTCAATATTAGACCAGTCAGCTATTCACCTTGCTGTGGGCCATAGAGGCAGGATGGTTCACTAGTGTTTGAATCAGGGTGCCCTCAGTCTTTTTACAGCAGGATAATGGATGTGTGTGTTTGGCCAGTAGAGGTCATTGTTGTGTAATGTAAAATGTCACTAATCATGCACATCACAACAATCTTCAATAGGCTCCTTATGTGAAACACAGGACTCGGCAGTTCATACCACTTTTAGACATTATTGTTAAAATGTACATTTAAGCTAAAACATATTAATTATGACTTCTCCTCTAAGCACCCACTCCAGGATTGTCCTGCCAGGGCCGCTGTGGGGAGAAATACAACTCTCAGAACAAGTGCCACTGCAACACCAAGTGAAGAGATCACAACACCTGCTGCAGCGACTACACCTCCCTCTGTGGAAATGGCTTAATTGTTACTCAAACTGTTACACCAAATTGATTACAACCCTGGTACTGTATTTGTCCTGTAGTACATTATAACAGGTTAATGACCCACAACAACATCGAAATGACTCATGAAATGTTAAAACAATGTCATTACTTCTCTGTGCTACAACAGTACAATGATTATTAATGTAAACAGTTCCCCATGTTTCTGATACTGTATGTTCTATGGGTGGGAGGCTATTTTAGGTTCTATGGGTAGCAGTCCCTAAAATATAGTGTTCCTTTCCTGTGTCTGTTAGGCTCTGGTGGTGGAGATACCGGCAGTAACATCACTGATCCAGTCTCTGTCTAAAACTCTGTATGCTCTGGACTCCAACAAGCCCTCTGCGTCAGAGCTGATCATTGACTCCCAGGCCAGAGTGCCCATCTCCCAGACCTGCTCCCAGAACGACCTTTGTTCTCTTATTCCTCTCTTCCTCTGTCTCTTATGTTATTTTTTTCTCTCTCACTATATATTCATCCCTCTTTCTGTCACTGTCCAACCTCCCCCTTCTCTCTGCCCCTTGCTCTATTTCTTTCTCTCTCTCTGACCTATATCCTGACTGTGTTGTCTTCCATTCAAGCTGTTCCAGTTCCTGGACGCGGCATCTCTGTTCTCCAAGCCGTCATATGTTAGAGGGCCTCCCGAGTGGCGCAGCGGTCTAAGGCACTGCATCGCAGTGCTAGAGGCGTCACCACAGACCCAGGTTCGCCTGTTCATACCGCTATCATCCAGAAGGTGAGGTCAGTACAAGTGCATCAAAGCTGGGACCGAGATAAGCTGTTTTTCAATATCTCAAGGCCATCAGACTGCTAAGCTATCACTAACTCAGAAGGGCTGCTACCTACATTGAGATCCAATCACAGGACACTTTAATAAATGGATCACTAGTCACTTTAAACAATGCCACTTTAATAATGTTTACATATTGTACATTACTCATATCACATGTATATACTGTATATTATACCATCTATTGCACCTTGCCTATGCCACTCGGCCATCGCTCATCCATATACTTATATGTACATACTCTCATTCACCCCTTTAGATTTGTGTGTATTAGGTAGTTGTTGGGGAATTGTTAGATTACTTGTTGATATTACTGCACTGTCGGAACTAGAAGCACAAGCATTTCGCTACACTCGCATTAACATCTGCTAACCATGTGTATGTGACCAATAAAATTAGATTTAAATTTGATTTGATTTACAAGTAGGCTGTAATTGTGAATAAAAATGTGTTCTTATCCGACTTGCTTATTTAAATAAAAAACAAAGAATATGCTGCCTTCATGGCCCTGCAGGACAACTACAAGAGGAACATAAGCACCACTGAGGACTTTACCACCCAGCAGCTGGCTGAGTAGGACACCTTCCTCAGGGAGACCATGTCCAACTGAGCTGGGCAGAGAGCTCGCTCTTCACCAAGAGTATTTACAGTGCCTAATGAAAGTCTACACACCCCTTGCACAGTCTTCGCATTTTGCTACTGTTGTACACAACCTACTCTACATTTCCAAAGTTAAAGAAAAATGATAGAACATGTTCCTAATTAATCCAATCAAATTTTATTTGTCACATGCGCCGAATACAACAGGCATTGGCGCCTTATAGTGAAATGCTTACTTACTTAGTCTGGGTAGCCATTTGATTAGCTGTTCAGGAGTCTTATGGCTTGGGGGTAGAAGCTGTTTAGAAGCCTCTTCGACCTAGACTTGGCGATCCGGTACCGCTTGCCGTGCAGTAGCAGAGAGAACAGTCTATGACTAGGGTGGCTGAAGTCTTTGACCATTTTTAGGGCTTTCCTCTGACACTGCCTGGTATAGAGGTCCTGGATGGCAGGAAGCTTGGCCCCAGTGATGTACTTTGTTATGAAAGGTTTGGGAATCGCTTCCTTTTAGGTGGTTGTAGAATTTAACGTCTCTTTTCTGGATTTTGATAATTAGTGGGTATCAGCCTAATTCTGCTCTGCATGCATTATTTAGTGTTTTACATTGTACACAGAGGATATTTTTTGCATAATTGTGCATGCAGAGTCTCAATTTGGTGTTTGTCCCATTTTGTGAATTCTTGGTTGGTGAGCAGACCCCAGACCTCACAACCATAAATGGCTATGGGTTCTGTAACTGATTCAAGTATCTTTAGCCAGATCCTAATTTGTATGTCGAATTTTATCTTCCTTTTGTTCACTCTCTCTCTTTCTAAGTGGACTTCCTACCCTGATGTTCTTGGGATGCAGTTTACGTGGGATGGCTACTTCAAGCAGGTTGATTCTGCCATCATTGGCTGCAGTTCTGAGTTCGACTTGGCCAAGTACAGTCTTTGCTACATCACCTGTCCAGGGAAACAGTGAGTAAGTACTCTTTGTGTGTCTGTGTCTCAATTCTTTTTCATTATCTACCAAAGATGATGTACACACAATTCAAAGCCATTGCTGTTCTCCATTTCCATCCATTTTGGACCGTGTGTCACATGTCTCATTATGCTTGTGTACAGTCGTGGCCAAAAGTTTTGAGAATGACACAAATATTAATTTACACAAAGTTTGCTGCCTCATTGTCTTTAGATATTTTTGTCAGATGTTACTATGGAATACTGAAGTATAATTACAAGCATTTTATAAGTGTCAAAGGCCTTTATTGACAATTACATGAAGTTGATGCAAAGAGTCAATATTTGCAGTGTTGACCCTTCTTTTTCAAGCCTCTGCAATCCGCCCTGGCATGCTGTCAATTAACTTCTGGGCCACATCCTGACTGTGGCAGCCCATTCTTGCACAATCAATGCTTGGAGTTTGTCAGAATTTGTGGGTTTTTGTTTGTTCACCCGCCTCTTCAGGATTGACCACAAGTTCTCAATGGGATTAAGGTCTGGGGAGTTTCCTGGTCATGGACCTAAAATATCGATGTTTTGTTCCCCGAGCCACTTAGTTATCAATTTTACCTTATGGCAAGGTGATCCATCATGCTGGAAAAGGCATTGTTCGTCACCAAACTGTTCCTGGACGTTTGGGAGAAGTTGCTCTCGGAGGATGTGTTTGTACCATTTTTTTATTCATGGCTGTGTTCTTAGGCAAAATTGTGAGTGAGCCCACTCCCTTGGCTGAGAAGCAACCCCACACATGAATGGTCTCAGGATGCTTTACTGTTGGTATGACACAAGACTGATGGTAGCACTCACCTTGTCTTCTCCGGACAAGCTTTTTTCCGGATGCCCCAAACAATCGGAAAGGGGATTCATTAGAGAAAATGACTTTACCCCAGTCCTCAGCAGTCCAATCCCTGTACCTTTTGCAGAATATCAGTCTGTCCCTGATGTTTTTCCTGGAGAGAAGTGGCTTCTTTGCTGCCCTTCTTGACACCAGGCTATCCTCCAAAAGTCTTCGCCTCACTGTGCGTGCAGATGCACTCACACCTGCCTGCTGCCATTCCTACTTTCTTGGGCACCCTGAAGCCTTCTTCACAACAATTGAACCGCTCTCCTTGAAGTTCTTGATGATCTGATAAATGGTTGATTTAGGTGCAATCTTACTGGCAGCAATATCCTTGCCTGTGAAGCCCTTTTTGTGCAAAGCAATGATGATGGCACGTGTTTCCTTGCAGGTAACCATAATTGACAGAGGAAGAACAATGATTCCAAGCACCACCCTCCTTTTGAAGCTTCCAGTCTATTATTCGAACTCAATCAGCATGACAGAGTGATCTCCAGCCTTGTCCTCGTCAGCACTCACACCTTTGTTAACGAGAGAATCACTGACATGATCTCAGCTGGTCCTTTTGTGGCAGGGTTGAAATGCAGTGGAAATGTTTTGGAGGGATTCAGTTAATTTGCATGGCAAAGAGGGACTTTGCAATTAATTGCAATTCATCTGATCACTCTTCATAACATTCTGGAGTATATGCAAATTGCCATCATACAAACTGAGGCAGCAGACATTGTGAAAATGTATATTTGTGTCACTCTCAACTTTTGGCCATGACTGTATATGTGTGTTTGTGCTTGTTGCCATTGAGTATTATGTTTTCATCTGGTTTTCTTTGTCCAGGTGTAAACAGAGCCTGGGAGGGAAGCCACTGGTGATCCAGACCTACACCTGGGAAAACTCCTCCTATGGGAATGGGAAGAAGTACATCGGCTCCGCCTTCCCTGCCACGCCCTAGAACTGAAGCACACAGCAGCCACTCAGCATTCAACAAGCTAGCAACAGTCTGCCAATCACATCCTGCATCAAACTCAACAATGTCCAATCTTAGTCCTGATACATAAGAGCATTTCATTATTTGTATTTGTAAATGGGTTACATTTTTGTGAATAGGACAATTCATGTATGAATGTTTTGCGCTCACTATAAATGTATCGTAGACATTCAGCATTTAGATTGATATTCGAAGGCAAATTTCATGCGTCAGCGGAGACTGAATTTTGTAAACACTATATATATCTGCTCAATCGGAAATTACCTTGGCATTTCTATTGCGCAATCTATAGCTTCAGCAATACAGATTGAATATAGCCCTTAGTCAAGCAATGAAGAAATCTGCAGGGTATGAGAATCCCATGCACTCCTGAGGGCATGATCAAACTATGCCCAACGGGGCTGAAAATTGGCATTTACACGCTCCTATAGCGGGCACATGGGGACACCCCACCACTAAGAGCATGTGTGCATCTGACACAATCGCTTACTGTCTTACCCCCCCTCCAAAAAATAAAGCAAAAATAAATAAGCAGTCTCCTGCACCCCTCACCAATAAATTAATGGAAACGAATGGAAACAAAAACACATTTAGCAGATCCTATTCTGCTTGACCTACTCCAAACAGTACCCACTAGCTAAACCTGTTCCTATCAGCTGTCTGTAAAGCCCTGTGTGTCCCACCCCAGCTGGGGGTGAGGATCTGCGTGTGTGTGAGGCTGCTTCCAGCTGGGATGGGGGGTCGAGTTTACCCTTTCACTCATCCAGGGTGACTAACGGGATAAACTCTGGGTCTGCCGACAGGACAGGGGGACACACTTGCATCCCTGTTTAAAGAAAGTATTAGAGGAGATGGATCTGCCTTAGATCCCATTGTCCCCTGGTATGTGTGCGTCCGTGCCAAGTGAGAACACAAGGCTAGTCACTTCATACAAAAACCACGTCTTTCAGGAATTCATCTGATTTGGGCCTCAACAAATGGGCTGAGTCTCACATCGACCTGACAATAACGATACGCTCTGTGAGTAATTTCCCCAGTTCAGTTTTGTCAGACCATATTACATTTTCTGGGCCGGTGACTCTGAAAAGTAGAAGAGTAAATGTCCTCTCTTTTTATACCCGAAATGGAATCAAATTAAACCACAGTGGGGCGAGTGAGAGAAAAAGATTCAATTGTTCCTTTTGTCGCTCTCACAACTTCATAATCGAATTATAGCTGGCCACCCGCCAACCCCCCCACAGATAGCCCCCCAAATGGGCTCCCCCTGGCAGATATAGTAGCCACCTGACTTTTGTTTTGTAATTATATTATCCCGCTCTCTTTAGCGTGTCGTGGCTAATGGCTGAGCGGGCCAGTCCAGCTGCACATGCAGAAACAAAGCTGCTTATGGGGCCAGACAATAGGCTCGTGGAAAAGGGACGCCTGAAGGCGGTCGGCCAATGAGCACGCACCGCAGGGGGCCAGCGGGGGGTTTAGGGAAGGGTTAAGAGGGTTTGGGGTGTAGCTGGAGGGGTGTCTATTTTTGTGGCCCTGTGGAGTGGCCTCATCAATGGGATGGTTGGTATAAGGACACATGGTCCAGATCACCAGAACGTTTAGGGCTTAGGTTGGAGGGAGGTTCAAGTGTGGCTCAGTGTAACTTCCAAGCTGATGAGGGACCATGAAACTCAGAGTAACTTTCATTCTCTGGAGGTCTGTTTGTCTTTCTGAATGCTCAATAATAAACAATATGATCAGCCTATTGTCCTCCCTCCTCAAAACATCAAAAGTATTTGGAGAGAATGTAGGTGATGGGATCGTTGGGCCCACAATTATTACATAAAGAGGTGAATATGATATGTTATTCTCAAATAAATTGTAAAAAAACAACAACCAAAAATCCATTGCACATTGTAATAGCATCATTTCTGATACATGATATTGTGAATAAAAGTGTTTAAAACTTGATTATAGTTCCACGTGCAGTCTTTCCAGACAAATCGCGACACCCAACCCCCCACCAACACACACACACACATCTAAGTGCTCTCTCCTCATTCCCAACTAGGGTATCAAGATTTCTCATAGGACTCCCTGTCTGACAGATGGACACAGCCCCCTCTCCCTACTGTAACTGGAAACAGGAGCGCTGGGGATTCAGGAAGAGGTTGTGTGCCTGTGTGTGTGTGCTTTCTGCAGCTGAAGCTGCTGCCCTCTCAAGCAAACATACAAACATACCTACGCAAGGCAAGGCAAGGTGAGGAGGGAGAGTCCTTAGGGGTCAATGTTAGGTCAGGTGAGAATACAAGTGCATCTGAGCCGCTAGCAGATAGTTACTGAACGAGTAAAAAGGGGGAAGAGGAAAGAAGTATGAGCCATCTGTCAGAAAAGTTCTTAGTGCATGACCAACACCAAGGGGACTAAGGAACATGACAGCAATCATATCTACCTCTTTACCACTTGTGGAATAGGGATATTTCTCCCTCTTTAATGTTGCTCCAGCTATATTTTGCTCCAGATAAATTGAAATGTGTGAAAATTAAAGACAACCAAAAAATTGATGAATTGAACGTGAGAAAAGTGGCAGCTTGTCTTCGTATCTAAATGGCATATGTTTATTTTTGTCTTGTTTTGTGTCACCCATAGTTTGCTTTTGAGTCTGCCAAAGTGAGGCTATTCCCACTCTGGGGAAGAGCAAGGCCTGGCTCAGTTATTCCCATTCTGGGCTGCAGGTGTGGAGTAGGACAGGCATTGACCCCAAGGGAGAGGAGGGGGATGGTGGGGGGGGGGGGGGGGGGGGGGGGGGGGGGGGGCTGGGGAGTGTGAGACACATCCGTTGGGTGCACAGACAGTCCCCCCATCCAACCCCTCACTCACCTCCCCCTCCAACATGAGCACATGTGATTCTTTCTCTCATGGGACAGTAGCACTTCCCTCCATCTCTCTCTATCTTTCCCTCACACAATCACACACACACTGTGTATCTATTGAAGGTAAAGTCTATACAGAGATGAACATACATTTTAAAAGCATAATTGTAAAATAATTCACAGAATGAGGAAATAAAATGCTCTGTATAACCCACATAATTCGAATCATTCTATTTCTATGGTATAACCTACCTACTTCTAGAGTTGGCTAAATTAGTAGGCCAACTTGCTACACAAGTAACAGCCCACTTGTAGCTAGATGACCTATGTCTCTATTCGGTTAGTTTGTTCTGTCTTTCACCTCAGGACTTCACTATGCAGACGCCGCGCCTGTCCCGTCTCGTGAGGGGTGTCTCTGGAGCACTATTTAATTAGCGTAATTGGGTGCAATGAGCTCACGCCCGACGCCAATATCGGTTCAGCAAACTCGGATGTATGAATGGACGGGGGAATGGCGCAAACACCTGCTCACGCGCAACCGCAAGCTGTCACAATCGGTTAAGCTCGCAGAGCATCTCACTCTATGCTAAAAACTATTGCAACTATGAACATGTTCTAATGTAGTGCTGCAATAATGTCATGGGCCATAAGAGCTTAGACCTGCAGGCTATCAATCTAATTAAAACGATTTTGTTCACACACACACACACACACACACACACACACACACACACACACACACACACACACACACAACTAGTGAACTTTTTTTGTTCATGACATTGGCCACGGGCCGTGCCACGCGCGCGCTCGAGCGCAGAT
The DNA here is from genome assembly GCF_029448725.1 of Salvelinus fontinalis. NCBI lineage: Eukaryota > Metazoa > Chordata > Actinopteri > Salmoniformes > Salmonidae > Salvelinus > Salvelinus fontinalis. Next base: position 40,885,365 of record NC_074667.1, on the reverse strand, counting down.
GAATTGGATGCGAGAGGATGAGAGAGCGAGAGGAGGAGCTTGTCTGTCGGTTGGACGCTAAAACCCAGGGCCCCCGGGGAGTGAACTGCAGAGAGGCGTCACTGGGATGGAACACTGACAACTGCGAAGGAGACGCAGGGGAGAAAGTTAAAGATTGAGTGCTTTAGGCTAGTTGAGATAGTAACCTGTAGGTTAAGCCCGCTCAACAGCCAATAACAACTCACAGGAGGTCCTTGGGAGCGTTATTTCAAATATCAGGTAGGCCAACCTCATCTGTTTCATTTCCAATGAATGTCAATGTTTCTTTCTCCAAAGATCATAGTCTATTTCGAATAGCATAGGCCTATTGGAATAGTAATAATTGACTATTCTAATATTTTACTAATATTTATGTGAAGTTGAATGTGAAATGTGAAATGTTGACCATTTCTAAATTGGTAGGGTAGCCTAGTAGGTTATTGTTTGACATTTTCGAAATGTTGTGTTAGGCCCATAGGTTATTCGGCTAAGTAACGGGAATGAGGCATAGGCTACAGACATATTAATTAGATAGGCTACAGACAGATTAATAAATAGTTATCAATTTAGGATTCTTAAGAACTGCGACATGATCATTAGGCACTAGGCTACTGTTCTTAAAATGTGCCTGGCATAATCTTAAAGGAAAACGTTAACAGGTGTAATTCTACTTAAAGTGGCAATCAGCAGTTGAAACAATAACAAAGCGTTTTCCCTCGCCCCTGTTTCTGTGAAAAGCTGAAGGATGGGGCTGGAGAAATGTAACCAATCTCAAATTGGTAGACAGAGCTATGAATGCAAGGACTAAGCATCTATGATATCAAAATGATAGGTTTAACCATGTTTTGAAGCTATATAGTGTTTGTTTACATTTACTTTGTTTACAAACATTGGAGTAAAACAAACATATATGTTGGGTTCTGAAGGGGTGTGACAGTTGAACTAAGCTCATGAGGCTTTTATAAGTTATATTCTTCAAGAATCAGTGGGTACATATCATTAATTTATAAGTCCAAAGAATGGATGTGGCAACTGCAGATTTTCCCTTTAAATCGAAACAGGGATTATTTATCCAAAGACAGCCTAAACCTGGGTTTCCCCACCTGCTCAGCCTGCTTCAGAATCACTTTGGTCATCAGCTTGTTGCTAAAATGGTCATAATCATTGCTGACATAGCAGGGAAATATCTCAATAAAGAAACAACATATTTATGATTTTAGTCTAATAATTGTATGAAAGTAGCCTATGCTATACATTATCATTCATCAAACTAAATTATGGTGTGGAATAAAAATCAATGACACACACGAAATTGTGGACAAATCACTTAAAACCTCGTTTCCAATAGGCCTATAGACCTGGGATCGGCATCGGACGTTTTTGTTTCTCCCCAAATGTTTTTTGCCTCAACAAAAAAAGATTTAAACTTTTTGGTCTGTACAATCCCCAGGAATTCACCCAAGTATTCCCACGAATAAAAACAGAGACGTGATCGTGTAATTATTGTTATTTTCAAATATATATATATATATATATAAATAGATATATAAATAGATATATAAAATATAGATCTAAATATCTTTGGGCTTAGTTGTGGTCAATTTGCAGTGTAGAAATAATTTTCTGGCCCCCGACCATCCACTTCGACAAAAATCGACCATTGCCGAATCTAGTTGCCTACCCCTGCTATAGAGGATCTAATAGGCTAAATTAAGATCATTTTCTAGAACTCCCCAAATAGATCACTTATGGGCAAACCTACAGTGAAAACTCCTAGTGAAATCTAGCCTATCATCGCCGTAATCATAAACACAATTTGTTGCAGAGTTATAAATAGATTTTTCTGAGTTTCCTGTTACTGATCCGGGAATGTAGTCTAACCTTGAGTTAATCCCATGTTGCTGCTTCATCCATGGAGGGAGCAAATCCCGCAATGGCCCAGATTGAGAGTGCATCCCGGTGTCCGCCGCAACCTAAAAGCGAGGAATTACAGAGTTTTGAAGTCCCCCGAGATCAAGTCTCCCCTCGGATTAAAATAATCCATGTAGGCTACGCACGCTGTTTGCAGACAAACAGATTACATGTGAAAGCAGCATGTTTCATGAAAATCTTAAAACATAAAATCCCTAAAATATTCAAAGAACCCCCAAAGCACTGTACCAAACCGGTAATCAAAGGCTTTAGCTTAGACAATTGATTGTGGGTCTAAGTAGATTGTAGAGTAAGCAGGCTAAGGCTACTCCTGACCTAATTGCTCATGAACAGACAACATAAACATAAATCTAAATTACGTGAGATTTTTGTTCTGGGTCAAGCGAGATCAGTCCTGATCTAGCGCTTACCTTGAGGCTACTACCTTAGGCCACACAAGGTCATTAAAACTCATTTGGCTGTGGGATAAAACTGCTACAAATAGACTGGTCTGGTCCTCAAGACCAGCTAGGGTCAATGTCCAGGCATCAATAGGTCTATCAGTAGAAAACTTACTCTCAATTCACATCAGCTTTGGACAGGATAGACAAAACAAGTCATAGGGTAAAGTTGTGATGAGCCTCGTTTTCTTAGTACAAAATATTTGATAAAAAGTGTATATGTTAAGGTCAGAACTGTTGCTAATGTTGGTGTGTTGTTTCCAGGAGACCATGATGGCCAATTCGTACGGAAGGCCCAGCGAGGGGGCGGAGCTAGTCAGCTCTCTGGAGTGGATGGATGATGACGTGAGCTCCCCAGACGGAGACAAGCCAATCAAAGCGCAGCGCTACAGACCAGGCGGAATGGGCCACCTGGGCAGGGAGCTGGGCAGCGAGGATATGGAGGAGGATGAGGAGGAGGAGGAAGAGGAGGGCCAGGGAGACGGGAACGCTCCCAAACGCCGAGGGCCCAAGAGGAAAAGAATGACCAAAGCCCGGCAGGAGCGCTTCAAGGCGCGACGTGTGAAGGCTAACGCCCGGGAGCGCTCAAGGATGCACGGGCTGAACGACGCGCTGGAGAACCTGCGCAGCATCATGCCCTGCCACTCCAAGACTCAGAAACTGTCCAAAATCGAGACCCTGCGGCTGGCCCGCAACTACATCTGTGCCCTGTCTGAAGCCCTGGAAGGGGACCAGTCCACGGAGAGCAGGGCCTTCATGGAGACCCTGTGTGAAGGCCTCTCCCAGCCCACCAGCAACTTGGTGGCTGGCTGTCTGCAGCTCGGGCCTGGGGGTTTTGTTGAGGAGAGGCCTGAGGACAGGAATGGGGGGAGAGGAGGGCCCACAGTCCTGGGAGGGGTGGGGATGGCCGTTAGACCAATCAGCTACTCCTCCCCCGGCCTGCCCAGCCCGCCCTATGGCACATTGGACTCCGCCCACCTGCTCCATCTGAGGGGGATGAAAGGAGGGGCTTACGAGAGCCACTCCCCTATTGAATGTAACACCCCTCCCTACGACGGCCCCCCAACACCCCCGCTCAGCATCGGCAGTAACCTGGTGGCCAAGCAGTCCTCTCCCCACTACCTCCCCCCTCACCACTACCCCCCCTCCTCCATGGGCCTGTACCAGAGCGCCCGCTACGAGCTGCCCCTGGAGATGCCCTATGACTCGTACCACCCTCCTCACATGGCACCCCCGCAGATGGGAACGGTCTATGGGGATTAAGGGCCAGAGCGGACAGATGGGGCAGATGTTACTCTCTCCAACAACACAACAGTCACCCTGCCCCAACTGGCTTCATCTAAACCTATGACTGAGGTTTTGGGAGAAATCAGACTTTGGTACTGAACACTGTGAAAGCATCCCATCGTTGTGAACAACTGGGTAGTGCTGTTGTGGACTGTTGTTTACATTTGTGTACTGTAAAGGTTAGGGCTCAACACTGTCAATGTCTGCTCATGATTGACTTTAAACCAGTTGTTTGCTGCGGTTGTTTCTGAACGCCGATTAGGTTAAAAGGCACCCACAACTTGACCATTTCCAAGGGGTTCCTATTCCTAGTTCCTATTGGTGGAAAGGCTGTCTTGAAGAAAGATTCCAGCTTGACCGCTATGACCACATTATGACCACATTATGACCACTTCTGACCAGCACTGGGAACATGAAACAGATCATTCACATAATGCATTATACATTTATTTATTATCTTATTTAATATTTATATGAACTGCTGTTAGTAATGCTGTGTTTATCCTTTTATATGTGTTTGGTCTTGGCCTTCTCTATTTGTGCTGTCCTTGTTACATTGTTGACTGACTCTGACAGTGTATCTGTTATCTCTCTGTGTCCATTTCTCCTTTGTTTTGTGTTCTTTCCTGTTTCACACTGAAAAGAGATTCTCATATAATACTGCTGGTGTAATGTTGCTGATGACCAGGGGGAAAACTGCCCATGAGGAAATGAGAAATGTCTGCTGTTGTAATGAATAGAACAAATATAAATTCCAAAATGTGATTGAAGTTGAACTCTCAGCCAGGTGGATCTTATTAATGGACATTCCTAAATAAAATATATGTATATGTTGTATACTATTCTGTCCAGACACTTTCTCCATTGCCAAATATGTTCCTTTAAATGTACAAATGTTCCTTGAGCTGAAAACGTTTGGATTGTATTTTTTAACAAACATTTTATGAATTAAAACAATGTAAACTAAGTTTTCTTGTGTGAAATTCTGAAAGTGAGTTTGCTTAGATGAAAAAACTGTCTTGTTAGGTCAAAAGACAGTCAAGGACCAACTGCAATTAGGGTGTTTGCAGGTAGTGGGAGGGAGTGATATGTGAGAGTATGGACAGGTTGTAACACACAATGAGAGAGGTGAGAGGGAGTAGAGAAGATGATGATGGGGGGGGGGTTCTAATGAGAGAGGTGAGAGGGAGTAGAGACGATGACGGGGGGGGGGGGGGGGTTCTAATGAGAGTACTTCTGTGACTACTGTTATTATGCTACCACCCCCTGAGAAAATCTTTTTCCCACACACGCCCACACACGCACACACACACACAAACACACACACCCCCCTAGGCTTACAGGTGGAGACCAGAAAGGGAGTGAGAAACGAGCATGCAACAGAGAGAGAGAAGGAGAGAGAGAGAGAGAGGAGAAAGAGCGCTAAAGAGAGAGAAGAAGAGAGAGCGATAAAGAGAGAGAGAAGGAGAGGGAGCGATAAAGAGAGAGAGGAGAGAGAGCGATAAAGAGAGAGAGAAGGAGAGAGAGAGGAGAGAGAGAGAGAGGAGAAAGAGCGCTAAAGAGAGAGAAGAAGAGAGCGATAAAGAGAGAGAGAAGGAGAGAGAGCGATAAAGAAAGAGAGAAGGAGAGAGAGAAATAAAGAGAGAGAGGAGAGAGAGCGATAAAGAGAGAGAGAAGGAGAGAGAGCGATAAAGAGAGAGAGAGAGAAATAAAGAGAGAGAGGAGAGAGAGCGATAAAGAGAGAGAGAAATAAAGAGAGAGAGGAGAGAGAGCGATAAAGAGAGAGAGGAGAGAGAGCGATAAAGAGAGAGAGAGAGGAGAGAGAGAAATAAAGAGAGAGAGCGATAAAGAGAGAGAGAAGGAGAGAGAGCGATAAAGAGAGAGAGAAGGAGAGAGAGAAATAAAGAGAGAGAGGAGAGAGAGCGATAAAGAGAGAAAGAAGGAGAGAGAGCGATAAAGAGAGAGAGAGAGAGAGGAGAGAGAGAAATAAAGAGAGAGAGGAGAGAGAGCGATAAAGAGAGAGAGAAGGAGAGAGAGAAATAAAGAGAGAGAGGAGAGCGAGCGATAAAGAGAGAGAGAAGGAGAGAGAGCGATAGAGAGAGAGAGGAGAGAGAGAAATAAAGAGAGATAGGAGAGAGAGCGATAAAGAGAGAGAGAAGGAGAGGGAGCGATAAAGAGAGAGAGAGAAGGAGAGAGAGTGAAAAAGAATAGAGAGAAGGAGAGAGAGCGATAAAGAGAGAGAGAAGGAGAGAGAGCGATAAAGAGAGAGAGAAGGAGAGAGAGAGGAGAGAGAGAGAGGAGAAAGAGCGCTAAAGAGAGAGAAGAAGAGAGAGCGATAAAGAGAGAGAGAAGGAGAGAGAGCGATAAAGAGAGAGAGAAGGAGAGAGAGAGAAGGAGAGCGAGCGATAAAGAGAGAGAGGAGGAGAGAGAGAGCGATAAAGAGAGAGAGAAGGAGAGAGAGCGATAAAGAGAGAGAGGAGGAGAGAGAGCGATAAAGAGAGAGAGAAGGAGAGATAGAAATAAAGAGAGAGGAGAGAGAGCGATAAAGAGAGAGAGAAGGAGAGAGAGAAATAAAGAGAGAGAGAGCGATAAAGAGAGAGATAAGGAGAGAGAGCGATAAAGAGAGAGAGAAGGAGAGAGAGCGAGGAGAGAGAGCATAAAGAGAGAGAGGAGAGAGAGAGATAAAGAGATAGAGAGGAGAGAGAGCGATAAAGAGAGAGAGCGATAAAGAGAGAGAGAGAGAGAGAAAGAGAGAGACATGAAAAATGGAGATGCATAAAGGGGAGTTTTGCTGTTATATGGCCACTGTGGGTCCATTGTAAATGCAGCCTGTTCTTTCTCTTGACCCCTGACCCTGCATTGTGCTGAGGTTGCTGGCTCTGGAGGGAAAGACAGCTGGGAGAAACAGAGGGGAGGGACATTTCTCTGACAGACAGCTAGGGGGCCAAATGCACGGGAGGGTGAGCTACACCCCCTCATAAACCCGCCTACATCCAATCCCATCCCTCTTCATTCAGCATTGGAATGACACATAACTTTGCTCACACGCACGCATACACACACGCACGCACAGACACACGCACACACATACATAGACAGGTGGAAGATGGTAATGCAACGAGTATTTGTGCGAGGGTGTGTGTATTGGGTGTGTGTTGCTGGGCAGACATTATTCAGAAGCTGTCTGGCATTTGAACAATTGAAACCTCTAAAAAGCTGTGTGGTTCTCAAGAAGACAACAAAGGTTATTGTGGGTGAATGTTGAAGGATGAGGAGATTGTCTTGATAGCAAGTCAGCCAACAATATATTTGGGGGGGTGAGAGGAAGAGAGATGAAGAGAGGAAGACAGGAAGAGAGAGAGAGACAAAACAAAGAGAGCGAGAGAGAGTGTGGGAGACAGAGAGCGTCACTGCTCACTCTTCACTGAGAGACATGATGACACTGTCACTAACAGTGGAGTCCATCTGCCCTCACTCTCAGTGTATAAAGATCAGAAACCTCTTGTGAACAAATATTTCATACCAAACAGACAATAGATATTATACCTTCACTGTATGTCTCACTGATAGGCAGAGTGAAGGTTATGAAATCTTACTTTACAAAGAAATGTCAACAGACAAGCCAAGTTGCCCTCCTCCTTTTTTTCTCTTACATCATTCAAGCCGCTCCCACTCTTTCCTTCTCGACTCTTCCCACTCTCCTCCCTCAACTTCATCTCTCATCTCTCTTTTCATCTTTTGGTTTAGCTACACTAATCCATTTGCTGGCTCTTAATGAAAGAGTGGATGTGCGGAGGCTGGATTGCAGCAGGATGAAGTTTGGTGATTAAGATGGCTGGCCTCATAGGGCAGAGAGGGAGGCTTTCGCTGTTGTAATAATCCTGTACTATTCAACTGGGCTCAGTTCTCTCGCACGCACGCACGCACACACGCACACACACACACACGCAAGCATGCACACACACACGCACGCACGCGCGCATGCACGCACACGCACACACACACTAATACAAACTAACACACACCAGGCGGGTGATGTAGCAGGGGGTTGGGTGGGCACAACACAGGGATGAGGCAGGAGGGGGCAGGGACGGTGTGCAGGGTGTGTGTGCGTGTGTGGGGTGAGAGGGGTTTAGGTGTTAAAGAGCTGTGAATGGTTGTGGGAGCGGGGCGTGTTGACTCTGACCCTGATGACCCCCCTCCACCCCACAGTTTCTTCACTGTAGAGTTGACCGAAAGAGGAACAGGAGAGAAGGGACAGATGGGCTCTTTTACTGGAGGAAAGCAATGGAGTGACATGAGAAGACCCGAGTGAGAGGGAGAGTTAACATGAACACATGAGCACTGTGGGGATGAGCAAGAGAGGGATGAGTAAAAGGGAGATAAGAGAAGAGAGACAAAGAGAAGAGAGAGAATGTGAACGCGAGAGAGAGAGAAAGAAAGAGTGGAATAGAGGGAAAGAGTATAAGATCTATAATCAGTCGCTAGTGTAATCAGTCGCTAGTGTAATTGCATTTTGCTGCCTTAAAATTTAATCTAAAATGTACATAGCGATCTACACAACCTACTCCAAATTAAAAATAAATAATAATTAAGATGTATTTAGTGCATATGTTGGAAGCACCTTTGGCAGACATCACAATTGTGAATAATTTTGAATAAGATTCTACCAACCTTGCACAATTCTTAGAGCACCTGGATTCACCTGGTCAGTCTACACTCTTAGAAAAACGGGTTCCAAATGGGTTCTTCAGCTGACCCCATAGGATAACTCTTTTTGGTTCCAGGTAGAACCCTTTTTGGTTCCAGATTGTCACGGATCCCTCCGGAACTTTCATTAAGCACCCCTGTCCCCTATTCCCACTGATTAGTACTTGTATAAGTGTGCCCTTTAGTTTCCATTGGGCTGTCCATTATTGTTCCAATGTCCGTTGGTGCGTGTGATTACCTGTGCTGTGTGTTTTGGGCTTTCGTACCCTTGTGGATTGGGCAGATGATTACGGGTCTCGTCCCATGTGTTAATCATTGTGCGTGTGTGTATTTATTTGAGGTACTCCTCGCTCTTTGTTTGGGTTTCAACCCGGTTGACTTGTGTACGTGCTTGTTTGGTCTTCGTCCCCGTGCCCTTAGACGGCACGCCGTAATTTGGGTACAACAGAAAAAACTATTACGCATTCCTGCACCTGTCTCCCGATTCTTCATGCCAACGTGACACAGGTAGAACTCTTTTGGGTTCCATGTAGAACCCTCTGTGTAAAGGGTTCTCAAATGGGTTCTACCTAGAATGAAAAGGGGTTCTGCTATGGGGACAGCCAAATAACTATTTTAGGAGTGTATGTAATGGAAAGAGCAGGTGTTCTTAATGTGTTGTATACTCAGTGTATATCCATTGCTTTTGTCAAAATTGCTCAAGCTCAGAAAATTTGGTTACAAATCATTGATGGACAGCAATATTCAAACCTTGTCTCAGATTTTCAAGCAGATTTAAGTCAAGACTGAGACTGGACCATTCAAGAGCACCCAACACCACTTGGAAAGCCATTCTGGTGTGTCTGCATTAAAAGTGAAAAATAAAACTCTCTAGGTTTTCAGAAAATTATGGTGGGTTTTCCTCTAACTTTCTGCCTGGGCGTTGCTCATTTATACAGATGTATGATCTTAATTTGATCACTCTTTTGCTACAGACAATGTTCCTGTAAAGCAGGAAATGCAAACTTGTGGTGTATTTTAGTTTTAAAAAGGCTTCTAAAGTTTAATTTCCACTTTATAATGTCGCACTTGATTTGCCCTCATTATGAATGTATCAACCCCTACAAAAATCTCTATTAATTATAATCCACATAGTAATTCACATTTCTTGTTGCTGCATGATTATTTTCCTGCTATAGTAAACTAGCTCAAATTAAGATCCTACATCTGTATTTATTTTGATCCTGACAAACTCCCCAGTCCTTCCCCGTGACAAGCATACCCAAAACATGATGCTGCCACCACAATACTTGAAAATACAGAGGATCAACAACATTGCATTCACTCCACATTATTGGACCATATGACAAAGTTAAAAGAAGAAAAAAAATCGCTCCAAATCATCTACTCTGTTTTCAACAAGGCCATTAAGAAGACAACATGGCAAATACAACGTTTTGGCCTAAATAAAAAACTACAGGTTTGGGTCAAATCCAATACAACACAACAGAGAGAAACCCTCTGTATTTTCAAGTATTGTGGTGGCAGCATCATGTTATGGGAATGCTTGTCACCGGCAAGGACTGGGGAGTTTGTCAGGATCAAAATAAATATTAAAGGAGCAAAGCCAATGTAAATATTTAGAGGAAAACCTGCTTCAGTCTTTTGAAAACCTAACGCTGGGATAGTTTTATTTTTCAATTGGACAGTTACACAAATGTTAAAGACACTTCAAGAGGTGTTGAGTGTTCCTGAAATGAACTGATCTTAAATCTGCTTGAAAATCAGAGACAAGGTTCGAATATTGCTGTCCATCAATGATTTCCAACCAAGTTACTGAGCTTGAGCAATTTTGACAAAAAAATGGATATATGTTGCCCTAAGTGTTGGTAGAATCTTAGAAAAAATTATTCACAGCTGTAATGGCTGCCAAAGGTGCTTTGCTTTCACCAAGTATTCACTCTGGGGTGTGAAGACAAATGCAATCAAGACATGTCTTACAATAGGTTTTTTATTGATTTGGAAAATGTTCTATAATAGTTTTCTCTTTCAAAATGTGGAGTAGGTTTGGTAGATCTGTAGGAAAAAAATCTAATTTAATCCCTTTTCAGATCAAATTTGAAGGCAGCAAAATGTAAAGACAGAGCAAGGGGTGTGTAGACTTTCACAAGGCACTATATTTCTATCCAAGAGGAGGCCCAATTGTCTGTCTGTCTGTCTGTCTATCCAACCTCTGTACTGGCTTGAGATGAGACCACCCACTGAGAGGTCAGTTTACTGTGGTTATTAGGTCATCTGGGTTCAAGGGTCAGGGGTGGGAGTGGTCTAAGAGCTTCTTGGTGGTCAGTTTCATCACATCATCCACTTGAGTACTAACAATCTATGCTGTTACACAATATTTACATCAAATGTGCACCCAGTCCAATATAGATGTCAGTTCAGTATTAGATCATGTTGGAGCAGAGGAGATATATTTGAAACCGTAATCCTGACATAAACGGACATCCCACGCTTGGCTTGAGCGAAATATATTGCTTTGTTTTTACAAGGATTTAACATAAGCCTCTCTCTGTGTGTGTGTGTGTGGGGGGGGGGGGGGTAAATGTGCTAGCTCTGATGCTTGTTCTTCTGAACTTCAAGCACAATGAAACACACATACAGAGTCAACATTGACTATTGATCACTCTGATCAGAGAGAGAGGCTGATCAGTATGTGAGAAAACAGGGGAAGAGGAGGGAGGAGTGATAGAGAGGTGAATGTGGGGGAATGGAGTTAGATTGGTGGTCTTGGAGTAACAGATTGTGCAGGGCCATCGTGTTCAGAGGTTCTGTATTCATGATTCTCTGAGTGAAATATTGGCTGGTGACACCTGTCAGTTGTTGTGTATTTAAATTGTATGATATGCAGTACCGGTTCCAGGCATAAGTGGTATTTTAGGGCCCCCGGCTGCTAGGGGGCCCCCGACCCCCAAAAATACTTTAATTATTATTTGTTTTACCTCTGTCAGGGTCTCAACGTACTATTGAGAGTGATAATAGTACAATACACAAGGTGCAATATTGAAATTTGGTTGGTAATTTTCTCTTGTTATGTCAGTCACTGACAGTCACTCAATTAGCTACAGTATGTCAGCTAAAATGTATTTGATTGGTAGTTAGTCTAGCCAGCTATCTAAACTTGCAGTAATCATGGCCGAATACTGACTGGGAACACAGGGCATGTGCCCAGGGGCCCTGACCTCCAGGAAGCCAAATTGATTTTGTTAGTCATTCTAACTCAGATATCATATTAACATGGCATGTAATGACTTTTGTAATGACTTGCAAAATGTGTAAACTTGCAAAAAACTTGCTTAAAAACTGCAAACATTTCTCTCCACCACGTGGCAAAATGGGTAGAATTGCAGGAAATTAGCTGTAAAACAAACAAAAAATGATCTCTCTGCCACATAGCAAAATGTAACGTCCTGACCAGAGTTCTTATGTGTTTTGCTTGTTTAGTGTTGGTCAGGACGTGAGCTGGGTGGGAATTCTATGTTGTGTGTCTAGTTTGTCTGTTTCTGTGTCCAGCCTAATATGGTTCTCAATCAGAGGCAGCTGTCAATCGTTGTCCCTGATTGAGAATCATATATAGGAGGCTTGTTTTGTGTTGGGATTTTGTGGGTGATTGTTTCCTGTCTTCTGTCTTTGTGTCCTGCACCAGATAGGACTGTTTCGGTTTTCACATTTCTTGTTTTGTTGTTTGTAGTGTTCTAATATATTCTTTATTAAATCATGCTGAACATTAGCCGCGCTGCGTTTTGGTCCTCTTCTTCATCCCAGGAAGAAAACCGTTACACAAAATGAGTAGAATTGCATGAAATGTGTTATAAAATTGCTTTAAAGGTCCAATGCAGCCATTTTTTTCAAAATATTAATATTAAATAATTTCTGGGTAACAATTAAGTACCTTACTGTGATTGCTTCCAATTAAAATGGTAAAAAAGATACAAAAATATTTTTTTAGCAAAGACCAATTTCTCTGTCTGGGAGTGGTCAGAGTAGGGAGGGGAAAACTGACAATTAGCTGTTATTAGCAGACAGGTGGGAAAACTCTTTCTTATTGGTCTATTAACTAATGTACCACATAGTGATGTCACCGTGGAGGGCCAAAACTACATCCCACCAAAACAGGCTGAAATTTCAGGCGGTCTTTTCAAACAGCTCTTACACTAAAAGAGCATTATCATCATGTTCACAATTTCACAGTATTATTGCAACCTCATAGTGTGAAAATATATATAAAATATAGAACTGTTTTGTTGCGAGGTGGGAGGCCCCCCAACCAAATCTCGCTTAGGGCCCCGAAAAGGCTACAGCCAGCCCTAATGATATGGCATGATACCTCTGTACACAGGTTAGCCTACATCTACAAGTGGGACACTACCGTACCACCTGAGGATTGTACACAATTATAAACCTAAACAAAAAAAGAAACATCCCTTTTTCAGGACCCTGTCTTTCAAAGATAATTCATTAAAATCAAAATAACTTCACAGATCTTCATTGTAAAGGGTTTAAACACTGTTTCCCATGCTTGTTCAGTGAACCATAAACAATTAATGAACATGTACCTGTGGAACGGTCATTAAGACACAGCTTACAGACGGTAGGCTATTAAGGTCACAGTTATGAAAACTTAACACATTAAAGAGGCCTTTCTACTGACTCTGAAAAAACAAACAAAAGAAAGATGCCCAGGGTTCCTGCTCATCTGTGTGAACATGCCTTAGGCATGCTGCAAGGAGGCATGAGGACTGCAGATGTGGCCGGGGCAATAAATTGCAATGTCATACTGTGAGACGCCTAAGACAGCGCTACAGGGAGACGGGGCGGACAGCTGATAATCCTCGCAGTGGCAGACCATGTGTAACAACACCTGCACAGAATCGGTACATCCGAACATCACACCTGCAGGACAGGTACAGGATGGCAACAACAACTGCCCGAGTTATACCAGGAACGCACAATCCCTCCATCAGTGCTCAGACTGTCCGCAATAGGCTGAGAGAGGCTGGACTGATGGCTTGTAGGCCTGTTGTAAGGCAGGTCCTCACCAGACATCACCGGCAACAACGTCGCCTATGGTCACAAACCCACCGTCGCTGGATCAGGCAGGACTGGCAAAAAGTGCTCTCCACTGACAAGTCACGGTTTTGTCTCACCAGGGGTGATGGTCAGATTTGCGTTTATCGTCGAAGGAATGAGCGTTACACCGAGGCCTGTACACTAGAGTGGGATCGATTTGGAGGTGGAGGGTCTGTCATGGTCTGGTGCGGTGTCACAGCATCATCGGACTGAGCTTGTTGTCATTGCAGGCAATCTCAACGCTGTGCGTTACAGGGAAGACATCCTCCTCCCTCATGTGGTACCCTTCCTGCAGGCTCATCCTGACATGACCCCCTGACCAGCCATACTGCTCGTTCTCTGCGTGATTTACTGAAAGACAGGAATGTCAGTGTTCTGCCATAGCCAGCGAAGAGCCCGGATCTCAATCCCATTGAGCAACGTCTGGGACTTGTTGGATGGGAGGGTGAGGGCTAGGGCCATTCCCCCCAGAAATGCCTGAGAACTAGCAGGTGCCTTTGTGGAAGAGTGGGGTAACATCTCACAGCAAGAACTGGCAACTCTGGTGCAGTACATGAGGAGGAGATGCACTGTAGTACTTAATGTAGCTGGATACACCATATACACCAGTCTGTTACTTTTGATTTTGACCCCCCCTTTGTTCAGGGACACGTTATTCAATTTCTGTTCGTCACATGTCTATGGAACTTGTTCAGTTTATGTCTCAGTTGTTGAATTTCGTTATGTTCATACAAATATTTACACATGTTAAGTTTGCTGAAAATAAACACAGTTGACAGTGAGAGGACATTTCTTTTTTTGTTGAGTTTATATGTGTTACATTTACATACATTACGTGTGTGTGTGTGTGTTGTTGTTTGGAGGGATAAACAGTTTTAAGCAGCTGATCAGAGCTCAGTGTCCGAATCGCTGCATTACCACACTAATCCTGACAGAGGGAAGAGGGGTAGGGGAGGAAACTCCTCATCCTCTCTCATGAAGTACACTGCAACGGAACGTACTTACTCATTGTGCAATAATACAGCTTTGCACAATCCTCATCAATAACACGCACACACACACTACAAATACCCTCATCAGCACCACAAACGCACACACACTCTTCACTTATTTGTTCAACACAACAACAAAAAGCTTGAAAATAAACAGTACTGCAAAGCCTGCAGATGAAGCCATTATAAACATTCCAAGTTGAAAGTGGTCTACATCCAGTGTTGGGGAGTAGTTAACTACATCTAACTACATTTTGCAGTAGCTTGGTGGTAGTTAAACTAAAATAAAATATTGGTAGTGTTTTCAGTAGTTAATTACTTTTTTTCCCATGTAGAGAGAACAGAAGACATATGGTGAAGTAGGCATCAGACCTGCCTAATTCTGACTTGAAAGTGTTTGTGTTTAATATGCTAAATTACACATTCTGTTAACATCTGCCTCCAGAGCGATCTGTTCTTTCAATTTGTGGTCAGATTTAGATACCAGAATTTTTCACAAAGTTGTTTGGATGTGGTGAACTACTTTTCAAAGTATATTTTGTTAAGTAAACTATATTTTTTCTGAAGAGTATCTTTAGTGTAGTTTAACTTCCTCCAGTGTGAAGTAATTGGTAGCTTCATAAACTATCTTTTCAGAGTAGAGTAAACATACCTGATGGTTACATGATTCTACACTCATGGATTCTACACACAAATTGTACTATAATCTAAAGTAAAATTCACTGCCAATCTTGAGAAATTGCATTGCTAATAAATACATTGTCCAGTTCAAATATAGTCCAAGTACTGTATACCTAAAAGTTACAATAATAGAGTCGCAGTGCCACCTAGCGTGAGACTGCAGTCCTACAATCTTTTTCCATTGTAGATCAGAGCTGAGGCTGTTCATAAGCTTAGCCACAAGATGGCCCTAGTAGTCTAATGTTGATGGTGTTACTGGTGAAACAAAGATTTATTAGTGGAGAATCCTTGCACGATGTTACGTTTCCTCGAACGACATCATTCAGGTTGATGATGAAATTAAGACAGCAAGGCAATTCAAATACACAGACAATACGATAGGGTTGTAAACTTTTTGATAATGCTATTTAATAAGACGCGATCTAAAGTGGTAAAGCATAACGACGTTGGTTTGCACTATGGCGTAGGAATACCGTTTTTTTGTCCATCAACATTGATCTATTATGTTATAAACACGACAGCCCGTCTCTTCATGTTAGAACACAACACAGCAAAGAAGGACAACATGAGGAGGCACAGCCTACTGCAGAGTGATCTAGCGATTAATATTCACAACCACTTTCAAAGTTCTTCAGCTGTGACCACGAGGAGTGAAAACAGTGGGAGTAGAGCGAGAGGGATCAGAGGAGGGAGTGGGAGGGTATCTCAGAATCTCTTCAATTAGACATAGGACTACCGTACGTTCCCTACTGTAGAAGTGGAGCATCTAACCCATTTGCATGTAGACTGAGTTATGAAGTGAGCTACTTCTTTTATGGAATAATTAGACTAATGAAGCTAGCTGGGGAATAGACTCTAACAGAAATCTGCATACAGTCCTGCGCTATCATCATAATCTATGATTAATTACCGTGGTCAGACATGAAAAAGGATTCATCACGAAATCACACTGATTACATCTTCAAAGGAAACTTTGAAGGAAAAACGATAGAGTGTATGGTAGATAGTTATATCTATCCTCCAGGACAAGTTTGCACGCTTTACAGTTTACACAAAAATAGTTTTCTGTTTCAAATAGACTATGGATATATCATTTTCAAAAAACAGAAGCTTAGTTTTTGTGAGAAAAGAATTGCTGGGTTCTGAACATGTGTTGGACAAAATATTGGATTATGTAGATCACCAAACTTTGGTCACTTCCTGCCATAAGAATTACACTTCCAGTTACCAGTTTCATTAGAAAGAAAAGGCAACTTCTGAATGTAAGAAATAGCATCTTGGACCTTTGGTATGTTGGTATGCTGGTACCAATAGGTGTCATGCGGGGACATATAAAAGACATGTAAAGGGCCAAATGCAGCTATCAGGGAGAACTAAGACATCCTTCGTTAAGTTGCCATATTTAATAGCCACCACTATTCTTGTAAACATTTTATTAGAGAAAGGCAGCAGACAAGCGAGCTGTGTGGAGTAGAAGGAGTGCCTGTGTGGGGGATGGGAGGGAGAGATAGGGAGTGTGTGCCCCTGTAACTCTATCCTAACATTCTCAGATGGTGAAATGTGCTTACTGTTCCAGTTTGTTGCCCTTCCTTACTGTCCCCCAACCCTACCCTGCCATGGAAGGGAGCCAGAGGCAGACGCAGAAGGGGAGGTGGTAGTGTGTGTGTGTGTGTGTGTGTGTGTGTGCGTGCGTGCGTGCGTGCGTGTGTGTGAGAGAGAGCACATGCATGTGCATGTGTGTGATTTATTAATGTGTGTGTCCATAGGTCAGGATAAACTTTGAAGAGGACGGGCTGTCTGACCTGCCTGAACACATGGATATGAGTTTACATGGACACTCTCCTGCTCAGTATTCACACCGTGGGGCCCTGCCAAGCCTAACAGGACCGACACATTACTGCTTTTACTGCCTCCATCAAACACTCAGACATAATCCTGGAATATACATGCACATAAATACCCCATTACTTCATCCTTAAGAACTCCTACAGGTAACTAAATAACTAATAAATACAAATAATACTAATACACATAAATACACCCCTAAAAAAAAAAAAAAAAAATACATGCATGACTAATTCTTAAACTCAACTCAAAGCTCAAAAGTACTACTATTCTGATAAATCTAGTGCCATTTTTGGGGGGACAGGTTAATCCTAGTCCTGGAGTAAAAAGCTATTTCAAGTAACTTTTTCCACTGAGTAGGCATTTGAGTCCAGGCCTAGGTTTAATCTGTGTGTGGGAAACTGGCCCTCATGTTAAATATGTCACTTACACATCTTACAATAAATAATGAGATATACAATACTCTGTTATCTAATGCCAGTCACTCCACATGTCATTTCACTGGCAGGATAAAAGACACCGAAGAGGGGTAGAGGGGAAGAACTGACTTCTAAGAAGGCCATTTAGCACATCAGATTTAGACTGACATTTACTCGACATTGCACCATGCGTCAATCTCACTCCCTATCCACCCTCCTCCACCCCCTCCTCCCTTGCTTCTCTTATATGGCACCCTGCAAGCACATTTCATGACATCGGATCTACATTTCCTGTAAACTACTGTCGGTGCAATATCAGGAGTTAACTTGTTATGGATTAGGAGTTCTGTGTTCGTCTTCATATCAGTGTATCATTTCATATGACATAATCTAATAAAAAACAGCAGGCGATCCCATTATATTACAGCAACTCTACCCAAAATGAACTACAACTCAAATCAATCAATCAATCAAATGTATTTATAAAGCCCTTCTTACATCAGCTGATGTCACAAAGGGCTGTACAGAAACCCAGCTTAAAACCCCAAACAGCAAGCAATGCAGGTGTAAAACCACGGTGGCTAGGAAAAACTCCCTAGAATGGCCGGAACCAAGGAAGAAACCTAGAGAGGAACCAGGCTATGAGGGGTAGCCAGTCCTCTTCTGGCTGTGCCGGGTGGCAATTATAACAGAACATGGCCAAGATGTTCATATGTTCATAGATGACCAGCAGGGTCAAATAATAATAATCACAGTGGCTGTAGAGGGTGCAACAGGTCAGCACCTCAGGAGTAAATGTCAGGTGGCTTTTCATAGCCGATCATTCAGAGTATCTCTACCGCTCCTGCTGTCTCTAGAGAGTTTAAAACAGCAGGTCTGGGACAGGTAGCACGTTCGGTGAACAGGTCAGGGTTCTATAGCTGCAGGCAGAACAGTTTAAACTGGAGCAGCAGCACGACCAGGTGGCCCCGTCCGACAATACCCCCAGACAGGGACAAACAGGCAGGATATAACCCCACCCACTTTGCCAAAACACAGCCCCCACACCACTAGAGGGATATCTTCATCCACCAACTTACTACCCTGAGACAAGGCCAAGTATAGCCCAGGAAGATCTACCCCATGGCACGAACCCGAGGGGGGCGCCAACCCGGACAGGAAGATCACGTCAGAGACTCATCCCACTCAAGTGATGCACCCCTCCTATGGAAGGCATGGAAGAGCACCAGTAAGCCAGTGACTCAGCCCCTGTAATAGGGTTTGAGGCAGAGAATCCCAGTGGAGAGGGGAACCGGCCAGGCAGAGACAGCAAGGGTGGTTCGTTGCTCCAGAGCCTTTCTATTCACCTTCACACTCCGGGGCCAGACTACACTCAATCATAGGACCTACTGAAGAGATGACTCTTCAATAAAGACTTAAAGTTTGAGATCGAGTCTGCTTCTCTCACATGGATAGGCAGACCATTCCATAAAAATAACGTCCAAAGAAGGAATAGTGTAAATGATGAGATCAGAGTGTGAAAGTGTGAGAGTGTTAAAAAGACTTCTGTTTTAGTCTAAGGTAGTGGGGGCAAGGAATTATCTAGGGGAGTTGGTAAGCTTAGAAGACAATCTTAGATGCCAAATAGGAGACATTGAGATGGACTGGTACTTGTATTGCCTCTTCTCTCACCATAGTGTGTTCAATTAATTACTGTGACGATGGATGTTGGTAAAGTCTAGTTATGATGCACAGGTCCCGATGGAGCCACAGCCATTCACAACTTCTAGTGTGGCTGACATAGGAGCTCATTGGGGAGGCAGTTAAAACTAGTGTGTGAATTCATCTCTAAGTCAAACAAAACAAACACTCCTCTCCCTGTGTTATGCTTTCATCTGTCAATCTCACTTCCCTCACTCCCTCAACACCCTCTCTCTCTCTCTCTCTCTCTCCCTCTCTCTCTCTCTCTCTCTCCCTCTCTCTCTCTCTCTCTCTCTCTCTCTTTCTATCTCCAAATCCTCTCTCTCTTCCTTTCTCTCTTCCTCTCTCGCTCTCCCTAATTTCAATGACTCTTAGTTTTAACTCCCTCCCTCCTTCCCTCTATCCACTTCTCTTCTTTGAATTTGCCATCCTTCATTCTGTCCCTGCTCCCTCCTTCCGCCCTCCCTTCCCCCTCCTCACTTGCTCCCCCCCCGTCCTCACAGTTGTCCTCACATATTAAGTTCCCTGTCTTAAGAAGCAGAATTAGCTGCTGGAATCTTGTGCACTTGTTCCGTTCTCTCTCCGGGGGTGGGGAAGCAAGGAAGGATTGAAGAGAGAGAGGAGGAAAAATAGTGACAGTAAAGGAAAAGAAGCTGTGAGAAAGAAAGAGAGAGAGAGAGAAAGAGAGAGAGAGAGAGAGAGAGAGAGAGAGAGAGAGAAAAAAAGAGGGGAGGGAGTAAGAGAGGGGAGGAAAAGAAAACGTGAGTGAATAGAGTTACAGCAAAACGAGAGCGAGAGAGAAATAAGGAGAGAGAGTGTGAGGGTAAGAGAGGGAGAGAGAGTGTGAATAAGCCTGGTGTTTGATCTCTGCTTTACTGTGGGCACGTGGCTGCGTACACTCTACGTCTCTCTCATCTCTCTCTCACTCACTCTGAGTGTGTTTGTTTTTATGTGGTAAGCTCTCTGTAGTATTGTGATTCATATGTTCTCCTACAGTTACGTGCGATTCTATAGGATCTGCTTGGATTCGCTCCTTCTCTCTCATCCCTCTGTGAACAAGAGGACAACATTTTCTCTCATCATTCATACC
Organism: Salvelinus fontinalis; assembly: GCF_029448725.1. Lineage (NCBI taxonomy): Eukaryota > Metazoa > Chordata > Actinopteri > Salmoniformes > Salmonidae > Salvelinus > Salvelinus fontinalis. Next base: position 40,865,165 of record NC_074667.1, on the reverse strand, counting down.
GGTTAATTCTGGGGAATCTGTACAATTTTGAAGTACTAGATCCATTCAACCAAGGAGGAGAGGAGCTGCCAATGTGGGGCTCAGGTAAGAACACTTCAATATTGGAAATATTGACAATCTTATGCACTAATCTTTGTTTACTGCATAATATTATCAGTGTCATAAGGCTAGAAAATATCCCAATATGTCACAACACAGGTCATAACATGTCATAACATTGCCATCATTTATATTTGTCAAGTTATGACGTATGCTATGAAGCTTTACGACATGTTTACAACATCGTAATAAAATGTTATGGCGAGGAGTTCAAGTGTTACCTAAAAACTTTTATGATGTCACATTTTCTAGGGCCTGTTACACTATTTAGTGTAAAATACTGTAATGACCCTAGCCTTGGTAAGTTAAAAGCAATTTCAAGTGTGGTACTGTGGTTAGATTGCCTTAATGAATGGCTGTTCTGACTATCCCCTGAAGTGACTGAAATATTACATTCACCACAATACTGAGAAACTTATTTGTCAATACTACATTCTCCAAAAAGTGACACAGTTAATTTTTAATACTACAGTACATTCACCACAATACTGAGACAGTTATTTGTTAATACTACATTCACCACAATACTGACACAGTTATTTGTCAGTACTACATTCACCAATATACTGACACTTAGCAATACATGTTCTGGCAGTTTGTATTGGAGCAATATGGTCCAGGCAACAGCCTGTCTGTGACAGTATGGGTATGTGAATATAATATTTCAATTTTACATCACGTATGTAGGCTATGGGGTCAAATCTATAGCTATGGCTCATATAATAGTCTATAGAATCAAGAGTGAGAGACATCTGTGAGCAGTGAGTAGTTTTTCAAAGTGTCTGGTAACTGTGACAGGGCTTCTCAAGGGTGTGTGTTTTACACAGTAGGGTGTTAGAGTGTGTGTGTGTGTGTGTGTGTGTGTGTGTGTGTGTGTGTGTGTGTGTGTGTCTGTGTGTGTCTGTGTGTGTGTGTGTGTGTGTGTGTGTGGGTGTGTGTGTGTGTGTGTGTGTGTGTGTGTGTGTGTGTGTGTGTGTGTGTGTGTGTGTGTGTGTGTCTGTGTGTCTGTGTGTGTGTGTGTGTGTGTGTGTGTGTGTGTGTGTGTGTGTGTGTGTGTGTGTGTGTGTGTGTGTGTGTGTGTGTGTGTGTGTGTGTGTGTGTGTGTGTGTGTGTGTGTGTGTGTGTGTGTGTGTGTGTGTGTGTGTGTGTGTGTGTGCGTGAGTGAGTGAGTGAGTGAGTGTGTGTGTGTGCGACTGTGCGTGTGTTCGTGCATGCTTGTTTGTGTGTGATTTCTGAGAATATCAATATTTGATGAGACATAAGCAACCCTTTATGGCTGAACTTTCACAATACACCTACCTGCATTCTCACCTTTCTCTAGCAGACTCTACATTCATCACCACATTGAGAGAAGCAGGGAGAAAAGTAAAGAGAGGAGGATGAGGAGGACAGAGAGTCCCCTATTTGGATAGACCACCTTATAGTCCTAAGAAACACATCCCTTAAAAACAAGTCAGGGAGAAGAGGATCCTAACAGGGACATGACAAAAACACATATTTTTTACACAAGCATTTCGCCACATCTGCAATAATACCTGCAATATGTGTAGATTTGGCATACGGAGAGGGATACATTGGAGAGAGAATGTGTGAGAAAGAGATAGCATAATTATGCGTAGTCTCATTCACAGCAAATTAGGAGAACCTACTGTAGAAGCACGCCACACAAGGCTCCTTTTTGTGTGGCTGAATCACCAGTCTGTACACCCAGCGCTTGACTTGGACTGAAATAGGTACCAGTACACATTTTTGGTGCAGGTACTGTTTATATGTAGGTGCCGGAACTCTGCAATATTTGTAAACCAATATTTTATATCAAGTGCCGGAACTCAGTTCTGGTGTGTACCGGCCCTAGTCAAGAACTGTGTTCACCTGTATAACATTAACCCCAAGTTGTGGCCTTACCAACACAATCTACACAATATACTCTGATGACATTGGCTGTAGTATTGTTGACACTTGGTGTTATCTTTCTACACAGTAGGAGCTCTGAGAGCACTGTTTACTGTGCAGGGAGACGTAACATGCCTGTGTGAAAGCAGACATTACAGTGTGTTTTGTCTATGAGAGGGAGCAATAGATACAGAAGATGGGAAGTAACTTATAATTGTGCATATAAGCCCATGTAATGCACCTTAAACTGTAGATGTATGGCCAACTACATTAATGTCATGTCTGTAGCAGAGCAAAATATCAATATGTGTCACCAGCTGAAACATTTCTGATAGTGTAAATATCTGGTTTGATTTAATTTGAACAGTCACTTGTACAGAGCTGAGCAGGACAAGCAGTTCTCACCAGTTTCTCCACTCTCTTATAGCAGGCTAAGCTCATGCCACAGTACATCATGTGGGTATGTCATGTAGAAGTTATGTCCTAGTCCTGTGTTATTTACTGTCTGTGGACAGTAGGCAGATATGTTTAGCTCTCTGTGTCTGTATTTACTTACAGTGACTTCAGGTCTCCATCTGGTCACACCTATTTAAACCTCCTGTCTCTCTGTCTGTCTGTCTCTTATTATAACCCAGGAAATGGACTGGGGGTGCCATTGGTACACAGAGGACCTGACACTGGTCTAAACACACCACTAGGGGGGAGTAAACTCTACAGCGAACGGTTATTTAACACTCGCCTACAAAAAAGATTAACCAATAAAAATAGCTTACTACTCTATAAGAGGCGAGGTGCTATGGTGTATAGAGGGAAGATTGGGACATGAACCTGCTTCACACAACGACCGGGTCACAGGATCATCAGGGTGATCTCAGGGCTGTTCCCATGGTGATAATTGGCATATAGGCTGAAGCAGTGTTGTATGCAAGAATTTATTAAACTAAGAATCCATGTATGCATATGTATTTTTAATACAGTATGTATGTGAGTTTGTTGATGAGTGTGTATGCTGTGTGTGTACCACCCTGCATCCCACTGCTGGCTTTCTTCTGAAGCTAAGCAGGGTTGGACCCTGGATGGGAGACCAGATGATTTTGGAAGTGGTGTTGGAGGTCCAGTAGGGGGCACACTTCCCTCTGGTCTCAATAGATCCCAGTACAGGGAAGGGGACATTGCCCTGCATGGGTGCTGTCTTTCATGATTGGGATGTTAAAACAGGAGTTCTGACTCTCTCTGGTCACTAAAGATCCCATGGCACTTATTGTAGGGGTGTTAACCCTGGTGTCCTGGCTAAATTCCCAATCTGGTCCTCATACAATCATGGCCACATAAAAAATAAAAACAGATTTAACCTTTATTTAACTAGCCAAGTCAGTTAAGAACAAATTCTTATTTACAATGACGGCCTACCCTGGCTAAAACCGGGTAACGCTGGGTCAATTGTGCCCCGCCCTATGGGACTCCCAATCACGGCCGGATGTGATACAACCTGGATTCGAGCCAGGGACTGTAGTGACGCCTCTTGCAATGAAATGTAGTGCCTTAGACCACTGCGCCACTCGGGAGCACCCCCAGTGACCTAATCATCCCCACACTAACCCCAGGTCGTTGCTGTAAAATATAATATGTCATCTGACTTGGTAAAATAAGTGTCAAGTGTGTGTGTGGCACTAGACTTGAGGTGTGGTGCGTAGCCCTATCACTGCTCATAATACCTACTCGGTGTATTAACCCCATTGCACTGATGGCATTCTTAGTGGGTCAGACAGAGTAGTGTTCAGAGGCATTGTTGAGATGGACTTATGTTGCATTAGCTTTGGTCTGGCTCATTCTGGTTCAAAGACAAGGCTGTCAGGCCTTAGGGGATGGTTCACTTGTATTACACGTCTTTAGTCAGCCTGGTCTCATAGACTAGACGTCATAGTAAACAAAAATACCGGACACTCAAATTAGTATGAGAGGTTAAGTTTGGTATGGTTACAAAAGGCAAAAGTGTGGGTGTTTGGTCGGGTTGGATCGGTGGCTGTATAACGCGAATGTCTCAAGGACAACTTTAGCATTTTGGCAAATTAGAAACCTTGCAACTACGTACTACTTTTGGTCTCCCTTCCCATAACCCTAACCATAACCCTAACCTTAACCTTAACCCCTAGCCTAGCTAACGTTACCTGCCCGAATGCATAGTGCCAACGGTAAAGTTTGGTGGGGGAGAAATAATGGTCTGTGGCTGTTTTCCATGGTTCAGGCTAGGCCCTTTGGTTCCAGTGAAGGGAAATCTTAATGTGACAGCATTCAATGACATCCTATACGATTCTGTGCTTCAAACTTTATGGCAGCAGTTTGGGGAAGGCCCTTTCCTGTTTTAGCATGACAGTGTCCCGGTGCACAAAGCGAGGTCCATACAGAAATGGTTTGTTGAGATCGGTGTGGAAGAAATTGACTGGCCTGCACAAAGCCCTGTCCTCAACCCCATTGAACACCTTTGGGATGAATTGGAACGCCGACTGTGGACCAGGCCTAATCGCCCAACATCAGTGCCCAACCTCAATAATGCTTTTGGCTGAATGGAAGCAAGTCCCCATAGCAAACATCTAGTTGAAAGCCTTCCCAGAAGAGTGGAGGCTTTTATAGCAGCAAAGGGGGAACCAACTCCATATTAATGCCCATGATTTTGGAATAAGACGTTCGACAAGCAGGTGTCCACATACTTAAGGTCATGTGGTGTATCATACAATTGTAATTCATTACATATCATATGAATTGTAATTCTTAACATATCATACGAAATGGATGATGGACATCCACAAATTAATACATACCATACCCAACATAACATTTTGAGTGTCCTGGGTTTTCGTTTACTATGTTAGGTCAACCCCTGAGTCCAGGTTGCTTTAGTTGTCAGATGAGGTCTTGATTAAGAGTTGGTCCGGCTCTTCTGAACCATCTGTTTACGACCAGGGATAAAATTAGAGTTTAACAAGCTTGTCCACGTGGTTATGGCTTTTATCACTGCAATTGGAGAGAGGGATATGGCGAGGAGCGAGGGATAGTAAAAGGAGAGAGACAGTAAAAAGAGAGGCTAAGGGTAAAAAGAGTCACACAGATAACCATATCAAGGCATCCAATAACACAGGTTTAATTGGGTAATCCTGAACAACTCTAGATGACATTATATGAAACCAAAGACACAAGATGTACTTAATTTACAACGTTTCAGACTGAGATAGTCATTCAGGCTGGGGTCTAGATACTCCAACGCTTCGCTATTTTTGCTACCTATTTATTATTTTACAGCGGAACTCCCAGTCCTCACTTCTCACTCTCACCGATCTAAAAACTAGGGCTGTAGCGGTGACCATATTAGCGCCACATCGGCAGTCACGAGTCATGACCACAGTCAAATTCCACGTGAAAGTCACGGTAATCTCTTCATGTGAACTCTGGCCATGCGTTGGTAGTACCCACCTTGCTAACATCCATCAGGTCCTAATGGCCTGGTACTCTCTATTGTCCCTCTAACCACTCAGACTGACATCAACGCAAATGAAATCGAAAATCACATCAAACCATTATCAGCCAAACAGTATTGTGCTGTTAAAACACCTCACTGTGATCATCAATTTGAAAAAACAAGTTCAACAAGTTGAAACTGAGTGGAAAACATGGGCATTGTTAATGTTGTTACAGCCTAACACAACGAAATGGACAGCGCTTTCTAAGATTAATTAAATTAATTAAAAACACCCATTCGCATATTAGAGTTTATGCATACCCATAGGCCTATATATGAACCCATGCACGAACAACAACAAAAAACGTTATTAAAATAATGACTGTGCGGTTATATAATACATAGCCTAACGCATATTACACACAAAAAAAACATTTAAAAAACGGTGTTAATTAAGTCTTAAGTACCTAATCGGTCTAGCCTATACTCCAAAATTAAACTAATTCTAGTAATGGCATTTGAGTGTGGACTGTATTATTATGCATACTGGATGGACTGGTTACCTGATGCTACACTCCAACCTTTCTATCCACGATTCTGGGAGAAAACGCATAGGCCTAGTCGGTGCTGTTGGTTCATTGACTGGCCCGCAACAAGGAGTCGCTAGAACACAATGAGCCAAGTAAAGCCCCCCAGCCAAACCCTCCCCTAACCCGGCCAGTTGTGATACAGCTTGGGATCGAACCCAGGTCTGTAGTGATGCCTCTAGCACTGCTATGCAGTGCCATAGACGGCTGTACCACTCTGGAGGCCCTTATTAGACATTTTTTAAATCTAGATGTTCCAAAGGCACACATCAACGGCTTGTATCTGGCTTGTATGTGTGGAGGCCTGGAGATGATAAACATATTTATGTTAATTAATGGTAAATTACCGTGAGGCCGGCAGTCTTTTGCATGACAATAACCTGCTGAAAATGTTTTATGACCGCCACAGACCTACTTAAAACTCCTGTGATACCACACACACACACATATATGCACACACACACACACACACACACACAGTACAAACACAAAACCCCTCCCTCCCTGCTTTGTCACCCGAGCCCGGAGGTATGGTTTCAGGCTCTCATGGTGACATCCATTAAAGTCGAACAGTGTCTGTCCCTCGGCCCAGAGACAGCTCCATTAGCACCTGGACCATTGGCCACAACAACAACCCTACCTGCATTATTCAAACTGACTCTACTAATAAGGAAACCTTATAGCCTCCACACACACACACACACACACACACACACACACACACACACACACACACACACACACACACACACACACACACACACACACACACACACACACACACACACACACACACACACACACACACACACACACACACACACACACACACACACACACACACACAGACACCCTGTCCCCTTGCCCAGCTATATAATTTTTTACTGATGCGTTTTGGCCACATCAAAGTGAGAAAGGGTCTGACTCAGAGATGGACTACTCCATGCTGAATCACAATAGGGGTCAGATGGCGTATTCGTGAGGGATTTGGGAACATTGTTTGTTAGTAAATGGTTGATTGAACACAATGGGTGTGCATGTAATACAATGCCGTAAATGTAATAAGCTACTTGATGATGGTAGGACATTGATGTCAGTATTTCCCATCAGAGAACGATAATTATAGAGAGGAATGAATCTCCAGCACCTCTGCCTGTCACACCGCTGTCAACCTCCTCTTTAATTCTGCCATACCAGTTCATCTTTCTCCCTCCTTCCACCTTATCCCTTAATCCCTCATCAGTTTGCATTTATCTCAATCTCACCTCCCCTCCCTCCATCCCCTCCACCAGCCTTTCAAGCTGTCATTCACCATCCCATCTCTACCTCTCTTTTCTTTACGCTGTTCTGTCCACACAATTCTACTACGCTACATGTACATTCAGTATGACTACACAGCAAATTGTCCAGTGTTGACTTTTCAATGTTACATTTCTAGTCTTGATTCAGAAGTTAAATTCACTCTGTAAGAGTGAAAATAACACTCAGTGGTATACAATAACCCCTATTGTTGCTGTTAATAACCAGAGTTATTGTTTTACACTGTGGAGGGTAAAAACCACACCCAGCATTATCATATTTCCCAGCATGCTCTACTGCATGTAGATTTTTTAGGATTGTTTTTAATATCTATGTATTTGCATGTACATTGATTGATTAATCTTATGCTACACAAAGATAATAATAATAATAATAATATATATATTTTATATACTCTTTTCATACCAAGTAGAATATCAAAGTCACTTTAAAAACAAAATAAACCAAAAACAATTTAACAAAACAAATATAAAAGAACGTATCTTGAGAGGAGGGAGCATAGATGGCAGAGCCAGGTAGGAAGGTAGAGACATCTGACAGACAGATGCTCCTCAATGGGCAACTCGTCGTCATCGGTAGTCACAGCTCCTCCTCCGTAGGTAGGCTGGATCATCCACTACTGAAATGTAGCACCCACCTGGGCTATGCTTTGGCGACTGTAAAAGCGCCAGTAAGACCACCACACCGCAGCAGTGGTCCAGAAAAGCCCCAGATGAAGCGAGCCTCTGCATCCCCTCACGCCGCAGTCCACTTCCCTCTAGGAACTGGGGCAGGAGGCTAAAAAGCCAATGCTGTTGAGCATCATTCAGATCATATTAGCTAGCCAAGCCAAATATAAACTGACCTGCCATAATCAGTCCTGCAATTCCGTGGAACACCACCAGATATTACAGTTCATCTATTAACAAGTTATCAAAAACAAAAAAAGTTGATTCAATAAAGCAAAAAACAACAACACATATAAACAATAAAATATATACAATATTTACAGAGCTCTCTGCCTAGGCTACCTCACATTGCCATGGTAACCACAGAATGATTCATGTGAATGATTTTCCTAAACTGATCCAATCAGTTAGTTAGATTTATTGCACCTGTTACTGAAATGGTTGTTGCAGTTAAAATGTTTTAGGTAGTCTCCTTTATCAAGTTCCACTATCCTGACAGTCATTCTGAATGGGAGTTGTGGGTGAATAAAAAATTGTTGGATATCCTAACTCTGTCTGGATTCCAATAGGAATTACACATTACTTTGCAAGCCAGCATAATGTGACTTGCAGGTCTGATGTGGACTGTAAACCAGGACTTTCCTAACAGCACTGAGTTAGGAAAAAACTAGGCCATCAAAGTAAGGCCTTATGATATATGTAATGTATATTGTCATAGAGTTTTATTTTAATGATAACATTCGCCTAGGAACTCACTTGGTAAAATTAAAAGAAAAAATTCAACAACCATGTCTATGTCAATAACATATACAGTTATGGGTGGTAAATCCACAATTGCCTCAAAAAGAAAAGGCACCCTGGGAAATGTGCAACTTAGGCTTTACACCATAAACCATTTCATTATATTTCACTACACTGTAGCATGAAATTGTGTGATTCTTCACCACACAGTAGAGTGAGTGCATTTTATATTTCAATACGAAGTACAGTGAAATACTAATTAGTCCACTACGGTGAGTGTGAAATGCCTATTAGTTCACTCCAGTGTAGAGTGAATTTCACACAGCCAGTGTTAATTTTCCACTCTGTATAGAGTTTCAGAAACCTTTTAACATGTTCACACAGTGTGGAATTCCCTCTGAGAGTGGATGCATAAACACACCGCAAAAGTGTGAAAATTAACACTAAAATGAACACACACACACACACACACACACACACACACACACACACACACACACACACACACACACACACACACACACACACACACACGCACAAAGTAAGAAATAATTATTCGAAATGGGAAACCCTGAGCAAATTCTGACTATTATATGATACTGTACTGTCAGAAACAGAGGGTAAGAGGGAAGATTAAAAAGCCTTAAATAGAGCAAAGGAGAGAGAAAGAGCGAGAGAGAGAGATCCACTGATGGTAGAGACAGGGGAAAGAGGGAAGAGAGGGGGGAGAGGGAGACAGAGAGGGGGGAGAGCAAAAAGCGACAGCGGCATTATCACTCGAGCTAACGTCTGCCTCCTGATTCTAACACCCCCAGAAAGTGCTCTGAACTGGCTGATCTGATTGGCCCAGGCCTCCACCAATCAGAGCACATGTATGTAAGGTGCCTTTAGGTTTTACCCAACCCCAAAAAACAGAGAGAGGGAGAGGGAGAGGTAGAGGGAGAGGGAGAGGGAGAGGGAGAGGGAGAGGGAGAAGGAGAGGGAGAGGGAGAGGGAGAGGGAGGGAGAGAGACAGAGAAAGAGAGGGAGAGGGAGAGGGAGAGGGAGAGGGAGAGGGAGAGGGAGAGGGAGAGAGACAGAGACAGAGAAAGAGAGAGAGAGAGAGAGAGAGAGAGAGAGAGAGAGAGAGAGAGAGAGAGAGAGAGAGAGAGAGAGAGAGAGAGAGAGAAGAGAGAGAGAGAGAGAGAGAGAGAGAGGGAGAGAGACAGAGACAGAGAAAGAGAGGGAGAGAGAGAGAGAGAGAGAGAGCAAGAGAGGGATAGAGAATAGAGAGAGAAAGAGAGAGAGAGAGAGGGAGAGAGAGAGAGAGAGAGAGAGAGGGCAAGAGAGAGAGAGAGGCTGCCAGTGTTTCACAGGCTTGCTACAGTGCAGAGGTTTTTCCACTGAAGAGAGGTTCTGTCAGAGTGAATTCTCTAATGTTGCTGCTGCTGAAGTGAATACATCACAGGGGATACACTGCAGTAAACACTGCATTGGAGAATACTGTGGTGGTTCATACTGAGGTTTGGATGGCTGTGATGCTCCTATAGCATCACCTTTCAACTGCATTCAACAGCAAAGCCACATAACTGCAACAACCAGACCCTGCTTCTGAAGACCCTCACCTGAAGATGACAGACTGAGACAGACAGAGTGGTAGAGAGATAGAGAAGAGTGCAGACTTTAGGATTTTGACAATTCATCCATCGTTTTAAAGTCATTCCTCTCCATCGATTGATGCGACGAATAAGTGAGAAGAAAAGAATAGCTAGCATTTCGGAGAAAGAGGATAAACGTCATAGATCGGGAGTGAGGAACCGTAAGCAGAGCATCTAAACTGGAATTGAAGGGGGGAGAGTGGAAGGGTACTACAGGATGCTTTTGGGTAAGTGGCAGATTGATGATAGTTGATAAAGTCCTTGTACAGTATTCCAATGACATTTTTTATCTCTTTCCATCAGACCGTCACTCGTAATCTCTCTATTGGGGTAGAGTTTCAGGTGTCACTTACTAAGGAAACTTTCAGCTGTGTTGAAGTTGGTACTGTAGTGTAGGCTACCTGTACTGTACACATAAATACCAACTATTATCTATGTAAACCTTGTCAAGATTACATATAGCTACACTGTTATGACTGCTTAAGTAAGTGGACTATCAAATGAATGGTGAATGGCATGACCAGTAGGAAACTGGCTAATCAGAAATACGTTTCAAGCAGAGAACTAAGAGGTATGAATGAGCACAAGCATTGCTAAATGTTATTTTATGCTGATAAGTATTGCCGTCTTAAAGTTGTTTTATGCTGCGTATTGGTTCAGTGTTGAGACCACTGTGCAGTGTGACTACATGAATATGCAATAATGCGTAGGTTCAAGAGGACTGGGAGACAGTGGAGGAGCAGAGGAACAGTCTCTGTTAACGAGCTCTCAGACCCACATTGCTTAACGCATGCTTGAACTAAGTCAGTAGCTCTCCACACACACTCACACACAGTCTCAAATATGAATGCTTTCTTCTCCCTGTCTCTATCTCTCTCACACATTCATGCACATAGATGTAAATTGCTTGTCAACCATGTACCCACATATGCTTTGATTACATACGCTAATGCACACACAGACGTGAACAAAGACACAAACACACTCACAGTCTGTTGTACCGTCAGATCAGTTAATGAGCTAACGCAGCAGAAAGTCAAACTGTGAGATATGAATGTGAGGCCCCTCTGTTTGTTCGACACATTCAGGGCTCACACACACACACACACACACACACACACACACACACACACACACACACACACACACACACACACACACACACACACACACACACACACACACACACACACACACACACACACACACATACATACGTACACACACATACACGCGCACGCACACACACACATACACATACGTACACACACACATACACACACATGCACACACATGCACGCATGCACGCACACGCATACACACAAACGTTCACACACTTTCTTTTCACTGAGGTTAGTGAGGCTTGGAGAGGATGAAGACATTATTGACCCTGGTGTCCAATGAGCCCGGAACACAATGCAGCTTGATGTCCTTCCTGCCAACACTGTGTGTGTGTGTGTGTGTGTGTGTGTGTGTGTGTGTGTGTGTGTGTGTGTGTGTGTGTGTGTGTGTGTGTGTGTGTGTGTGTGTGTGTGTGTGTGTGTGTGTGTGTGTGTGTGTGTGTGTGTGTGTGTCCTTGTGGTTGGGTAATGATTCTGTACTTTCTCTCTCAATCAGAGCCTTATGAAGTCAGAGAGTGAATAATTGGAAATAATTGGAAACACTCAGATGGGCTTCTGATTAGAATTCATGTAAAATCCGCGACATTTTCCTGCCCACTGACTTCGCCCTGCAGTTGTGGAGGGTTACCTCCTGTGTGTGTGTGTGTGTGTACTGCTCCTTGTTTGAGAGTGCGTGTATGTATGTGTGTATTTGTGCATTTATGTGTGTGTTTATGTGTGTGCATATGGATGCATTTCCCCAGAGCCATATATTTCCCTTTGATCTCTAATTGACCTTGAGTACATCGTGAAGGCTCAACCCGTGTTGTGGCAGGAAACTCCCACATCCAGCCACGTCAGAAAGATAAAGACATATCGTCTGACATATGATCTAAATGACATGGTATGGTATATGGTATGTATGGTGAATGATATATGGCTGTATAATTTCCCACTGTAAGGAGAGACCAAAAGCCAGCACTCTGAAATAGTCGTCCGTGGTTACAGAAATGATGTTGAAAATGAGAGAAGAAAATCTAGAGAGAGCGGGAGAGAGAGAGCGAGAGTGACAGAGTGAGGGAGAGAGAGAGAGACAGCAAGAGAGAGAGAGAGAGAGAAAAGAGGGGGTGAGAGAGAGAAAGAGCGAGAGCAAGAGAGAGCGAGAGCGAGAGAGAGAGAGAGAGAGAGAGAGAGAAAGAAAGAAAGAAAGAAAGAAAGAAAGAAAGAAAGAAAGAAAGAAAGAAAGAAAGAAAGAAAGAAAAAAAGATAGTGGTTGTGATGCCTGACCGTCAGTGTATATGTCCTCACCAAATGAAGAAGATGATAACCTCAAATCAACATGTCAGCTCTCAGTGCTGTAAAGTACTTAAGTAAAAATACTTTAAAGTACTACATAAGTAGTTTTTGGGGGTATCTGTAATTTACTATTAATATTCTTGACAACTTTTACTTTTACTTCACTACATTCCTAAAGAAAATAATGTACTTTTTACTCCATACATTTTCCCTGACACCCAAAAGTACTTGTTACATTTTGAATGTATAGCAGGACAGGTAAATAGTCTAATTCACACACACTTATCAAGAGAACATCCCTGGTCATCCCTACTGCCTCTGATCTGGCGGAATCACTAAACACATGCTTAGTTTGTGTCACGTTCTGACCATAATTCTTTTGTGTTTTCCTTGTTTTAGTGTTGGTCAGGACGTGAGCTGGGTGGGCATTCTATGTTGTGTGTCTAGTTTGTCCGTTTCTATGTATGGCCTGATATGGTTCTCAATCAGAGGCAGGTGTTAGTCATTGTCTCTGATTGGGAACCATATTTAGGTAGCTTGTTTTGTGTTGGGGTTTGTGGGTGGTTGTCTTCTGTCTTTGTGTTCTCTACACCAGATAGTACTGTTTTGGTTTAGCCACATTTGTTATTTTGTATTGTATAGTGTTCACGTTTATCGTCTTTTTAATAAACATGTTGAACACGAACTACGCTGCGTCTTGGTCCGATCCCTGCTACACCTCCTCTTCAGATGAAGAGGAGGAAGGCTGCCGTTACAGTTTGTAAATTATGTCTGAGAGTTGGCGCGTGCCACTGGCTATACGTAAATAAATACAAATTAGAAAATGTGGCCATCTGGTTTGCTTTAAAGGAATTTGAAATGATTTATACTTAAATATATTTTAGCTATTCCATTTACTTTTGATACTTAATTAAGTATATTTACAACCAAATACTTTTAGATTTTTACTCAAGTAGTATTTTACTGGGTGACTTTCACTTTTACTTGAGCCATTTTTACTTTTGCTGAAGTATCGCAATTGGGTACTTTCTTCCACCACTGTCAGCTATCAGTTTGACCCTACAAATGTAGGTTACATGTTACATGTACATTCGTCATCTCTCACGTGATTTATCATCTTCTTTTCTCTCTTCCTCCATTCGCCATGCTCTCCCTTTCTTTTTCTCTATTCTGTCTCTCTCTCTCTCTCTCTCTCTCTCTCTCTCTCTCTCTCTCTCTCTCTGTGTGTGTGTGTGTGTGTGTGTGTGTGTGTGTGTGTGTGTGTGTGGTATGCTTAGTGAACAGTGGTTCTCTGTCACTGTACAGGCCCACACAGTGTCCTCCCACTGAATGTCTGTCAGTCAGCACCTCCTCTGTTTCTTCAACTCTTATGTGCTACATCAGCACTGTCCTCTATCTGTGTCTATTCTGTCCATCAACCACAGCTTCCCCCCTCCTCTCTGTCTCTCCATCCACCATCAGCCTCCCACCTCTCCTTCTAGCTAAGAAAGGAAAAATCTGTGCATTTCATTCGATTCTTTCTCTCTCTTTGTCTTTCTGTCTTCTAAGCTACCTCCATTGCTCACCACTGTTGAGTGGGAACATCCTAACATGTCTTCAGCACTGGATCATAATGCTAGCTCATCTCTTCTGGTTCAGGGGGAGTGGTAAATGTAGTTTAGTAACCCTTGCTCGATTTTCATTATGAATATTTTAGACTGGAGAGTTTGAGGTCTTTATTTATTTAGAGATAGGCCACTATTTCTCCTTGTCTGACGCTGGGATGTGCTGAGCTTGATAAAAAAATATGATGGCCTCCGTCACTGTATAGAATACGAAACTAATGTGTGTGTGTCAAACTCACTACACACACTCCAGCCGTCCAATGGTAAAAGTGGTCCATAAACAACATCATGACCTTTAAATATAGGCAATGCAGAGATGGATAAAACGTAATGACATTTAAGATGTATTTGACAGACTCACATGTGTCTGGTCCAGGCCAATGCTCTGTTAACTGTCACAAAGAAACCATCAGGCTGACAGATGCTTTCAGGTCAGATAAGGTCAAACTGCCAGGGATGCCTTAAAATGTTTAAAGCTGCAATATGTAACTTTTTGGGCAACATGACCAAATTCAGAAATGTGAGTTATAGATCTGTCATTCTAATTGAAAGCAAGTCTAAGAAGCGGCAGATCTGTTCGATGTGCGCTATTCCCATGCTTCCCGTTCTTAAGTTTAGTTTTGCATCATTGTACATCAGCTTCAAACAGCTAAAAATACAAAATGTTTGTTTATTGAAAATATTTTTCACAGCGGTTTAGATGGTACGATGCTTCTCTACACTATACATAGCTTGTTTTGTCACATAAACTGAAATTAGGCAAACTATTCCAAATTTAGCAACCAGGAAATGGTAGAGCAATTTCTCTATATTGTTCCTTTAAAGAATTTTTTTTAAAGAAAGATTAAGAAAACTCTGACATCTTACAACTCCGACAACAGAATCAGACAATCTCTTATTCTTATTCTAGGCTTCACTTTTAACCAGAAGGCAGATAAAATAGACTAGAGTATACTATAGTTTGCCAGGATTTAATTGCTGTAAACTGCATTGCACTACCAATGCACTATTTACTACTACTGTACTAATACCTTAGCACTACTCCTACTGTAGGCTTTAAATAGGCCTGGAAATACCCTTTGTTTTAATCCAGTAACCCTAGACTACCTGACTCTGATCCTGCCTGGCTATCGTGTGTTGCACAGGCACAACCCCCCCCCCCCCCCAGAAAAAAGGTTAAACCCATAGACATAGAATAACTAGAATGTAAACGAGACATTGAACGCTGAACTTGCTGGTTTACTCTTATGGGTACACTCAATATGGCTGCCGGTCTAGAAAATAGTGGTAGTAATTATATTTCTATGGTAAAACCAGCTCTTTTCTCCATAGCATACTTCGCCCTGTAATTAAATGGTTGAGTCTATTTCAAAAGTTGGTGTTACAGACATGTTGTTGTGAACGTATATGGCAGTACTATATGGTTTATTTGTGTGGGGATTTAGATTTCAATAATGGTTTTGATGACTTGTCCGCATCCCATTGTTAAAGGCTAGGTAGCACCTGTCTGTTGTGCGTCATGTTTTTATTGGCTGTGTGTGTGCGTGTGTGCGTGTGTGCGTGTGTGCGTGTGTGTGTGTGTGCGTGTGTGCGTGTGTGCGTGTGTGTGTGTGTGTGTGTGTGTGTGTGTGTGTGTGTGTGTGTGTGTGTGTTTGATTGCATGTCCATATAATTGCATATTTGCGAGCTGGCCTGTCCATCTGTGTACATGTCATGATCAGGTTTCCATAGGTCATTAAAGTCTTATGTTGTCTGATGGTTCCCAGGCAGGTGTGTATCTTCAGTAAAAGATGGACAAATAAAACAGACCAACAGACGGGACTCTATGGTATTGTCAGGCTGGGCGTTGTACAGCCCTTTATATTCCACACCACTCTCCTTCTATGAGCGGTTTCATATTGTGTTCTCTGCCTGGGTCTGTATGTCCGATGTAAACAGAACGTAATATTAGACAAAGCTAGCCGCTCCATTCACTGTGTACAATCTCTTCCCCTGAGGAACTGAGGCCTGAGACACAGAGGCACAGTAAAGCCAGCAGCACTTCAATAAGACACTATATGAAAATAACCCAACAGGATGTATGTATGCCGCTAATGTTACCGATGTACCACATAAGAGAAGCAGCTTATTACATGAAAGACTTCACACACACACACACACACACACACACACACACACACACACACACACACACACACACACACACACACACACACACACACACACACACACACACACACACACACACACACACACACACACACACACACACACACACACGACTGACCGGGATGGTTTTGGGTTGACCTACTCCTTTCCTCTGTAACGCGTGACTCATGTGTTCCTGTCACCTCGACTCAGTAGCTGTGACCTGGGCTAAGCCCAATCAGGAGCAGAGCACTACACCCTGACAACACAACACACTGCAGTCACTGCTGGACTGGTCAACACTGACACTGACCCATGATGACACAATGAGAAAGTTGGACATACACAGGAAACACCACATTTACGCAAGGACTGATACACACAAAACTTGGGTCTGACTATTGTATTAGTGCAATGACACGACTGACTACACAGTAAATGTGAGGTGCAGTGGTTGACAGCATTCTCTCTCTCTCTCTCTCTCTCTCTCTCTCTCTCTCTCTCTCTCTCTCTCTCTCTCTCTCTCTCTCGCTCTCTCTCTCTCTCTCTCTCTCTCTCTCTCTCTCTCTCTCGCTCTCTCTCTTTCTCTCTAGTTGTTTCTGAGCTACATGGCTATACCAGCATGATGCAGTGATTGACTTGGACAACATTATCTCTCTCTCTTTAGCTGTCTGTGAGCTCAGCTGCATTGCTATCAGTGGAGGCTGCTGAGGGGAGGACTGCTTATAATAACGGCTGAAATGGAGTCGTGGAATAGTATCAACCACATGGAAACCACGTGTTTGTTGTGGTTGATACCATTCCATTGATTCCATTCCAGCCATTATTATGAGTCGTCCTCCCCTCAGCAGCCTCCACTGATGGCTATAGCTACCAGCAGATGGTAAATCGTCTGTCCATTAAGCAGCAGGTTAACATGCGGCTGTACCTCCCGTGGTCACCTTGGGCTCACCTCAAAATACGCAGTCTGTCCCCCTCCCCCACCAACACAGATCCCTCTCATTCCATTTCATCTACCCCCCCACCCTCTCCCCCCCTTTCTGTCCTCCCCTCGTTCTACTCCCTCTGTCCCAATGCTATTATCCTCTCTCTTTCTTTTCCCCTTCATCTCTCATTGCCTTACTCCCCCAATCTGTGAGTTTACCATCTCCTACTCCCCATCCCACACTATCCCATCCCTAACTCTCAATCTTATTCAGATGTGATTGTCTGCTTGGCCTGTGAATAGTGAAGGGCAGTACACATGTTTTCAGACTTTTTTTTATTTGATTCATTTTTCTGAGACTCTGCCACCTCTATGGGGATGGAGAGTAGGCAACAGAGAGGGAGTGACAGAGAAAATGAAATGCCAAGAAGGATGATTTAAGGAAGAGGGTAACCCAATCCACATAGTGCCCTGTGTAAACAGCCCTGTCTGTAACCTTGCATCTCTCCGCTTATCAAACACATCCCTCCTGATTCGCTGTCATAGACATGCTGCTGTCCTTTGGTGGCAGGTCCTTCAATGTTATGCCACCAAGATATTAGGACTATAGAAACAACCTCTTTTAAATCAAAAAGAAACAAAAAACGCTTCTTTGTTTCTCTTTGTTCATCTCTGTCTTATCTTAGCCTCTTAATCCATTCTGGTGTGTTGTGGTTTTATCTTTTATTATTATTATTAATATTATTATTATTTTTCAGCGTTTATTTGACCTCTGCTAAGGTTTCACTCTTAGCTACTTTATTGAGGAAAAATGTATTTACTATGACTGTGATATGTGGTTGTCAGTTAAATGACTAAATATGCTTGTCCTGCTACTACCTAAAACAACACATTTCACAAGCCTTTTGTTGATATTGTGTGTTGTGTTTACATTGTTCATTCTATTGTGACAGGTGTCCTTGGGTTTGGTTAAGGTGCTCCGTAAATAAGACTAACAGTCAGTCATCATTATTATCATTGTCTGTCTCAGCTGGGTAAATTAAAGGTGCTCACTCACTGAAACACCACCATCATCATCATCACAATGCCCTCTGTAGCCTAACATCACATCTCAGCAGCCAATTTGTCACTGTGTGTGTACGTGTGTCTGGGTGTGTGTGCGTGCATGAGTGATTGATTGTGCACGTGAGTGCATGTGCGAAGTGGGAGACAGAAAGAGACAGGTTAGATGTGTGGATACGAGTACTTTGTACATGTGTAGTGTACTGTAGTGTATGTGTGTGTATGTATGTATGTCTAAAAAGCAGTTGCAATTTCTGTAGAAGTAGGATGTTGTGTGGGAGAATATCAAGGTTTAATTCATGAACCCTTTGACACGTACGAGCACACGTGTGTAATCGTTCTACAGTGGTCCCTGCAGCGGAAGCTTAAACCTGTGTGATTAGAACACTTCTAGTTACGATTGACGCAACTGACAGCGTTCGAGCTGTCTACACTGCTTTGTCACAGAAACATTTAGCACAAACACAGTCTTCACAACGTTATGTCCTGAATGTGAGCAGTTCATGTTTGGATGCAGATGTTCAGACATTCACAGAAGTAGCAACCGCATAAAACAATTCTCATCCAAATCTAAAAATGTAGACTACATTAGTCCTAGCACTAACTGAGGAATGAGTGAGCTAATACAAGAAGTAATATTTAGTTAACTCTCGGCTGACAGAAACCATAATATGAATTAGCTAACAGCAATTACTATTTACAATTTATCACATGAGGGGTGAGCTCACCAGTGAACTAAATTATTTAGTAAAACTCTTTCTAAATGTCAAAAGTAATCCGACGGTGGGTAGAGTTTGTGCCGCCGCCATGTTTGTTTATCCGCGTCAACCAAAGACGGGGTGACAAGATGAGTTGGGTCTGTTGAATTCAAAGGGGGTGTGTCGTCTACCATCATTTACTTTCCATCATTCACCTCTGTTAGTTTACTCAAAGATGAGTGAACCATCCCTTCACCTCGTTTGCTATAACATCTACCCTTTTCCTAACCTTAACTTTAATCTCTCAACCTCCTATGTTAATTAGCCTAACCTGCCACGTTAATTGTTCTAACCTGCTATGTAAACAAACCATCTGTGGGGACAAATCATCAGTATCACCACATTGGCACCCAATCACATCACCCCTGACACTCACCTGGAGCCATTCAGTGTTGTTGTTTATGTATGTAGCTAGTGGCCTAAGCTGTAGCATTAGCAATGTCTTTCAAAAGACAACTCACAAATGTGGACATTTTAGGAAATTCAAAGTCTGAGTGTGAATGTGAGGAATCAGATGCTGACAGTGACAGTGATGAGCTGCTCCCCAGCCTTGTAGACATTGAGAACCCTGAAAGTGAGAACCCCTTGCCAACCGACAAAGTCCCAGGTCCCTCTGAAGAGGCTGTTGGTGATGGAGGCAGACCAACAGTGGGTGAAGTACGGAGGGTCTGCGGTAGCTGGAAAGGAAAGCAGCCATTTCACCCCTCCTGGCCTTGCTGTTGGTTTTGATAAGTCCCAGTCTGGAGTGCAAAGCCCCTTGCCATTTCCCTCTGAGGCAGAGTGCTTCAAGTGTTTTCTGACAGAGGAGCTGGTGGGAGACATAGTGGAAGAGACCAATCATTATGCCTTGGGGCTACAGGAGAAATGAAAGCCACAGGGAAGGTGGATCACCTGACGGGAGAGAGAAAGATCAAACCAGACCGGGTGCTTGACTATAATCACAAAATGGGGGCAGTGGATAAGGCGGACATGATTTTAACAGCTTTGTGGCATGCACTCAGAAAACCACCAAGTGGTATAAGAATATATTTTTCCATCTAATCAACATTGCTGTCCTCAATGGCCACATAGTTCACCGCCAGCTAACAAGGGAAATCATTACTGCACAAAAATGTAACATACAGTTCCATTATGCAATTATGTTGACAATATCTCACCCACCTCCCCACTACCTCACCCTCCTCTCCACTCACTCACCCACCTCCCCACTCCCTCATCCTCCTCTCCAATTCCTCATCCTCCCCACTCCCTCACCCACCTCCCCACTCCCTCATCCTCCCCACTACCTCATCCTCCTCTTCAATCCCTCACCCACCTCCCCACTCCCTCATCCTCCTCTCCACTCCCTCATCCTCCCCACTCCCTCACCCACCTCCCCACTCCCTCATCCTCCTCTCCACTCCCTCATTCTCCCCACTACCTCGTCCTCCTCTCCACTCCCTCATCCTCCTCTCCACTCCCTCATTCTCCCCACTACCTCATCCTCCTCTCCACTCCCTCATCCTCCCCACTACCTCATCCTCCTCTCCACTCCCTCATCCTCCCCACTACCTCATCCTTCTCTCCACTCCCTCATCCTCCCCACTACCTCATCCTCCTCTCCACTCCCTCATCCGCCCCACTCCCTCATCCTCCTCTCCACTCCCTCATCCTCCCCACTACCTCATCCTCCTCTCCACTCCCTCATCCGCCCCAGTCCCTCTCCAAACAGTATGTTGTTAGAATACAAAACCTGGCTTCAATCTTCAGCAAGAAAGATGCCCAATTCCAGTTATGAGGTCAAATTAGGTTCAATTCTCTTTGTGTGGTTTCTGAAAGTACACAATAAACAGGAATTATTAGCAATTATAATACAAGATCAGGATAAAGTAATGAAACAATATTACAATGAAGTGACATAATTACACTTGTCATGACGTTGGCAGTGGGGGTAGGTTTATGACAGTCATAAATACCTCTTTCCCCCTTTTTCTCTCTCCCTACTATAACTGATGTGACATAAGGAAACCCATGGGTTAACATAGAGATTCTGGGTAACATCAGAAGTTGGGGGAAATTAACTATATTCTGGTAGTCCGACCAACTGAACATATGCGGGGGTACTTAAGGTATATTATGTCAGTTCGGTTGCCCTCTGACACATTCTCATCAATGATAGAATGACATAAACTCTACTGTGGAAAGTCTAAACGTCAGAGGTATCGGATTCACATGGAATTGTTGTTTAATTCAAAACGTTTGAATATGACATTATTTGTGAAGAGGTGAAATGTAATTTTAGCTTCCAAATGAGAGATCTGTGCTTTCATAAGTTTTCCTCTGCTCACAGTGGTCCGCCCCTGTGAAGAGGCATGGGTTATAAACTTTGCAGGCACACCCCTCTCCCTCCACTATAAAAGCCAAGAACAAGAATATAACTTCCTGTTCCGGGTACGCTAGGATGACGATCCGATGTCAGAATGGTTCAGATAACTACAGAACTAAGCCAACATCAGCATGGACTTTGATTGTGAATGGTATGAACTTTGAACTCGTATTCACTACAGAAGTGATATCTCCTAGCCGTTGAGTTAGTAACAGCTAAATGCAGGTTAGGAAGGACAGTCCAAGTATCCCGTCTACTACACCAACGTTACTCCAACGTATCCCGTGACTACAAGAGACATTCTTCAAAGGACAGAGGACTCGGGTTGGCGACACGGTCCATCTACCACCAACCTACTGAAGCGCAGCTCAGAGTAAATATTGATTGCATTTTCCTCTTCAAATGGGCGGTAATTTAGAATGCATAAGATACTGTATTTTCGATAGTACAGCTCGCCTATGTTCAAGTCTCCCGCTCTTTCACTAGGACTCCTCCCTTTCCTTTGTGTAACAAGCTGTCATATCTATTCCGCCCGCTAGGGACGTTTTTCTGTATGACGTAATTTGTGATCAAGTTATGATTTAATTGTATATGTGTGATTCTGTGTGATTAGTTAGGTATTTAGTAAATAAATAATTAAACCCAATTTTGTATTGCTGATTCAACTTGTTAGCCAGGATTCTTGCAGATAATCAAGGACTTACAACTTTCAGATGAGACTGAATAAAATGACGATTAATGTGACTTATGGATGTAAAATCTTACTAAATCTTTAAGAGTTTATTCGAAAGATAACAGCTCTATAAATATTCTTTCGTGGTGTCCCTCTCTAGTTAATTAACATTTACATGATTAGTTCAATCAGGTAATATTAATTACGGAGAAATTATTTTATAGAATAGCATGTCATAGCAATTAATCTGGCATAGTCAAAGACACGACACACTGCTATAAAAAATAATATGTCTCATTGACAACATGACAATTATGAATGATATAAGAAACAGTAACTGAAGAGCTCCACAAGGGCTCCACAAGGAGGCAGGGCAGGGCTATGCTAAACAGGCCAAATAAATACACAGGCCAATGCAATGGTCATGCTAAGGCCAGGGCAACTTCAAAGCATACAACACAAGCCAACAGTTCTCTGACACCATTAGCATTGCTTTACAAAACGTATAGAAGAATATAGCTATGTAAGCACAATTGAGTTAAACACCATAGAGGTTATGCAATTAGTACCTTGCATGTCCGCGGTTATAAAGGAATACACACAGAACGCATTATGCTCCATACATTTATTTGTCACATGCGCCGAATACAACAGGTGTAGACCTTACAGTGAAATGCTTACTTACAAGCCCTTAACTAACAATGCAGTTTTAAGAAAAAAGAAGTGTTAAGAAAGTATTTACTAAATAAACTGAAGTAAACAATAAATAAATACAAATGAAAATGAAAAAAATAAGAAAATAGAAAAACAGCAAATATTTAAAGAGCAACAACAAAATAACACAATGTACATATGTTGTGGTACAGCAGAAATGACATACCACAATATACAGAAACTGCATTATGATAAGGTAATAAGGCAATTATTTTGATAGGAATGCACACCTGCACAATGTAAATTATTAGTAAGGAAAACAACAATGAAGGCAAAGTGGGACCCAGATGGAAAATGTGCCAGGGGGAAAGTTTGGGAAGGTTCTGTTCTGACTGAAGATGCGCAAATGTCTGCATACTTGACCTGGGGAAACACTGGGGGAGTGCTTGGGCTCTCATTGAAGAGAGAAGTTTGTCCAGCTCATGTAGCTAATCCTCACCTTACAATAGCATAGCATTTCTCAAACGTAAATTGTCCGCCACTGTGAAATGTGCTACTTCTATGTGAATTAATGAGGAAGCAGAACGCACCTCATTTCAGACTGTTGAAACATAGATAAATAGTGGGCAGCGTGCCTTGGTTTGAGGGCAGCATGGGTTAACTGCACTTTGGCTTAACAATCACATTTTTTTATTTTTTTTTATTTTTTTATTTCACCTTTATTTAACCAGGTAGGCCAGTTGAGAACAAGCTTTCATTTACAACTGCGACCTGGTCAAGATAAAGCAAAGTAGTGCGAAACAAACAAAAACACAGAGTTACACATGGAATAAACAAACTTACAGTCAATATCACAATATAAAAGTCTATATACTGTACTGTGTGTGCAAATTAAGTAAGATTAGGGAGGTAAGGCAATAAATAGACCATAGTGGCGAAATAATTACAATTTAGCAATTAAACACTGGAGTGATATATGTGCAGAAGATGAATGTGCAAGTAGAAATACTGGTGTGCAAAGGAGCAAAAAAAAAATTACAATATGGGGATGAGGTAGTTGGGTGGGCTATTTGCAGATGGGCTATGTACAAGTGCAATGATCTGTAAGCTGCTCTGACAGCTGATGCTTAAAGTTAGTGAGGGAGATATGAGTCTCCAGCTTCAGTGATTTTTGCAGTTCGTTCCAGTCATTGGCAGCAGAGAACTGGAAGGAAAGGCATCCAAAGTAGGAATTGGCTTTGGGGGTGACCAGTGAGATATACTTGCTGGAGCGCGTGCTACGGCTGGGTGCTGCTATGGTAACCAGTGAGCTGAGATAAGGCGGGGCTTTACCTAGCAAAGACTTATAGATGACCTGGAGCCAGTGGGTTTGGCGATGAATATGAAGCAAGGGCCAGCCAACGAGAGCATACAGGTTGCAGTGGTGGGTAGTATATGGGGCTTTGGTGATAAAACGGATGGCACTGTGATAGACCGCATCCAATTTTCTGAGTAGAGTTTTGGAGGCTATTTTGTAAATGACATCGCCGAAGTCAAGGATCGGTAGGATAGTCAGTTTCACGAGGGTGTGTTTGGCAGCATGAGTGAAGGATGCTTTGTTGCAAAATAGGAAGTCGATTCTAGATTTAATTTTGGATTGGAGATGCTTAATGTGAGTCTAGAAGGAGAGTTTACAGTCTAGCCAGACACCTAGGTATTTGTAGTTGTCCACATATTCTAAGCCAGAACCGTCCAGAGTAGTGATGCTAGACAGGTGTGCAGGTGCTGGCAGCGATCGGTTGAAGAGCATGCATTTAGTTTTACTTGCATTTAAGAGCAGTTGGAGGCCACGGAAGGAGTGTTGTATGGCATTGAAGCTCGTCTGGAGGTTAATTAACACAGTGTCCAAAGAAGGGCCAGAAGTATACAGAATGGTGTCGTCTGCGTAGAGGTGGATCAGAGAATCACCAGCAGCAAGAGCGACATCATTGATGTATACAGAGAAAAGAGTCGGCCCGAGATTTGAGCCCTGTGGTACCCCTATAGAGGCTGCCAGAGGTCCGGACAACAGGCCCTCTGGTTGGACACAGTGAACTCTGTCTGAGAGGTAGTTGGTGAACCAGGCGAGGCCGTCATTTGGAACAGTAACCATGTTTTCATCCAACCTTTTTATGCAAGTAAAGTACCTGTCGGATAAAACATGTCACGAAACCGCACATTTGTCAGTAAACTTTCTAAATATCTCCAAAACAAAATAGGCTAGACAAGGTGGGATCTTTTTGTGTTTGTAAAATTAATTATACGAGAAATGGCTATGGAATACTTTTATGCTAAAATATTGATATAACAACCATCATATCGAAGCAAACTTGAAGTCAAGCAATGACATGTTGTGTGGTCCTCCCAGTACGACTCAGGAAACCTTGACAATGACATGTTGTGTGGTCCTCCCAGTACGACTCAGGAAACCTTGACAATGACATGTTGTGTGGTCCTCCCAGTACGACTCAGGAAACCTTGACAATGACATGTTGTGTGGTCCTCCCAGTACGACTCAGGAAACCTTGACAATGACATGTTGTGTGGTCCTCCCAGTATGACTCAGGAAACCTTGACAATGACATGTTGTGTGGTCCTCCCAGTACGACTTAGGAAACCTTGACAATGACATGTTGTGTGGTCCTCCCAGTACGACTCAGGAAACCTTGACAATGACATGTTGTGTGGTCCTCCCAGTACGACTCAGGAAACCTTTTTTTATTTTTTTTTTATTTCACCTTTATTTAACCAGGTAGGCTAGTTGAGAACAAGTTCTCATTTGCAACTGCGACCTGGCCAAGATAAAGCATAGCAGTGTGAACAGACAACAACACAGAGTTACACATGGAGTAAACAATAAACAAGTCAATAACATGGTAGGAAAAAGAGAATCTATATACAATGTGTGCAAAAGGCATGAGGTAGGCAATAAATCGAATAATTACAATTTAGCAGATTAACACTGGAGTGATAAATCATCAGATGATCATGTGCAAGAAGAGATACTGGTGTGCAAAAGAGCAGAAAAGTAAATAAATAAAAGCAGTATGGGGGTGAGGTAGGTAAATTGGGTGGGTAGTTTACAGATGGACTATGTACAGCTGCAGCGATCGGTTAGCTGCTCGGATAGCAGATTTTTAAAGTTGTTGAGGGAGATAAAAGTCTCCAACTTCAGAGATTTTTGCAATTCGTTCCAGTCGCAGGCAGCAGAGAACTGGAAGGAAAGGCGTCCAAATGAGGTTTTGGCTTTAGGGATGATCAGTGAGATACACCTGCTGGAGCGCGTGCTACGGGTGGGTGTAGCCATCGTGACCAGTGAACTGAGATAAGGCGGCACTTTACCTAGCATAGCCTTGTAGATGACCTGGAGCCAGTGGGTCTGACGACGAACATGTAGCGAGGGCCAGCCGACTAGGGCATACAGGTCGCAGTGGTGGGTCGTATAAGGTGCTTTAGTAACAAAACGGATGGCACTGTGATAAACTGCATCCAGTTTGCTGAGTAGAGTATTGGAAGCTATTTTGTAGATGACATCGCCGAAGTCGAGGATCGGTAGGATAGTCAGTTTTACTAGGGTAAGTTTGGCGGCGTGAGTGAAGGAGGCTTTGTTCCGGAATAGAAAGCCGACTCTAGATTTGATTTTGGATTGGAGATGTTTGATATGAGTCTGGAAGGAGAGTTTGCAGTCTAGCCAGACACCTAGGTACTTATAGATGTCCACATATTCTAGGTCGGAACCGTCCAGGGTGGTGATGCTAGTCGGGCGTGCGGGTGCAGGCAGCGAACGGTTGAAAAGCATGCATTTGGTTTTACTAGCATTTAAGAGCAGTTGGAGGCCACGGAAGGAGTGTTGTATGGCATTGAAGCTCATTTGGAGGTTAGATAGCACAGTGTCCAGGGAAGGGCCGGAAGTATACAGAATGGTGTCGTCTGCGTAGAGGTGGATCAGGGAATCGCCCGCAGCAAGAGCAACATCATTGATGTATACAGAGAAAAGAGTCGGCCCGAGATTTGAGCCCTGTGGTACCCCTATAGAGGCTGCCAGAGGTCCGGACAACAGGCCCTCTGGTTGGACACAGTGAACTCTGTCTGAGAGGTAGTTGGTGAACCAGGCGAGGCCGTCATTTGGAACAGTAACCATGTTTTCATCCAACCTTTTTATGCAAGTAAAGTACCTGTCGGATAAAACATGTCACGAAACCGCACATTTGTCAGTAAACTTTCTAAATATCTCCAAAACAAAATAGGCTAGACAAGGTGGGATCTTTTTGTGTTTGTAAAATTAATTATACGAGAAATGGCTATGGAATACTTTTATGCTAAAATATTGATATAACAACCATCATATCGAAGCAAACTTGAAGTCAAGCAATGACATGTTGTGTGGTCCTCCCAGTACGACTCAGGAAACCTTGACAATGACATGTTGTGTGGTCCTCCCAGTACGACTCAGGAAACCTTGACAATGACATGTTGTGTGGTCCTCCCAGTACGACTCAGGAAACCTTGACAATGACATGTTGTGTGGTCCTCCCAGTACGACTCAGGAAACCTTGACAATGACATGTTGTGTGGTCCTCCCAGTACGACTCAGGAAACCTTGACAATGACATGTTGTGTGGTCCTCCCAGTATGACTCAGGAAACCTTGACAATGACATGTTGTGTGGTCCTCCCAGTACGACTTAGGAAACCTTGACAATGACATGTTGTGTGGTCCTCCCAGTACGACTCAGGAAACCTTGACAATGACATGTTGTGTGGTCCTCCCAGTACGACTCAGGAAACCTTTTTTTATTTTTTTTTTATTTCACCTTTATTTAACCAGGTAGGCTAGTTGAGAACAAGTTCTCATTTGCAACTGCGACCTGGCCAAGATAAAGCATAGCAGTGTGAACAGACAACAACACAGAGTTACACATGGAGTAAACAATAAACAAGTCAATAACATGGTAGGAAAAAGAGAATCTATATACAATGTGTGCAAAAGGCATGAGGTAGGCAATAAATCGAATAATTACAATTTAGCAGATTAACACTGGAGTGATAAATCATCAGATGATCATGTGCAAGAAGAGATACTGGTGTGCAAAAGAGCAGAAAAGTAAATAAATAAAAGCAGTATGGGGGTGAGGTAGGTAAATTGGGTGGGTAGTTTACAGATGGACTATGTACAGCTGCAGCGATCGGTTAGCTGCTCGGATAGCAGATTTTTAAAGTTGTTGAGGGAGATAAAAGTCTCCAACTTCAGAGATTTTTGCAATTCGTTCCAGTCGCAGGCAGCAGAGAACTGGAAGGAAAGGCGTCCAAATGAGGTTTTGGCTTTAGGGATGATCAGTGAGATACACCTGCTGGAGCGCGTGCTACGGGTGGGTGTAGCCATCGTGACCAGTGAACTGAGATAAGGCGGCACTTTACCTAGCATAGCCTTGTAGATGACCTGGAGCCAGTGGGTCTGACGACGAACATGTAGCGAGGGCCAGCCGACTAGGGCATACAGGTCGCAGTGGTGGGTCGTATAAGGTGCTTTAGTAACAAAACGGATGGCACTGTGATAAACTGCATCCAGTTTGCTGAGTAGAGTATTGGAAGCTATTTTGTAGATGACATCGCCGAAGTCGAGGATCGGTAGGATAGTCAGTTTTACTAGGGTAAGTTTGGCGGCGTGAGTGAAGGAGGCTTTGTTCCGGAATAGAAAGCCGACTCTAGATTTGATTTTGGATTGGAGATGTTTGATATGAGTCTGGAAGGAGAGTTTGCAGTCTAGCCAGACACCTAGGTACTTATAGATGTCCACATATTCTAGGTCGGAACCGTCCAGGGTGGTGATGCTAGTCGGGCGTGCGGGTGCAGGCAGCGAACGGTTGAAAAGCATGCATTTGGTTTTACTAGCATTTAAGAGCAGTTGGAGGCCACGGAAGGAGTGTTGTATGGCATTGAAGCTCATTTGGAGGTTAGATAGCACAGTGTCCAGGGAAGGGCCGGAAGTATACAGAATGGTGTCGTCTGCGTAGAGGTGGATCAGGGAATCGCCCGCAGCAAGAGCAACATCATTGATGTATACAGAGAAAAGAGTCGGCCCGAGAATTGAACCCTGCGGTACCCCCATAGAGACTGCCAGAGGACCGGACAACATGCCCTCCGATTTGACACACTGAACTCTGTCTGCAAAGTAGTTGGTGAACCAGGCAAGGCAGTCATTAGAAAAACCGAGGCTATTGAGTCTGCCGATAAGAATATGGTGATTGACAGAGTCGAAAGCCTTGGTCAGGTCGATGAAGACGGCTGCACAGTAATGTCTTTTATCGATGGCGGTTATGATATCGTTTAGTACCTTGAGCGTGGCTGAGGTGCACCCGTGACCGGCTCGGAAACCGGATTGCACAGCGGAGAAGGTACGGTGGGATTCGAGATGGTCAGTGATCTGTTTGTTGACTTGGCTTTCGAAGACCTTAGCTAGGCAGGGCAGGATGGATATAGGTCTGTAACAGTTTGGGTCCAGGGTGTCTCCCCCTTTGAAGAGGAGAATGACAGCGGCAGCTTTCCAATCCTTGGGGATCTCAGATGATACGAAGGAGAGGTTGAACAGGCTGGTAATAGGGGGTGCGACAATGGCGGCGGACAGTTTCAGAAATAGGGGGTCCAGATTGTCAAGCCCAGCTGATTTGTATGGGTCCAGGTTTTCCAGCTCTTTCAGAACATCTGCTATCTGGATATGGGTAAAGGAGAAGCTGGGGAGGCTTGGGCGAGTAGCAGCGGGGGGGGGGGGCGGGGCTGCTGGCCAAGGTTGGAGTCGCCAGGTGGAAGGCATGGCCAGCCATTGAGAAATGTTTGTTGAAGTTTTCGATTATCACGGACTTATCAGTGGTGACCGTGTTATCTAGCCTCAGTGCAGTGGGCAGCTGGGAGGAGGTGCTCTTGTTTTCCATGGACTTTACAGTATCCCAGAACTTTTTGGAGTTAGAGCTACAGGATGCAAATTTCTGCTTGAAAAAGCTGGCCTTTGCTTTCCTGACTGACTGCGTGTATTGGTTCCTGACTTCCCTGAACAGTTGCATATCACGGGGGCTCTTCGATGCTATTGCAGTTCGCCACAGGATGTTTTTGTGCTGGTCGAGGGCAGTCAGGTCTGGAGTGAACCAAGGGCTATATCTGTTCTTGGTTCTGCATTTTTGAACGGAGCATGCTTGTCTAATATGGTGAGGAAGTAACTTTTAAAGAATGACCAGGCATCCTCAACTGACGGGATGAGGTCAATATCCTTCCAGGGTACCCGGGCCAGGTCGATTAGAAAGGCCTGCTCGCAGAAGTGTTTTAGGGAGCGTTTGACAGTGATGAGGGGTGGTCGTTTGAACGTGGACCCGTGGCGGATACAGGCAATGAGGCAGTGATCGCTGAGATCTTGATTGAAGACAGCAGAGGTGTATTTGGAGGGCAAGTTGGTCAGGATAATGTCTATTAGGGTGCCCATGTTTACGGATTTAGGGTTGTACCTGGTGGGTTCCTTGATGATTTGTGTGAGATTGAGGGCATCAAGCTTAGATTGTAGGACTGCCGGGGTATTAAGCATATCCCAGTTTAGGTCACCTAACAGAACAAACTCTGAAGCTAGATGGGGAGCGATCAATTCACAGATGGTGTCCAGGGCACAGCTGGGAGCTGAGGGGGGTCGGTAGCAGGCGGCAACAGTGAGAGACTTATTTCTGGAGAGATTAATTTTTTAAATTAGAAGTTCGAACTGTTTGGGCATAGACTTGGAAAGTATGACAGAACTTTGCAGGCTATCTCTGCAGTAGATTGCAACTCCTCCCCCTTTGGCAGTTCTATCTTGACGGAAAGTGTTATAGTTGGGTATGGAAATCTCAGAGTTTTTGGTGGCCTTCCTAAGCCAGGATTCAGACACGGCAAGGACATCAGGGTTGGCAGAGTGTGCTAAAGCGGTGAGTAAGGCAAACTTAGGGAGGAGGCTTCTGATGTTGACATGCATGAGGCCAAGGCTTTTTCGATCACAGAAGTCAACAAATGAGGGTGACTGGGGACATGCAGGGCCTGGGTTTACCTCCACATCACCCGAGGAACAGAGGAGCAGTAGGATGAGGGTGCGGCTAAAGGCTATCAAAACTGGTCGCCTAGAGCGTTGGGGACAAGGAATAAAAGGAGCAGATTTATGGGCGTGGTAGAATAGATTCTGGGCATAATGTGCAGACCAGGGTATGGTGGGGCACGGGTACAGCGGAGGCAAGCCCAGGCACTGGGTGATGATAAGAGAGGTTGTATCTCTGGACATGCTGGTCTCAATGGGTGAGGTCACCGCATGTGTGGGGGGTGGGACAAAGGAGGTATCAGAGGTACGGAGAGTGGAACTACGGGGTCCATTGCAAACCAAAACAATGATAACTAGCCTGAACAACAGTATGCAAGGCATATTGATATTTGAGAGAGACATACAATAAGGCATAAAGTGATTGCAGGTCATGATTGGGAGAGCTAGCTAAAACAGCAGGTCAGATAACAGCAGCTAGTCAGCTAACACAGCAACAGAAGGTAAAAATGGCGACGACTGGGCAGAGAGGGTCGGATTAACTACACACAGATCCTGAGTTAAGGCACAGAGCCGACAGATAAAACACAAATAAACAGAATGGAGTACCGTGAATTAATGGACAGTCAAGCAGGCATAAGCTATGTAGCCAAGTGATCATAGTGTCCAGGGGGCAGCCGTAGATGGAGTAGTGAGGCCTCCACTAAGCTAGCCCGCGGCGTTTAAAGTTAGTAGCCCGGGGGGGTGGTCTGCTCAGACGGAGGGGGTCTGCTCAGACGGAGGCCGGTTGAGGGCGCAGCGGATGGGGTATTTGTCTGCAGACCAGACGTGGTCGTGTCGACAGAGAATCCAAGCCGGATGGCGGTGGCGAAAGAGAGGTTGTGAGTTGTAAAATTGTGTTTGCTAACTGGTGCTAGCTTCGTGATTCAGACAGCTAGTCATGGGTAGCAAGCTAGCAGAAGATGGAGGTCTGTTTTTAGCCACGCCGTGCAATTCCGTCGGTAGATTAGTGGGGTTCCGTGTGGTAGAGGGGACCAATCCAATTGTCAAAATAGTTATCCTGTTTGGGGTGCAAGCCCGACCTCGGACCGAAAATGACAACAGCTGCAGAGCGCGAAATTCAAAATCTATTTTTTTAAAATATTTAACTTTTACACATTAACAAGTCCAATACAGCATTTGAAAGATAAACATCTTGTCAATCCAGCCAACATGTCCGATTTTTTAAATGTTTTACAGAGAAAACACCACATATATTTATGTTAGCTCACCACCAAATACAAAAGTGGACAGACACGTATGAATTATGATTATGAAGTATGAATTATGATTGAAGTAGCATGCACAACCAACCGAAATAAACTAAAACCAACCTAAAGAGCCCAGAAAAAACGACCTCAGATGACAGTCATATAACATGTTACACAATAAATCTATGTTTTGTTCATAAAAAGTGCATATTTTAGCTATAAATCAGTTTTACATTGATGCTACCCAAAAATGCTAATACATAGCTACAGTCTGAATCCAGCCGGGAGTAGCCAGAGAAAATACATACACCAACGTCGGCTACTAATTACACCTCATAAAACATTTCAGAAAAACATATGGTGGATAACTAATGAAAGACAGATATCTTGTGAATACAGACAACATTTCCGATTTTTGAAGTGTTTTACAGCGAAAACACAATATATCGTTATATTAGCTAACATCATAAGCTAGCATAAGGCAGCATTGATTCTAGTCAAGCGCTAGCCTAGCATAGTTAGCAGCGTTAGCATTCAACAGTTCGACATATATATGAAAAAGCATCCCAAATTGGGTCTTATCTTTCTTGGTACTCCATCAGAATGTTGTAACGGGGTCCAATGTCCAGTAGAGTCTTTAGTTGGGTTCCAGAACGAATGATTTCCCTCTTTGGTTAGCTAGCACGGTAGCATTGCTGCGCCAGAAAGCGTTTCTTCAAAAAATTCTTCCGTCGTTTCACATCTAAAGTCCAGAATAAATTGCAATAATATAATTAAAGTATATTGAAAAAACAACCTTTAGGATGATTGTGACATGTAGCAAATAATATCGTAGTCAGGCATCATATTCAAAGTTATCTACCTTGTTCCAGAAGCCGAGATCAAATTATCCTTCGCGCCCGGATTTTTATTTTAACTGCGCATGTCTCACAAGAAGTTCTGTTATTCAGTCCAGGGACGAGATATTCGACCCCTTTCAATTCTCACTTCCGCATTACAGTCTGACGTACGCCTCTGACGTGTCCCTATCGTCCCAAGTCAAATGGCCTTTTATAGAGAAGGTCTTAAAGAGACACATCGCATTTTGGGAAACTCAATTCGGCTGGGAAAATGGCTGTAAAAATATTTCTGTTCGACTTAGAGAAACAATTCAAACCTTTTTAGAAACTACAGACTGTTATCTATCCAACAGTAGTAAATATATGCATATTGGAAAATAAAAAGTTTCTTAGGAGGCCGTTTGAAAATGTGCACACATTTTCCAGTTTTTTCAATATTCAGCGTGCAGCCATAACAGGTTTTAAAGTGGCCTAAGAAGATTGTTCGATAGACCTGTTCAGATAGCAGCCGATATGCTCAAGACAGCTAACGATTAGCGGGCCGCAGTTAGTATATGGACGTTCAGGTTACGTCGCGATGGAGGGGCCGGTTGAAATACTCCCTCGGGCAGATAACGTCGGTATCCCAGTCGTGAAGGCCCGGTGGGGCTCCGCATCGTTAGTAAAACGGGTCCGGACAGGTGATTGTAGCCCAGGAGTGGCTGATGGAACTCTTCAGCTGGCTAGCTCCGGGATAATTGGTGTTTGCTCCGGAATTGATGTTAGCCGATAGTCACTCGGATAGCAGCTAGTTAGCTGCAAGATCCAGGTGTAAATGTCCAGAGCTTGAGGTAAAAATCCGGGGATATGGAGAGAAAATAGGTCTGGTATGCTCTGGTCTGAGTCGCGTTGTACAAAACTGGCAATAGTGTTCCGAGCTAAAGGATAGCTGATGAGCGCTAGCTGTGGTTAGCTGAACTACTAACGTTAGCTTGTGAGCTGGCTAACTTCTGGTTAGCTTGTTAGCTTCTGTTGTAGATTTCGGATACGAGGTGAATAATACTTTTGAGGAAGAAAAAAAACAGATCCGCACCACATTTGGTGAGGTGGGTTGCAGGAGAGTGTTTTGAAGTTGAGTTTTTAAGAAGAAAAGAATATATATATAAAAAGATATGCGAAGAAAAATATATAAAATATATATACACGGGACAAGACGAGGACAATGGACATCTGACTGCTACGCCATCTTGACAATGACATGTTGTGTGGTCCTCCCAGTACGACTCAGGAAACCTTGCAGTTTATTAGGCTACAGAAAAAGTAAGTTCTGATGAACTTCACAGCGTGGTGAAAGTGCAGGACGATGAGGGTCTTATTCTGGTGACATAATAATCGATGCTTGGCTGCCGTTTGACAAATAAAATAATCTCATCATGTAGGCTATACCTGCACTGTATCTGCGAGCTGTTGGCTAGAGCGCACGTGCCAATACCAGAGTGTGCACATTCGCTATATAACATTTTTGGGGACTAAACCATCGGTAGAGATGAGAATGCGATGGAAACCCGTTTAAGTAGTATTTTGTTATACAGTACATGGGAATTTATCTGCAACAAGTCAATTTGATGGAAACATATCTCTGGTGGAAAAATTTGCATATTGTTTTTATGCAGATTTTAGAATATTCTTATGAAAATCTTTCACCAATTGGATGGAAACCTAGCTAGTAAGTGTATTCTGACATCACATGCGTAAAACAAGGTTAAACAGTGTCTTAAAAATAACTACAGAGAAGTCTGATGGGGCAGAGCGAGAGTATAGTTGTGTTCACCACTGGAGACATCATGGCTGCCACCATCACTGGACACACACACGCAGTCACACGCACACACACACAAGTACTGTAAAAAAATATATTGAGAATCACTCAAAATGACTTGTTTTATATATCTAAGTCAACTAAAATGGTCAACTCACTCAAATTGTCTTAACCTATGAAATCAAATTGAATCAGCTAAAAACTACGTGTTTGCTCAACTTAGAAATTCACAACCATGAAGTGAAATCTACTGAAATAACATAAAAGTTGTGCTGAATAAAAAAAATGTTTTTTGGGGGGGCAGCGCTCATTAGAAATACACCCAGCATTCTTTGCAACCGTACATTTTTTACATTGACATTTTGGTAATTTAGCAGAGTGACGGATTACCAGGACGTGTGCTCTGGGCATGTGCTGACCAACTGGCAGGTGTCTTCACTGACATTTTCAACATGTCCCTGATTAAGTCTATAATACCAACATGTTTCAAGCAGACCACCATAGTCCCTGTGCCTAAGAACACAAAGGCAACCTGCCTAAATGACTACAGATCCGTAGCACTCACGTCTGTAGCCATGAAGTGCTTTGAAAGGTTGGTCATGGCTCACATCAACACCATCATCCCAGAAACCCTAGACCCACCTTAATTTGCATACCGCCCAAACAGATCCACAGATGATGCAATCTCTATTGCACTACACACTGCCTTTTCCCACCTGGACAAAAGGAACACTTATGTGAGAATGCTATGCATTGACTACAGCTCAGCGTTCAACACCATGGTACCCTCAAAGCTCATCACTAAGCTAAGGATCCTGGGACTAAACACCTACCTCTGGAACTGGATCCTGGACTTCCTGACGGGCCGCCCCCTAGGTGATGAGGGTAGGTAGCAACACATCTGCCACGCTGATGCTCAACGCTGGAGCCCCCCAGGGGTGCATGCTCAGTCCCCTCCTGTACTCCCTGTTCACCCACGACTGCATGGCCAGGCATGACTCCAACACCATCATTATGTTTGCAGACGACACAACAGTGGTAGGCCTGATCACCGACAACAACGAGACAGCCTATAGGGAGGAAGTCAGAGACCTGGCCGGGTGATGCCAGAATAACAACCTATCCCTCAACGTAACCAAGACTAAGGAGATTATTGTGGACTACATGAAAAGGAGGACCGAGCACGCCCCCATTCTCATCGATGGGGCTGTAGTGGAGCAGGTTGAGAGCTTCAAGTTCCTTGGTGTCAACATCAACAACAAACTAGAATGGTCCAAACACACCAAGACAGTCGTGAAGAGGGCACGACAAAGCCTATTCCCCCTCAGGAAACAAAAAATATT
Source organism: Salvelinus fontinalis (assembly GCF_029448725.1). Taxonomy (NCBI): domain Eukaryota; kingdom Metazoa; phylum Chordata; class Actinopteri; order Salmoniformes; family Salmonidae; genus Salvelinus; species Salvelinus fontinalis. The sequence continues at coordinate 40,828,893 of NC_074667.1, read as the reverse complement.
TGGCATGGGTCCTGAGATCCTCAAAAGGTTCTACAGCTGCAACATCGAGAGCATCCTGACTGGTTGCGTCACTGCCTGGTACGGCAATTGCTTGGCCTCTGACCGCAAGGCACTACAGAGGGTAGTGCGTACGGCCCAGTACATCACTGGGGCTAAGCTGCCTGCCATCCAGGCTGTGTCAGAGGAAGGCCCTAAAAATGGTCAAAGACCCCAGCCATCCCAGTCATAGACTGTTCTCTCTACTTTCGCATGGCAAGTGGTACCGGAGTGCCAAGTCTAGGACAAAAAAAGGCTTCACAACAGTTTTTTACCCCCAAGCCATAAGACTCCTGAACAGGTAATCAAATGGCTACCAGGACTATTTGCATTGTGTTCCCCCGCAACCCCTCTTTTTACGCTGCTGCTACTCTCTGTTTATCATATATGCATAGTCACTTTAGCTATACATTCATGTACATACTACCTCAATTGGGCCGACCAACCAGTGCTCCCGCACATTGGCTAACCGGGCTATCTGCATTGTGTCCCACCACCCACCAACCCCTCTTTTACGCTACTGCTACTCTCTGTTCATCATATATGCATAGTCACTTTAACCATATCTACATGTACATACTACCTCAATCAGCCTGACTAACCGGTGTCTGTATGTAGCCTCACTACTTTTATAGCCTCACTACTGCATATAGCCTGTCTTTTTACTGTTGTTTTATTTCTTTACTTACCTATTGTTCACCTAATACCTTTTTTGCAATATTGGTTAGAGCCTGTAAGTAAGCATTTCACTGTAAGGTACCTGTTGTAATACCTGTTGTATTCAGCGCACGTGACAAATAAACTTTGATTTGATTTGACTTCAGTCAGTGCATTCAACAAAGGTAGATAAACAACCACATGTATAAAGTAACAAGTAAAACGTTGCAGTAACCGTTACTGAAAATGTCGTTGAGGTTAAGTGGCCTGTTGGTGAAATGAAAAAGACAATTATTTAAAAAATGTAAAAATAAATGCATGATCAAGAGACAGATGGGAGCATAATGTTCCCTACTGAAAGCTCTATTGTATCATGGTTAGGGTTGTTTAGTCAATATATAGTCTATTTAACTGGACAGTTAGCTTAATTGAATATATGGAAGCTAGCTATCTCTGCTTAAACCTAAACTGATTCAACTATAAGCAGTAGGTTATGCTGACAAATGGTGCAGTTGCCTTACCTATCTTGTATTAGTCAAAGTAAATGTGGTGTAAGTTGGATAGCTTGACATTTTAAGTTGATAGTGCTTGAAAAAGTCCATGCAACTTTATGACTGGAAATAATATGTTGAAACAACAAATATGTTTTTACAGTGAGCACTCAAACAAACATTCAATGACATACCATATTTACATACACACACTGTTATTCTCTGTAACACGCACACTGTCTGCAGACAGTGCAGAATAATATTTTTAAAAAGACTTCTAAATCACTTATACATTTCGAAATCCCTGACAGTTTCCCCAAACTCTATCTCTAACACACACATTCTTCCCTACACACACAGAGTGCACTTGTCAAAGTTCACAGCAAACTCTGAGGCAGCGTTTAAACCTGGTCACTGAGGTGCAGAGCATCTATCATTAAAGCCAGATGAAGGCTGAAGTGAACAATGTGTTCTCCCTCACCTCCTCTATGCCTCTCTCACTCTGTGATGCTGAGCTCACCTTCAGCGGAAGAAGTAATAGATCATTATGTGAATGAGTGTCAGGCCCGTGAGGTGATATGACAGGAACACATTGTGCCCTGGTAGTTATTGTGTCCATTAAGAATTAACTTCTGATGGCGCTGTAATTATCATTTGGGACTGGAAGAGAGATAACGAGAGAACATACTAGGCTCTGACTGAATAAATCTATCTAATTTAGGCATGTACTTATTTCCAAGGACAACTATTTGCAATTGATAAGTGTGTGTGTGTTTCTCTTGTAAAGTTCTCATTCGCCCTCTGAAGAAGTCATTAAGAACAAATGTCTGTGACTTTAGCTAATTACACTCCCCATGGATTCTAAATCAATATTATTATTATGTGTGTGTAGGATACTTGTGTGTGTGTGTGCTTGCACATGTTCTTGCAAGCTTGCATGTGTGTTGGTATTTGTGTGTGTGTTTGCGTGCATGTGCATGCTTTTGTGTGTGTGTGTGTGTGTATACATGCTTGTGTGTGTTTGCATGCATGTGTGTGTGTGTGTGTGTGTGTGTGTGTGTGTGTGTGTGCGTGTGTGTGTGTGTGTGTGCATATGTGTGTGTGTGTGTGTGTGCATATGTGTGTGTGTGTGTGTGTGCGCATTTGTGTGTGTGTGTGTGTGTGTGCGCATATGTGTGTGTGTGTGTGTGTGCGCATATGTGTGTGTGTGTGTGTGTGTGCGCATATGTGTGTGTGTGTGTGTGCGCATATGTGTGTGTGTGTGTGTGTGTGTGCGCATATGTGTGTGTGTGCGTGTGCGTGTGCGTGTGCGTGTGCGTGTGCGTGTGCGTGTGTGTGTGTGTGTGCCCCCTGCGTAGGTCAAAATAGCTGTCTTTGGCTGAAGGGTAAGCTAAGCTGCAGTAAATACAATTTCATGCCCAGGTCAATCCTTCACAGTGGCAGAATGCGACACAGAGAGAGGAGCATCTTTCCCCCGCATAAAAACATTAGCACTGTGGTTCTGTGAATGACACAACATACAGTAGAGAACATTTACACAACATTTACACAACTGAACCTATAATGTATGATTATAAAATGAGAGTCTCAATATATGGGATGATTGTACAAGTTTTTGCGAATAGAAGACTTTCCTGGGCAGCATTTTGGCTGCAGAGCAACAGAGGATTAAATAACAATCCATCTCTGTAACTGATGCGGTGTGCGATTGATTGCCCTGATAATAATTGTAATCATTTATCTCCCGAATTGCTGTCAGTGCAGAGTAAGTCACCTTGTGACATCACAATGGCCAGTACAAATCCAGCAGATCCAGTGGATAAGGGATCTGCAGTTGGTCCAGAATTGTCTTATGCTACAGTTTCATCCCAGCTCTCCCCTCCTTGCTCCCTGCTCGCTGGCAGCTGTTAAACAGCCTTTTGTCAGGAGCTTTTGGTTAATCCAGTACAGTAGCTAGCTAGCTTGTCTCTCAGCTGGCTGTGCAGCAGCAGCCCCATTGACATGCAGATGTGGCAGACTGGCATCATCATGTGTTTAGCCTAATGTTAAACTAATCCACAGTGTGAGTGTGTGTGCATGTGTAGCGTTGGCCTCAATGCAGTGGTTTTATAGGGACCCTCCGGCGTTGCCTCTTATCAGGTTTTCATTGGGGGAGGTGGTGGCGAGACAACACATCAGTAGTAGCCCTGGTTCCCCTGAGCGGAGTGAGGTCGAGACAGAGATAGAGATAGAGACAGGCAGGGAATACTGAGAGGCTCCACTACATCACTGACTTTGGCATTACCTCTGTGATCATTAAGTCTGAATTGGGTAAATGAATTGCCAATTTCAGCAGCCTTAGGCACAGCTGGGTATGTGCATGGGTGTGGGGGGGGTGGGGGGCGGTGTGTGTGTGTGTGTGTGTGTGTGTGTGTGTGTGTGTGTGTGTATATCTGTGAGCCATGTGCTCTTGCTAGACTGTTGGGGGAGACTGGGAATTCATGGAGGGCAGACATTGTGTCAAGGTCAAACCAATACATATACATTACCATTACCATAAGCAGTAATGCAGCACTCATATAATGATATATTTACTTGTATATATTTTCTATAGGTAAACATTTTTCATATATATTTTATATACACTACTGTTCAGATTGTCCTTGTTTTTGAAGGAAAAGCACATTTTTTGTCCATTAAAATAACATCAAATTGATCCGAAATACAGTGTAGACATTGATAATGTTTTAAATGACTATTGTAGCTGGAAATGGCTGATTTTTCACCAGTTAGAGAAAGAGGAGTGGGAGGCCCCGGTGCACAACTGAGCAAGAGGACAAGTACATTAGAGTGTCTAGTTTGAGAAACAGACGCCTCACAAGTCCTCAACTGGCAGCTTCATTAAATAATACCCGCAAAACACCAGTCTCAACGTCAACAATGAAGAGGCAACTCCGGGATTCTGGCCTTCTAGGCAGAGTTGCAAAGAAAAAGCCATATCTCAGACTGGCCAATAAAAAATGTAAATGAAGATATGCAAAAGAACACAAACACAGAGGAACTGTTAAATTGTCAATTCCCATTTCTTGTGTGACAGTACAACATTATCTCAAGGTTCACTGTCTTCATCAACTCATCAATTCATTATACCATAATGATGTTTGTAGGGTTGGGAGAAAGTATTGGTGGAGGAAGAGGTAAAAATATCAATCCACATGTCAACCTACACACAGTCTTTCCCTCCATCTCATAATCTCTCTCACTTCATCTCATTTCCTGCATCTCTTTCTCTCTCCCTCCATCTCTTTCTCTCTCCTTCTCTATCTCCATGTCTCTATCCCTCCTTCTCTATCTCCATGTCTCTATCCCTCTGTCTCTTTCTCGCTCCTTCTCTGTCCCCATGTCTCTCTCTCTCCCTCCATCTCTTTCTCTCTCCTTCTTCATCTCCATGTCTCTCTCCCTACATCTCTTTCTCTCATTCTCTATCTCCATGTCTCTCTCCTCCATCTCTCTCCTAACCCCTGTACAATTCAATAAGCTATTACGCTACCATTGATCTTCTCCTCAGCCAAACATTTGCATTTGGGGCAGAAAAGTGATAAGCAAAGGGAATAGGGGAGGACAGACAGAACAGGGCTGTCTTAAAGGAGAGAAGGAGAGAGAGATGGAGATTTATAGAGTTTGGCAGGAGTTTAACACTTTAGCACCACTCCGACCATGTCAGATCAATGCTGTCTCTCTCCTTTGTCGCTGGAAAAGTGTGTGTGTGTGTGTGTGTGTGTGTGTGTGTGTGTGTGTGTGTGTGTGTGTGTGTGCGCGTGCGTGTGTGTTCACTGATCTGATGCCATTGTAAATCACTCAATAAGACAGGATGGAAGGCTGTGCTGCTGTCCAGCCACTGTCTGCTTGGCTCAGACTGCATCTTTTAAGGTAGATGCAGGATATCATGCACAGCAAATTATCACGTGTTAAATCAACACCGACAGTGTTAAATTAACACTGTACTTAGTGCTGACGTTGTCATACTTTATCAGTGTTAGGGAATTAACACGTTCATTGTTACGCAATAACATCTTATATTGTATTTTTAACCATTACACCAAGAGGTATCTCTTGACAAGGCCACTCAGTGTTGAGTGAAGGACAATACAATAATATTTACAAGTCTTTATTGCCACATGCTCTTATGTAAGCATTTACAAAGACTTCAGAACTGGCAGCCGACATGCTCAAATTGTAATTAACATAACCATAGACCCCTTAAACTGGTACAACACTTCCAGTCACAGGTGGCCAAAAATAAATATTTGAATGCCACGCACCCACTAACGAATCGAATATAATTTCCCAGTGTGCGTTGCCTTTGAGTGATTTGCAGTTACCACCCATGACTGTATTTGTTATTGACAGAGACATGGCTGTGGAATTCGTTCATTTTCAGTCCTGTGGACTTCACCAAGTGTTCCTGCTGTAGTTAAATGTTATTATTAAAATTAAACTGTTTATGACAATAGTTTACATATATCATAAGGCCTTACTTTGATGGCCAAGTTTTACCCTAAATGTAACGAACGTCGTCGGGAGAAGGAGAGGAGGACCAAGGTGCAGCGTGGTAAGTGTTCACTATTTTAATAAAACAACTGAACACTGAACAAAACAACAAAAATGACAAACGAACAGTCCTGTAAGGTGACGAAAAACACTAAACAGAAAATAATCACCCACAACTCGAAGTGGGAAAACAGGCTACCTAAATATGGTTCTCAATCAGAGACAACGATAGACAGCTGCCTCTGATTGAGAACCACACACGGCCAAACACAAAGAAATAGACAACATAGACATACAAACATAGAATGCCCACCCACATCACACCCTGACCAAACAAAAAATAGAAACATACAAAGCAATCTATGGTCAGGGCGTGACACTAACCCAATGGTGTTAGGCACCTCCTGGTTTACAGGCCACATCAGGCCTGCAAGTCACATTATCCTGGCTTGCAAAGTGATGTGTAATTCCTATTAGAATCCAGCCAGAGTTAGGACATCCAACAATTGGAATTTTTATTCACTCGCAACCTGCATTCACAATTACTGTCAGGGTTTGGAGACTGCCTAAACCATTCAAAAAATCAACACTAGTTAACACTGGCCAATTTGATGTGTATGTCTATGTGTCTATGTGTTCATGCACTAGTAGTGTATGGGTGTAATATGTTTGTATATGTGTGTAGTGTGTAATGTGTTACATGTATATGTAATGAGCCTGTTGAGTAAATGTATGTTCGTGATATGGTAGCACATGGTTTGACCTATAGATATTAATACCATGTGACCTGAAATGATGGTTTGCCAATGCACACTGAGGCGGAACAGTACAGAAGTACGAGAAGTGAATAGTTGAGATAAGAGAAGCGAAACTGGGGGTTCTAGTATCATTAAATCATTTCATCCACTTCTTTGATTATGTAATTATTCCCTACACCGCATCATCATCTCCTTCAGTCCTCTTTTCTCTCATTCTCCCACTTCCCTATGTGAGAATGGTGGTGTTTATGGTAGGTGTGTAGTTATAGATGGTTCTGGAACAAGTCAGAGGTAGTAACAGACAATTCCTGACTGCGGTCAGTTTAGGAGAGGTGATGACGACCATCATGTGAGCTGCCGACCCCCCATCCTTCTCTTTCTCTCTCCCCCTTTCCATCACATTTTCTATTTCTTACTTTTTCAGGAGATCTGTCTCTCTCTGTTTCCCGCCCTCACTACAGAGACTTGGAGGCATGTCAGGACCAGCAGCCACACAGACCGGTTGCAGCTGAGCTTAAGCTGTGACAGCCTTTTTGCTTCTGGGGAGAGGAAGAGGGAGAGAGGGAGAGAGAGAGTGAGAGAGAGAGAGAGAGAGAGAGAGAGAGAGAGAGAGAGGGCTAGAGAAACTCTAATACTGACAGCTCATTGACGATCCTCTTCAAGTCTCTCCTATTCAAAGGATCTTCCTCTCTCACAACTAAAATAGCTTCTGCTCACAGCGTTTCGGATTTGTACATTTGGTTTTCCAAATGTAGCAAATTTTTTAAGTAGCTACAGTCACAATGGCACCCGCAATAAAAGGCAACAAAAAAACTAAACAAATTCTGATTGTACACTAAAAAGAGGGATAATGGTGGAGAGGAGGAGAGGAATGAAGAGCATGAGAGAGAGAGAGAGAGAGAGAGAGAGAGAGAGAGAGAGAGAGAGAGAGAGAGAGAGAGAGAGAGAGAGAGAGAGAGAGAGAGAGAGAGAGAGAGAGGAAATAGGAATGCCAGCAGGAGAGTCATGGAGTAAGGGAGGGTAGAGGGTTACAGAAGCACAGAGGCAGAAAAAAGAGAGTTTGAAATGGGGAGAGGAAGCGGTGCACAGAGTGAGGGAGCGAGAGAGAGAGAGAGAGAGAGAGAGAGAGAGAGAGAGAGAGAGAGAAAGTGAGAGAAGAATACGGGGGAGCTAGGTTGATATCTGCAGCGCTCCAGCTGTGAGCTTAGCCTCCCCCGTCACAGTAGACTCAAGTGCAAGCTTTCACCACTGCTTAACCGCCAGAGAGAATGCAGGGGGAGGGAGGGATGGATAGAGAGAAGGTTTGAGGGAGAGAGAGCACAGGAGAAGAGAAGGGGAGAGGAAAGGCATGATGCAGAGTGGATGTCTGTGTTTATTCTGTCTCTCAGAGGAGCTGGGCTCAGAGGGAATGGCTGATTAGAGGAGAGGTGGATGTCAAGTGTAGAGCTAGTCTTTACCCCCCCATCTCTCTCTCTTTCTTTCTCATTCTCTCTCTCTCTCTCTCTCTCTCTCTCTTTCGCTCTCAATCTCTGAGATGCTGTTTGTTAGTGATTGAGGAGAGGGGGGATTGAGCAGAGTACTGAGTGAGTCCTTCTATAGGTGTCTGTGTGTGTGTGTGTGTGTGTGTGTGTGTGTGTGTGTGTGTGTGTGTGTGTGTGTGTGTGTGTGTGTGTGTGTCTTTTACACTACAGATCATCACCCCAGTACCACACTGCTGAACATTTATGGACAATATTTATGGACATCACTTTGTCCCGGGAAGTGAAGGAGTACATTCTGTTACATTGACAAACAATAGAAAAATACCACTGACTGTTTAGATATATTCTGAATAAACCATCTCTCTCCCTCTGTCTGTCTCTCTCCAGGCAGCATGAACCGTCCGGGGGCGGTCCCTGCCTTCCTCAGGACCCCCACGGTGATCCCGCCCCCACTGGACATGAAGCAGTTCCTGCAGTTCCCCATGGACACAGCTCCACCACAACACAGCATGGGCCTGTTCCACAACTTCAACACCAACAGTTACTCAACAGTGAGTAAACGGACTCCACACACACATGCGCACACACACATGTGCACACACACACACACACACACACACACACCTCATACTAACACATCATAGACACAGACTAACACAGCATACACACGCATGTAGACTCCCCATCCCCCTGTGTCAGCTTCTTTTACAACTTCAGGACTGTGGCTGAGTGGACAGCAGCAGGCAGGCACACACAGGGTCACCTCTCCACTTGGCCAGGTTCCCAAGAGCACGAAAATAAAGCATACACAATGAGTTTCCACCCTGACTGTATATTCAGAGGTCATACACTCTGTTTTAGCGGGGGAAATATAGCCTACTGTTTACTGTAAAAATACATCTATACACTGTACATGTTTGTTGCCAACTTCATATTTTGCCTTATGCAGTACATTGTGAATAGTCAATGCTATCTATCTAATGACGTGGCACTGACTAGTCAGACCAAGGGGAAGATTTCACACATCAACTCTAATGTCTCAACACATCAAACAGAGTAGCATTCCACAGAATATCCAGCTGCATGGTTGTTTCCATGTGTGGGTTTACATTGAAAAGCATATACACAAAAACAGTCATATTCAAAACAACACGGTCATGTTTACAACAACACAGGACAGAATGCAGCAGAGAGATATAGTAAATGACTAGCCCATAACTTGAAATATACCACTAGTGCAGTCTTGATGCAGGCTGTCTGACAGAATATTATTTGTACTTGTACCTGTCGCAGTGTGTCTGACAGATTATTAATCGTAATTGGCTTTGGTTTCGCATAATATTCCTGGATAGAGGACAGTGGGATGAATGTGCCTGTCATTTAGAGGTGTCTTCTCATGAATGAAGACAGGGGATGTATTCTAATGAAGTGGTGTGGTTTTATAGGATGACCCTCAATAATCAGTGGACAAGTGATTACAACTCCCTGTGGCAGCATGAGGCTCTGCATATACACAAAATGACCAGGCAAGCGTTTTACTGCAATACAATAAGTTATGGCTAATCAATTTTATAAGTGACACAGCCAGCGTTCCACATAGTCAGCGTTTTTAGACAAGGCCCCATTCAGTTCATTTCCAGATTGGGTTTCAAGTGAAGGTCAGCGACAAACAGTGGTGCGCACGCACGCGTGAGAGCGGCACACACACAGATGGGCTCACACACACACGCGCGCACACACACACGCACTTTCACGCACACACAGGCAAGCAGCAGACCAGGTTTCCATCCAATCATTTTATGCGTGTAAAGTTCGTCCGATAAAAACGTAATGAAAGGAAACAGCAATGATGGAAACAGCAAATTTGTCAGTAACCTTCCAAATGTCGACAAAACCAAATTCGCTAGTCAAGGTGGGATCTTTTTGTGTCTGTGAAATTGATTACGCCAGAAATGGCGGTGGAAACGCTATTATGTCCAAGTATTGATATAATAACCGTCATATGGAAGTAAAGTTGGAGTCAAGCGATGACATGTTGTGTGGTCCCTCCCACTACAACTCGGGAAGGCAAGTTATGATGAATTTAACAGGGTGGTGAAAGGTGATGAGCTTGATGCTCCTTTCCAATAAATATCAAGGGTTTTATTTTGGTGACATGATGATTACTTGGTGTTACCTTAGATTGTAAACTGTCATGGTCAAAACATAGAGGGTGGGGTTCACCAACATGGTTTAAATTAATCTAGGATTAGAGCTAATCTAGGTTTTGTAAATTTAGATTTTAAATTAATCAGAGATGTGTTGTTCCACTTAATTTTAAATCTGGATCATTAAATCTATGATTAACGGTTTTAAACTATGATTAGTGACATGTTACACCAATTTATGATGTATTTCGTGAGTTGAAGCGAAGTAGCTAGCCTACTTGACCAATGAGGCCACAAAGTTGCTGTTCCTTGATAAAATAAACAATGTAATGTTAGAACTACTGAAACTCCATCGTGAAAGGTTCTCATGGGTTGGCGGATTTGAAATAAAATCTGTTATTTGCCAGTACAAGACAGAAAACGAATTGGTTAGCTAACAGTAGCTACTGTAGCTAGCTAGTTTATAAACTGAGCTAGCTAGCATACACTATAATTTATAATTGTCATTTCTTAAGGTTATTTAGACATGTATTATTTGTCCGCTAGCCACCTCATCATGGCATGTCAAAGAAGTTCAAAATTCTTCATTTAGGAAAAAAAACTATTGTTGGAGCTGATGGAGGAATTTAGTAACGTACTGGAGGATTAAAAGACAGACAACACGACTGTCAAAAAGAAGGAAAATACCTGGGCCATTTTATGCAACATATGCAATGGATCGACATAGATTAAAGCAAAAGCCAAGAAGGATGTGGCAGAGAAGAGGCGGGGGCTATTTCAGACCGGAGCCGGATAGGGGCCTCCGTCCAAGGGAATTAATCCTATCACCCAGAAGATATGCGAGATGATTCCCAAACAGTTTGCCCCTCTCCATAACCCCAATGATGACGACGGACAACTTGACCCACCAATATTTAGTAAGCATAAATAACTGGTAAATATCAAGGCCTATAATGCACGTTAAAACTAATGTTAATGCTACTTCAAATCAAATCAAATTTATTTATATAGCCCTTCGTACATCAGCTGATATCTCAAAGTGCTATACAGAAACCCAGCCTAAAACCCCAAACAGCAAGCAATGCAGGTGTAGAAGCACGGTGGCTAGGAAAAACTCCCTAGAAAGGCCAAAACCCAGGAAGAAACCTAGAGAGGAACCAGGCTATGAGGGGTGGCCAGTCCTCTTCTGGCTGTGCCGGGTGGAGATTATAACAGAACATGGCCAAGATGTTCAAATGTTCAGAAATGACCAGCATGTTCAAATAATAATAATCACAGTAGTTGTCGAGGGTGCAGCACCTCAGGAGTAAATGTCAGTTGGCTTTTCATAGCTGATCATTAAGAGTATCTCCTGCGGTCTCTAGAGAGTTGAAAACAGCAGGTCTGGGACAGGTAGCACGTCCAGTGAACAGGTCAGGGTTCCATAGCCGCAGGCAGAACAGTTGAAACTGGAGCAGCAGCACGGCCAGGTGGACTGGGGACAGCAAGGAGTCATCATGTCAGGTCGTCCTGAGGCATGGTCCTAAGGCTCAGGTCCCCCGAGAGAGAGAAAGAAAGAGAGAAAGAGAGAATTAGAGAGCGCATAATTAAATTCACACAGGACACCAGATAAGACAGTACTCCAGATATAACAAACTGACCCTAGTCCCCCAACACATAAACTAATGCAGCATAAATACTGGAGGCTGAGACAGGAGGGGTCAGGAGACACTGTGGCCCCATCCGATGATACCCCCGGACAGGGCCAAACAGGAAGGATATAACCCCACCCACTTTGCCAAAGCACAGCCCCCACACCACTAGAGGGATATCTTCCATCACCAACTTACAATCCTGAGACAAGGCCGAGTATAGCCCACAAAGATCTCCGCCACGGCACAAACCAAGGGGGGGCGCCAACCCAGATAGGAAGATCATGTCAGTGACTCAACCCACTCAAGTGACGCACCCCTCCTAGGGAAGGCATGAAAGAGCACCAGTAAGCCAGTGACTCAGCCCCTGTAATAGGGTTAGAGGCAGAGAATCCCAGTGGAGAGAGGGGAACCGGCCAGGCAGAGACAGCAAGGGCGGTTCGTTGCTCCAGAGCCTTTCCGTTCACCTTCACACTCCTGGGCCAGACTACACTCAATCATATCACCTACTGAAGAGATAAGTCTTCAGTAAAGACTTAAAGGTTGAGACCGAGTCTGCGTCTCTCACATGGGTAGGCAGACCATTCCATAAAAATGGAGATCTATAGGAGAAAGCTCTGCCTCCAGCTGTTTGCTTAGAAATTCTAGGGACAATTAGGAGGCCTGCGTCTTGTGACCGTAGCGTACGTGTAGGTATGTACGGCAGGACCAACTCGGAAAGATAGGTAGGAGCAAGCCCATGTAACGCTTTGTAGGTTAACACTAAAACCTTGAAATCAGCCCTTGCCTTAACAGGAAGCCAGTGAAGGGAGGCTGGCACTGGAGTAATATGATCAAATTTTTTGGTTCTAGTCAGGATTCTAGCAGCCGTATTTAGCACTAACTGAAGTTTATTTAGTGCTTTATCCGGGTAGCCGGAAAGTAGAGCATTGCAGTAGTCTAACCTAGAAGTAACAAAAGCATGATTTAATTTTTCTGCATCATTGTTGGACAGAAAATGTCGGATTTTTGCAATGTTACGTAGATGGAAAAAAGCTGTCCTTGAAACAGTCTTGATATGTTCGTCAAAAGAGAGATCAGGGTCCAGAGTAACGCCAAGGTCCTTCACAGTTTTATTTGAGACGACTTTACAACCATCAAGATTAATTGTCAGATTTAACAGAAGATCTCTTTGTTTCTTGGGACCTAGAACAAGCATCTCTGTTTTGTCCGAGTTTAAAAGTAGAACGTTTTCAGCCATCCACTTCCTTATGTCTGAAACACAGGCTTCTAGCAAGGGCAATTTTGGGGCTTCACCATGTTTCATTGAAATGTACAGCTGTGTGTCATCCGCATAGCTGTTAAAGTTAACATTATGTTTTCGAATGACATCCCCCAAGAGGCAAAATATATAGTGAAAACAATAGTGGTCCTAAAACGGAAACTTGAGGAACACCGAAATGTACAGTTGATTTGTCAGAGGACAAACCATTCACAGAGACAAACTGATATCTTTCCGACAGATAAGATCTAAACCAGGCCAGAACTTGTCCGTGTAGACCAATTTGGGTTTCCAATCTCTCCAAAAGAATGTGGTGATCGACGGTATCAAAGGCCGCACTAAGGTCTAGTAGCACGAGGACAGATGCAGAGCCTCGGTCTGACGCCATTAAAGGGTCATTTACCACCTTCACAAGTGCAGTCTCAGTGCTATGATGGGGTCCAAAACCAGACTGAAGCATTTCGTATACATTGTTTGTCTTCAGGAAGGCAGTGAGTTGCTGCGCAACAGCTTTTTCAATTTCTTTTGAGAGGAATGGAAGATGGAAGATTCTATATAGGCCGATAGTTTTTATATTTTCTGGGTCAAGGTTTGGCTTTTTCAAGAGAGGCTTTATTACTGCCACTTTCAGTGAGTTTGGTACACGTCCGGTGGATAGAGAGACGTTTATTATGTTCAACATAGGAGGGCCAAGCACATGAAGCAGCTCTTTAAGTAGTTTAGTTGGAATAGGGTCCAGTATGCAACTTGAAGGTTTAGATGTCATGATTATTTTCATCATTGTGTCAAGAGATATAGTACTAAAACACTTAAGTGTCTCTCTTGATCCCAGGCCCTGGCAGAGTTGTGCAGACTCAGGACAGCTGAGCTTTGGAGGAATACGCAGATTTAAAGAGGAGTTTTAGTTAGCTTTGCGAAAGTATTAAAAATACATTTTGGATTGTTCTTATTTTCCTCAATTAAGTTGGAAAAATAGGATGATCGAGCAGCAGTGAGGGCTCTTCGATACTGCACGGTACTGTCCTTCCAAGCTAGTCGGAAGACTTCCAGTTCGGTGTGGCGCCATTTCCGTTCCAATTTTCTGGAAGCTTGCTTCAGAGCTCGGGTATTTTCTGTATACCAGGGAGCTAGTTTCTTATGACAAATGTTTTTAGTTTTTAGGGGTGCAGCTGCATCTAGGGTATTGCGCAAGGTTAAATTGAGTTCCTCAGTTAGGTGGTTATGTCACGTTCCTGACCTGTTTTCTGTTGTTTGGTATGTGTTTAATTGGTCAGGGCGTGAGTTGGGGTGGGTAGTCTATGTTATGTGTTTTCTATGTTGGGTTAATGTGTTGCCTGGTATGGTTCTCAATTAGAGGCAGGTGTTTGACGTTCCCTCTGATTGAGAGCCATATTAAGGTAGGTTGTTCTCACTGTTTGTTTGTGGGTGATTGTTCCTGTGTATACCACATGGGACTGTTTCGTTTGTTCGTTCGTTTTAGGTAGTCTGTTCCTGTTCGTGCGTTCTTCGTCTATATGTAAGTTCGTTTGTTTCAGGTTTGTTGCCTTCGTTTATTGTTTTGTAGTTTGTTCTATTGTTTTGTCAGTGTTTCGTCTGTTAAATAAATTCAGTATGTATTCATCACCCGCTGCGCCTTGGTCCGTTCAATCACCACAAGACGAACGTAACAGGTTAACTGATTTCTGTCCTCTGACGTCCTTGGGTAGGCAGAAGGAGTCTGGAAGGACATCAAGGAATCTTTGTGTTGTCTGAGAATTTATAGCATGACTTTTAAAGCTCCTTGGTTGGGGACTGAGCAGATTATTTATTGCGATTGCAAACGTAATAAAATGGTGGTCCGATATTCCAGGATTATGAGGAAAAACATTAAGATCTACAACATTTATTCCATGGGACAAAACTAGGTCCAGAGTATGACTGTGGCAGTGAGTAGGTCCAGAGACATGTTGGACAAAACCCACTGAGTCGATGATGGCTCCAAAAGCCTTTTGGAGTGGGTCTGTGGACTTTCCCATGTGAATATTAAAATCACCAAAATTAGAATATTATCTGCTATGACTACAAGGTCCGATAGGAATTCAGGGAACTCAGTGAGGAACGCTGTATATGGCCCAGGAGGCCTGTAAACAGTAGCTATAAAAAGTGATTGAGTAGGCTGCATAGATTTCATGACTAGAAGCTCAAAAGACGAAAACTTCATTTTTTTTTGTTGTAAATTGATATTTGCTATCGTAAATGTTAGCAACACCTCCGCCTTTGCGGGATGCACGGGGGATATGGTCACTAGTGTAACCAGGAGGTGAGGCCTCATTTAACACAGTAAATTCATCAGGCTTAAGCCATGTTTCAGTCAGGCCAATCACATCAAGATTATGATCAGTGATTATTTCATTGACTATAACTGCCTTTGAAGTGAGGGATCTAACATTAAGTAGCCCTATTTTGAGATGTGAGGTATCACGATCTCTTTCAATAATGGCAGGAATGGAGGAGGTCTTTATCCTAGTGAGATTGCTAAGGCGAACACCGCCATGTTTACTTTTGCCCAACCTAGGTCGAGACACAGTCTCAATGGGGATAGCTGAGCTGACTACACTGACTATGCTAGTGGCAGACTCCACTAAGCTGGCAGGCTGGCTAACAACCTGCTACCTGGCCTGCACCCTATTTCATTGTGGAGCTAGAGGAGTTAGAGCCCTGTCTATGTTGGTAGATAGGATGAGAGCACCCCTCCAGCTAGGATGGAGTCCGTCACTCCTCAGCAGGTCAGGCTTGGTCCTGTTTGTGGGTGAGTCCCAGAAAGAGGGCCAATTATCTACAAATTCTATCTTTTGGGAGGGGCAGAAAACAGTTTTCAACCAGCGATTGAGTTGTGAGACTCTGCTGTAGAGCTCATCACTCCCCCTAACTGGGAGGGGGCCAGAGACAATTACTCGATGCCGACACATTTTTCTAGCTGATTTACACGCTGAAGCTATGTTGCGCTTGGTGACCTCTGACTTTTTCATCCTAACATCGTACCTCACCACAATGTTAACGTTATCAGCCCCGTTACACCATGTTGCATAACATCATCATTCGTACCAAGGCTGGGCATATCATAAGCCCCAATTCAATTGTTGTACAAAATGGGCACGTAAATAGCCTACTAATAATGAGTTAATTATCATAAAACTCAACAGGATTCAACCTATATCTAAGTATTCTCTGAGGACCTCGTTTTGGTCTCTCCACAGTAGATAATGCTGCCATTTGATCAGTTAAACCACCTCAAGTGGCAGTTTAGAATTAATCTCCAATCTAAGTTTATATATTTTTTATTAATTGAACAACAGGCTTAAAATTAATCTAGGTTTAAAGTGAAAACTAAACTTAGATTAGAGGAAGGATTTAATTTAACTAGGATTCATTTAAAACTATGTTTAAAATTTGGTGCAACAAGATTAATAGATAAACCTTGATTTAACCCAGTTTAAGAGTTCATCCATCCACCCCCCCCCCCCCATAGATTCAATGGTTGTAAAGATGGGTAGAGGTCTGTCAGTAATAAAGAGATCCTCTGCTTTTTTGACACCACTCCACCACTCTCTAGTTTTAGCTTATCTTGATTATTGTCCAGTCATATGGTCAAGTGCTGCAAAGAAAGACCTAGTTAAGCTGCAGCTGGTTGAGAACAAAGCGGCGCGCCTTGTTCTTCATTGTAATCAGAGGGCTAATTGTAATAGTATGCATGCCGGTCTCTCTTGGTTAAGGGTTGAGGAAAGACTGACTGACTGTCTCACTTCTTATTTTATACAAAACATTTATGTGTTGGAAATCCCAAGTTGTTTGCATAGTTAACGTACACACAGCACTGACACACACACTTACCCCACCAGACATGCCACCGGGGGTCTTTTCACAGTACCCAGGTCCAGAACAAATTCAAGGAAATGTACAGTATTATACAGAGCCATGTTATGTTATGTGTTTCTATGTTTGGTTAAATGTGTTGCCTGATATGGTTCTCAATTAGAGGCAGGTGTTTGACGTTTCCTCTGATTGAGAACCATATTAAGGTAGGCTGTTCTCACTGTTTGTTTGTGGGTGATTGTCGCTGTGTCTGTGTTTTGTTGCACCACACGGTACTGTCTCGTTCGTGCATTCGTTTTTCCTGTTCGTGCGTTCTTCGTTTCATGTAGTTCTCATGTTCAGGTCTGTTTAGTTCGTTTTGTTATTTTGTAATTTCTAAAGTGTGCTTCGTCATCGTTATTCTTTTCTTTATTAAATTCATTATGTATTCATCACCCGCTGCGCCTTGGTCTGCTCATTCACCACAAGACGACCGTTACAACCTGGTTTCAAAAAACAATTAAAGCAACACCTCACAGCACAGTGCCTCTCCCCCATGTGACCTACTTGTTCTGTGTATGTACTGACATGCATGTGTAACTGATAGATGCGCGCACGCACACACACACACACGTTAATGTTTTTTTAATGTATGTATACTTTAAAGTATTTTGTCTGTAATGTCTTTTTCGTTATGTGTCGGACCCCAGTAAGACTAGCTATTGCCATTGGCATCGGCTAATGGGGATCCTAATAAATCTAATGCTTGGCTGCCGTTTGACAAATTAAAATAATCTTTCTCTTTTTATGTTTATTTTTTGATAATAATCTCATCATGTAGGCTATACCCACACTACAGTCTGTCTACGAGCTGTTGGCTAGAGCGCATGTGCCGATATCAGAATGGACACATTCGCTATATAACCACATTTATTTGTGACAAACCCATCAGTAGAGTTGAAAATGCAATGGAAACACATTTAACTTGTATTGTTTATTCGGTACATGGGGATTAAACCCGCAAAATGTATTTTATGTGCACTACATCGTCATGTACAGACTTTATCCGCAACCAGTCCATTTTATGGAAACACATCTCTGGTGGGAAAATGTGCTTACTGTTTTTATTGGGATTTTAGAATATTTGCATGAAAATGTGTTATCCTGTTTGGGACCATTTTGGTCAGGGTATACTGTAAACCTAGCTAGTGAGACTGAGTATGACAGAACATATTTACCCTGATAACCTCTAGAGGGTGCTAGAACAGAGGCTGAAAGTACGCCAGACCGAGCAGACACAAGAATTTGATAGAAACTTCACAGACATTGATAAGTAATGTATGAGATTGAGAGAACCACTAAAGTTTCCTAGTTGTTGTCAGATAATGAGTGACATTCTGATGAGGACCTGTTATTGTAACAGTCTGTGCTTAACCTCCGCCATGGGTCGTTGGACAAGCCTATTCGGAAATGAATCAAGTATGGGTAGCTGAGAAGGAAGTACCTTAATCTTTCCCCAGTTGCCTCAGCTATAAAAAACAAGTTAAACTACCTCGTACCCCTGCACACTGAGTCAGTACTGGTACCCCTTGTATATACAGTGCATTCGGAAAGTATTCAGATAGGGGTTGCTCAGCTCGGACACCAATAACATAGTCAAAAAAGGGGAACTGTAGCCAACATAACCTTCACTCCAAATCAAAACTCCAAACCTACAACCTGATTTTAGACAAAATTACCTGGAACAATACTTACTACCAAACCAACGACCAGCAAAAGAAACAGAAACCCGAAAACCCTATTCAACCTGGAAATGAGTGAGTAATGTTTAGTCTGATGCTACTTTTAAAGCCAATAAGAAAAATCAATTACAATAATATATTTCTACTATAAGGACTGAATTCTAAGTTAAGGCTACCAAGCTTGCTAGGACAGAACTTATCTGGCTGCAACTTCAATTAGTACTGAGGTCTGAAGTGAGAGGTGTCAAAGCCCTTGAGCCCAACAATGGTAGGAGAGTTTCACAGCCTCCCCCACCCAAATGCAGAGGCCTTTGAAGCCCCCTCTCTCTGTGCAGTGGTCATTACAGTAAATCACCCTCTGGATTCATCTCTTTTTGAACTGATATGCAGCCAGGACACTTCAATTGTAAATTACCTTAATAAGAAACAATATTGTTGCTTTGATCACATCAGAAGATTTACTCCAGAAAGGAGTGACTTGACATCGCAATCTCCAAAATACAACAGCCACAGGACAACTTTGTGTGGGCGTCATAAAGGACCATTCGCCGAAACTGAAGAGATATAGCTAGCTAAAATCCTAATTTTGCCCGTGGAAAAAAAACAGTGGACAGAGACTTGCTAGATACGTTAGCTAGCTAGCTGGGATTTCTAACAAGGAATCTGCCTCCTGGAAAAAGAAAAAAGCTTCTAACAAGTGGGTGTGACACCTACTCCCATTGCCTGCTGCGCTGCTGCTTGGATTCCACCTGGCGATCTGTTCGCCTTCTGCCTTGGTCTGTCTCCCCCTGTCTGGTACAGGTACCCCCGCCACACTCCCCCTTCTCTCCCGAGCTTTCGCTCGCCTCCAGCACACACGCACTTTTATTTATTGTTTATTGTTTACTCCATGTGTAACTCTGTGTGGTTGTCTGTTCACACTACTATGCTTTATCTTGGCCAGGTCGCAGTTGCAAATGAGAACTTGTTCTCAACTAGCCTACCTGGTTAAATAAAGGTGAAATAAAAAAAATAATAAAAAAACTTACACACACACACACTGCAGACTTTGTACTGATCAGAATTTTAGGTAGGCTAATTAACTTGTGAAGCTTATTATGTGAGCTTACTCAGAAACACTTTAATTAACTACTATAGGCCTACTATTTATTTATTTATTTTATCTCATACTTTTATAGCCTACTGGACTAATAGAGAGGTACTCTCTCAAGATATCTTGTTGGGGTGATTGACTCTTTGAACTTACAACGATTAGCCCCAAGTTGTCATATTTTTTTCTTGTGTTTATGCTATTTGTTTCATGACACCTGCGTGATTTGTTGACTATGAACTTGCTTGTTTACCCAACCATGGGACAGAATATGTTTGTTCCCAAACATGGGACTCTGACTCTCTATTGGTTACACAGACTCTTGGCCTCCCGTCCTATTCTAACTACCTCTCGCCGGCTTTGTATTCATGTTACCTGATGAAATTGCTCTACAATATGATCTTGTTGCCATCTGATGCACATTCAAATGTCATAAAAAATCAACACTGCAGAGCTCTCCCTGTCCTCTGCCGTGCCCTGATTGTATTACTGCTGATGATATCTGGAAATGTGCATGTACACCCTAGCCCACCTACTGTTGCTAGCCCCAATTCTGACTTGTGCTCTGATATCTGTTTCACTGATTTCTGCTCTCGTAAAAGCCTTGGTTTTCTGCACGTTAACACTAGAAGCTTATTACATAAAATGTATCAATTGAAAGTGTGGGTTCACAGCTCCAATCCAGATGTGCTGGTCATTACTGAGACGTGGTTAAGAAAGAGTGTTTCGAACACTGATGTTAACCTTTCTGGTAATAACCTTTTTTGGCAAGACATATCTTCCAAAGGTGGTGGAGTGACAATCTTTACCAAGGAACACCTTCAGTGCTCGGTTGTCTCCACAAAATCTGTCCCCAAACAATTTGATTTGCTGGTTTTAAGCATTAAACTTTCAAATAACTCTTTATTGACTGTTGCTGGGTGTTCTCGTCCAACCTCAGCACCAGCCTGTAACTTATCTCCCCTTAGCTCTCTCCGGGCCCCTTACACTAAGTCTGAATTTGTCCTGGTAGGTCACCTGAACTGGGACATGCTTAAACCACCTGACCAATCCTAAAGCATTGGGACTCCCTAAATCTTTCTCAGATTATTACCAATCCCACAAGGTATGACTCCGAACACCCAGAAAAGGCTACTATCCTTGATGTTATCCTCACAAAAAATCCTGATAGGCATCAGTCTGGTGTTTTCTGTAATGACCTTAGTGATCACTGTTTTACAGCCTGTGTTTGTAATGGCTGCTCAGTGAAATTACCTGTCCTGATTTGTCATAGACGCTTGCTAAAAAACTTTAATGAGCAAGCCTTCCTTCATGACCTGGCCTCTGTAAATTGGTAAAGAATCAGCTTGATCCCCTCTGTCGAAGACGCTTGGACCTTATTTTTTGATATTGTGATCTGGCAGTTACTCCACCTCAAGAATTCCATTTGGCGAAAGGCTTGGCACACACATACTCAGGCTGACTGGCTCTCATTCAGGCAAATGAGAAATAAGTGCACTCAAGCTATCTGGAAGGCCAAAGTTAGTTACTTTAACTTCTTATGGCTGCAGGGGCAGTATTGAGTAGCTTGGATGAAAGGTGCACAGAGGTGCCCATATTAAACGGCCTGCTCCTTAGTCCCAGTTGCTAATATATGCATATTATTATTCATATTGGATAGAAAACACTCTGAAGTTTCTAAAACTGTTCGAATTATGTCTGTGAGTATAACAGAACTCATATGGCAGGCAAAGCCTGAGAAGTTCCACTTCCTGTTTGAATTGTTTCTGAGGTGTCAGATTTTCAACCATGCTCTCAATTGAAATGACAGCGAGATATAGATGAGTTTTCACTTCCTACGGCTTCCACTAGATGTCAATAGTCAACAGAACCTTGTCTGATGACTCTAATGTGAAGGGGGGCAGAAGGAGACAGGAATGAGTAATCACTTCCACGGGTTGATCACGCATTCACCATGCGCCTTCACATGAGTAGGACGGGTGTTCCATCGCTCTTCTGAACTCAATTTAATTTTCCGGTTGGAACGTTATTCAAGATGTATGTTAACAACATTCTAAAGATTGATTCAGTACATCGTTTGACATGTTTCTACTGACTGTTACGGAACTTTTGGACATTTCGTCACGTTATAGTGGAGGCGCTTTCTGACTTTGGAATTGTTTACCAAGTAGCTAATTGGACATAAATAACGGACATTATCGAATAAATCAAGCATTTATTGTGGACCTGGGATTCCTAGGACTGCATTCTGATGAAGTTCATCAAAGGTAAGGAAACATTTATCATGTATTTTTTGGTTTCTGTTGAGTCCAACATGGCGGCTAATTTGGCTATTGTTCTGAGCTCCGACTCAGATTATTGCATGATTTGCTTTTCCGTAAAGTTTTTTGAAATCTGACACAGCGGTTGCATTAAGGAGAGGTATATCTATAATTCCATGTGTATAACTTGTATTATCATCTACATTTATGATGAGTATTTCTGTTGAAACGATGTGGCTATGCACTATCACTGGATGTTTTTGGAACTAGTGAATCTAACGCGCCAATGTAAACTCAGATTTTTTGTTATAAATATGACCTTTATCAAACAAAACATGCATGTATTGTGTAACATGAAGTCCTATGAGTGTCATCTGATGAAGATAATCAAAGGTTAGTGATTCATTTTATCTCTATTTCTGCTTTTTCTGACTGCTATCTTTCGCTGGAAAAATGGCTGTGCTTATTGTGGTTTGATGGTGACCTAACATAATCGTTTGTAGTGCTTTCGCTGAAAAGCATATTTGAAATCGGACACTTTAGTGGGATTAACAAAAAGAATACCTTTAAAATTATATAAGACACATGTATGTTTGAGGAATTTTAATTATGAGATTTCTGCTTTTTGAATTTGGCGCCCTGCACTTTATCTGGCTGCTGTCATATCGATCCCGGTAGCGGGATGCAGCCATAAGAAGTTTTAAGGAGCAGTTCTCTCTCTGTGGGTCTAACCCCAAGATGTTCTGGAAAATGGTTAAAGACCTGGAGAATAAACCCTTCTCCTCACAGCTGCCCAAGTCCATTAATGTTGATGATGTGGATTTACTGACAAGGAGCACATGACTGAGCTCTTTAATCACCACTTCATTATGTCTGGATTCCTATTTGACTCAGCCTTGCCTCATTGCCTGTCCAACATTAACTCATCTCCAACCCCTTCTAATGCGAGTAGCCCCAATGCTCCTCCCTCTTTTTCCCCTGCCCCTCTACAAAGTTTCTCCCTGCAGGCGGTCACTGAGTCTGAGGTGCTAAAGCAGCTCCTTAAACTTGACCCCCAAAAAACATCTGGGTCATATGGTTTAGATACTATCTTCTTTAAGGTTGCAGCCCCTATCATCGCCAAGTCTATCTCTGACCTTTTTAACCTGTATCTCCTCTCTGGGGAGGTTCCCATTGCTTGGAAGGCATCCACGGTGCATCCTTTATTTATAGGGGGAGATCAAGCTGATCCTAACTGTTATAGGCCAATTTCTATTTTGCCCTGTTTATCAGAAGTGTTGGAAAAACTTGTCAATAATCAACTGAGTGGATTCTTGATGTCTATAGTATTCTCTCTGGTATGCAATCTGGTTTACGCTCAGGTTATGGATGTGTCACTGCAACCTTAAAGGTCCTAAATGATCTCACCATTGCCATTGATTCTAAGCAATGATGTGCTTCTATTTTTATTGACTTTGCCAAAGCTTTTGATACAGTAGACCATTCCATTCTTGTGAGCCGGCTAAGGACTATTGGTGTTTCTGAGGGGTCTTTGGCCCCTCAGAGACCCCTTCCCCGCAGGAGGCCTTTTGCCTTTTGGTAGGTCGTCATTGTAAATAAGAATTTGTTCTTATTAACTGAATTGCCTAGTTAAATAAAGGTAAAATAAAAATAAAATAGAATATAAATGTATAATGAGGACAATAAACAGGCAGTGCAGTGAGGGAACAAGTTCCTGATGCTCTGTGAGGCTGGCTGCTACACTGAATGCTCCATGATTCCCCTCTAAAGAGTTTGGGTGCACCACACACCACACACCATACAGTATCATACTATCCCATGGAGCGAGTGCTCCCCACCTCTATCAAGAGTACAGATTAGAGTATATAATGATTTCTCTGCCAGCCCCGTATGGTGTACAGTTCAGCCATGGGTGGAGGTATGAAGAGAGGAGGGAATGAAAGAAGGGACGTAAAAGTGGCTTAATGAGTGAGGTCATAATGGCAGAGAGGAAGTAGAGACGGGTGGAGACAGGGGTGGAGGGAGAGAGATCAATCAGACTGTTCAAAACAGCTAGACAAACAGAGGAAGAGGGCTAGAGAGAGAGAGAAAGAGAGAGAGAGAGAGAGAGAGAGAGAGAGAGAGAGAGAGAGAGAGAGAGAGAGAGAGAGAGAGAGAGAGAGAGAGAGAGAGAGAGAGAGAGAGAGAGAGAGAGAGAGAGAGAGAGGGTGGTAGGTGGGGGGCTCTGGGATTGAATATCCTTTTAACACATCAGGAGAGAGAGAAGGGAAAGAGAGCGAGAGAGCGAGAGAGCGAGAGAGAGAGCGAGAGAGAGAGCGAGAGAGAGAGCGAGAGAGAGAGCGAGAGAGAGAGCGAGAGAGAGAGCGAGAGAGAGAGCGAGAGAGAGAGCGAGAGAGAGAGCGAGAGAGAGAGCGAGAGCGAGAGAGAGAGCGAGAGAGAGCGAGAGAGAGAGCGAGAGAGAGAGCGAGAGAGAGAGAGAGAGAGAGAGCGAGAGAGAGAGCGAGAGAGAGAGAGAGAGAGAGAGAGAGAGAGAGAGAGAGAGCACTCTGAAGTGAGTTGTGATTAAGGGAACAAAGAAAACTCCAGGTTAAAGATGAGGAGTATAAATATTGCCAGGAACTGTTATTGAACCACTTACATATGGGAGTATAATTACACCATAACCTGGTGTTTGGAAGTTGAACGTGAAAATAGACTCTCATTTTGCAGCGTAATTTCACAGCAGCAGTCAGATTAGAAGTTAAGTAAAACCCCAACGTGCTTTTGGCTGCAGAGTGGAGAAACACCCAGCCTGGGTTGTAGTTACCTAGCAGAATGGTTAGAACCCTCAGCATGCCCACTTATCCTGTTTGGGACCATTTTGGTCAGGGTATACTGTAAACAACAGCTATCTGGGATGGCTTGAGTCTGATCAACATGGTCAACATGCCTTTCTTAAGAGCAGTGAAGTGTTAAAACGTTATTTAAAAACATCTACACATACTGTAAAAGCCTTGTGCATTCGTCTAAGAAGACGTTACTCAAATAAGATTTTAGTTGTCTGTCATCATACTGTAAAAGCCTTGTGCATTCGTCTAAGAAGACGTTACTCAAATCAGATTTTAGTTGTCTGTTATCATGGTCTGTCCAACCCTAATGGGAGTTGTTAGTGGTATCAGTGTTCCCCTAGGATTTTTTTCAGCAGCGGTGTCAGAGTTAGCTGGTGGGGGTCTTCTTGGGGTCTTCCATCTAGGGTGTGGGGGCTTCCTGGGGCATACATCTATACATATATACACTGCTCAAAAAAATAAAGGGAACACTTAAACAACACAATGTAACTCCAAGTCAATCACACTTCTGTGAAATCAAACTGTCCACTTAGGAAGCAACACTGATTGACAATAAATTTCACATGCTGTTGTGCAAATGGAATAGACAAAAGGTGGAAATTATAGGCAATTAGCAAGACACCCCCCAAAACAGGAGTGATTCTGCAGGTGGTGACCACAGACCACTTCTCAGTTCCTATGCTTCCTGGCTGATGTTTTGGTCACTTTTGAATGCTGGCGGTGCTCTCACTCTAGTGGTAGCATGAGACGGAGTCTACAACCCACACAAGTGGCTCAGGTAGTGCAGTTCATCCAGGATGGCACATCAATGCGAACTGTGGCAAAAAGGTTTGCTGTGTCTGTCAGCGTAGTGTCCAGAGCATGCAGGCGCTACCAGGAGACAGGCCAGTACATCAGGAGACGTGGAGGAGGCCGTAGGAGGGCAACAACCCAGCAGCAGGACCGCTACCTCCGCCTTTGTGCAAGGAGGTGCACTGCCAGCGCCCTGCAAAATGACCTCCAGCAGGCCACAAATGTGCATGCTCGCCAGCAGGCCACAAATCTGGCCTGCTCGCCTCCCTACCTCTGAGGAAGTACAGTTCCTGCTCAGCCCAGTCAAAACTGTTCGCTGCTCTGGCACCCCAATGGTGGAACAAACTCCCTCACGACGCCAGGTCAGCGGAGTCAATCACCACCTTCCGGAGACACCTGAAACCCCACCTCTTTAAGGAATACCTAGGATAGGATAAAGTAATCCTTCTAACCCCCCCCCCCCCTTAAAAGAGTTAGATGCACTATTGTAAAGTGGTTGTTCCACTGGATATCATAAGGTGAATGCACCAATTTGTAAGTCGCTCTGGATAAGAGCGTCTGCTAAATGACTTAAATGTAATGTAATGTAATGTTTCCTCCAGACGTGATGCTTAAAACCTGTCTAGGATCAGCGTGGCGCTAGCGGCACCCCCCCCCCCCCCCCCACTGAAAAACCAGTGCCGCGAAATTCAAAAAAAATATTTTTTTTAAATATTTAACTTTCACACATTAAAGTCCAATACAGCTAATGAAAGACACAGATCTTGTGAATCCAGTCAACATTTCCGATTTTTAAAATGTTTTACAGGGAAGACACAATATGTAAAGATGTACATCTATTACCTAAAAATACATTAGCATAATCCACCATCTTTTATTTGTCCACCAACACCAGTAGCCATCACCAATTCGGCTAAACTAAGATATTTATAGCCCCTAACCAACAAAAAAACTCATTAGATGACAGTCTGATAACATATTTATGGTATGGGATAGGTTTTGTTAGAAAAAAGTGCATATTTCAGGTAGATGGCATAGTTTACAATTGCACCCACCATCACAAATGGACTAGAATAATTACAATGAGCAACGTGTTTACCTAACTACTAATCATCAAACATTTCGTAAAAATACACAACATACACGAATCGAAAGACACAGATCCTGTGAATACAGACAATATTTCAGATTTTCTAAGTGTCTTACAGCGAAAACACAATAAATCGTTATATTAGCTTAGCACATAGCAATTAGCAGCCCAGCATTGATTCTAGCCAAAGTGAGCGATAAAAGTCAACATCGCCAAAAGATATTAATTTTTTCACTAACCTTCTCAGAATTCTTCCGATGACACTCCTGTAACATCACATTACAACATGCATATACAGTTTGATCGAAAATGTTTATATTTAGCCCCCAAAATCATGGTTAGACAATGTGAAATGTAGCTCAGTTGGTCAGAAAATGTCCTTGCGCCACTTAGACAGTGATCTACTCTTATACATAAATACTCATAAACGTGACTAAAAAATACAGGGTGGACAGGGATTGATAGACAATTTAATTCTTAATACAATTGCGTTATTACATTTTTTAATTTATCCTTACTTTTCAATACAGTTTGCGCCAAGCGAAGCTACGTCAAAAAACATGGCGTCCTAAGCCACTAAAATGTTTCGACAGAAACACGATTTATCATAATAAAATGTCCTACCTTGAGCTGTTCTTCCATCAGTATCTTGGGCAAAGGATCCTTTCTTGGGAGAAATCGTCTTTTGGTGGAAAGCTGTCCTCTTGCCATGTGGAAATGTCAACTGCGTTCGGGATGAACTGAAAAGCGTGCCCAACTTTTCACATCGTTGCAAAAATAAATGTCCCAAAATCGCACTAAACGGATATAAATTGCTATAAAACGCTTTAAATTAACTACCTTATGATGTTTTTAACTCCTATAACGAGTGAAAAGATGACCGGAGAAATATAACAGGCTAAACTAACGCTTGGAACAGGTGCGCGCCGGTGTCTTCTTGGCTCATGACGCAGCTCCCAAAGAATGACTAGCTTCAGGGTTTTTTCATTTGTAGGGCCTGTGAACGCGCAATCGACCCCGTTGGAATCGTCATCACGTAAAGGCATCCAGGGGAAGACGTAAGAAGTGTCCGTATAGTCATAGCAACGACAGTGCCCTTTTAAATGACTTCAGAACAGTGGCCAACATTTCTCAAATCTGACTCCATGTCAGGGAAATTGCTGTAGAATGGGCTCTGTTCCACTTAGAGACAAAATTTCAACTCCTATAGAAACTATAGACTGTTTTCTATCCAATAATAATAATAATATGCATATTGTACGATCAAGGATTTTGTGGGAAGCCGTTTAAAAAATTAGCCAAATTAGCATAAGTAGTCTAAACAGCGCCCCCATCCCCAACAGGTTTTAACATTCAGGCGAAAGAGTTCAATGTTGGTTTCATCAGACCAGAGAATCTTGTTTCTACTGGTCTCAGAGTCTTTAGGTGCGTTTTGGCAAACTCCAAGCAGGCTTTCATGTGCCTTTTACTGAGGTGTGGCTTCTGTCTGGCCACTCTACCATAAATGCCTGATTGGTGGAGGGCTGCAGAGATGGTTGTCCTACTGGAAGGTTCTCCCATCTCCACAGAAGAACTCTGGAGTGCTGTGAGAGTGACCATCGGGTTCTTGGTCACCTCCCTGACCAAGGCCCTTCTCCCCCTATTGCTCAGTTTGGCTGGGTAGCAAGCTCTAGGAAGAGTCTTGATGGTTACAAACTTCTTCCATTTACGAATGATGGCGGCCACTGTGTTCTTGGGGACCTTCAATGCAGCAGAAATGTTTTGGTACCCTTCCCAGATCTGTGCCTCGAAACAATCCTGTCTCGGAGCTCTACGGACAATTCCTTCGACCTCTTGGCTTGGTTTTTGATCTGACACGCACTGTCAACTGTGGAACTTTATATAGACTGGTGTGTGCCTTTCCAAATCATGTCCAATCAATTGAATTTACCACAGGTGGACTCCAATCAAGTTGTAGAAACATCTCATGGATGATCTATTGGAAACAGGATGCACCTGAGCTCAATTTCTAGTCTCATAGCAAAGGGTCTGAATACTTATGTAAATAACGTATTTCTGTTTTTTTATATTTAATAAACGTACAAACATTTCTAAAAACCTGTTTTTAGCTTTGTCATTATGGGGTATTGTGTTTAGATTGATGAGAAAAAATAATATTTTATCTCTTTTAGAATAAGGCTGTTACGTAACAAAATGTGGAAAAAGTCAAGTGGATTGAATACTTTCCGAATGTACTGTATTTTTTTGTTTTGTTGCAGTGGCAGTGAAAAAAAATGAAATCTGTCTCTCTATCTCTCTTCTTGCTTCTCCTTCATTTTGCATCTCCTTCAAGAAATTAATTTGTTCAAAACTGTTCAACTATTTATCTTTCTCTCTCTTTTCAGTCAACTACTTACCACGTGTTATGCACTGCAATGCTAGCTAGCTGTAGCTTATGCTTTCAGTACTAGATTCCTTATCTGATCCTTTGATTGGGTGGACAACATGTCAGTTCATGCTGCAAGAGCTCTGATATGTTGGAGGACGTCCTCCGGAAGTTGTTATAATTACTGTGTAAGTCTATGGAATTGGGTGAGAAACATGAGCCTCCTAGGTTTTGCATTGAAGTCAATGTACCCAGAGGAGGATGGAAGCTAGCTGTGCTCCGGCTACACCATGGTGCTACCCCACAGAGTGCTGTTGAGGCTACTGTAGACCTTCATTACAAAACAGTGTGCTGTGCTATTTGGTGACAAGTGAATATTTTTAGTATAGTTTTATCTAAAAAGGATAACTTTTAAATGTTTTACAATTTACATTTTTATGAAATTCACTGAGGATGGTCCTCCCTTTCCTCTTCTGAGGAGCCTCCAATGGTACACAAAAGCCCAAAAACAAAGAGATAATATATGTAGGATGGGGAGTCTGTAATCAGGGCCCCCTGTCTGTAATTGGGGCCCACCCAAGACTCAAGTCACAGACAGGTCCAGCAGCTGCTGTTGAACAAAAACACACTCTCCTGTCATTATCAATCAAGGCTCTCTCCCTTTCTCTAACTCGCTCTCCTTTTCATTCATTCACCCCTCTCTCTCTCTCTCTCTCTCTCTCTCTCTCTCTCTCGCTCTCTCTACCGATTTTCCCGCAATAGGGGCTTTTCTCAAAGTGTTTCATTAGATAGCCTAACTCTGCTACCAGCCCACCACCATGGCACAGTAACCTAATATGTCTATCTGCTCCCCTACTCAGAGTAATTAGATTTTCTATATAATCCCTCTCCCCTCTGCCCCATCCCCTTTCCCTCCAGATGGACCCGGTACAGAAGGCAGTGATGAACCACACCTTCGGCCCCCCCATGATGAAGACCAAACGACCCATCATCTCCTGCAATGTCTGCCAGATCCGCTTCAACTCAGAGGTAAGCTAGAAAGGCACTATCCATTCATCTATCCATCCCTCCATCCACACATTTACCAGGCCTTCTATCTTAGTATTCCACACATCTATCTATGGACTACATCATAACCTGATGTAATGTCAGTGATTGACTGTACTGCTGGAGCAGGTGTCAGGTCAGAACTGTGTCTGTGATTTCTAGGCTCCACTTTTAGCCTTTGGGCAGCCCTGCTTATCTTACATTTTGCTGGCACTTCCCAGAAAGGAGTTATGAATATTATGCAACTGTGTTCTGGGAGGCTAGGGAACGAGAGACCAGGGGCCTGAGATGTTGAGGTTGGATTGTGTGAGTGAGTAACTGTGGGGATGTCTTAGAGAGGAATCACACTAGAACAACAACCGAGTGCTTCTGATATAACGGATAGAAAACAATAGGAGAGTGCATCATGGGGAGGGTCGTGATAGAGGGCTTGGGAAGTGTAAGTGAGGGTGAATTACACAAAGCACATTCCAGCATATCAGTCTTGGGACAGGGCACCAACCCAAAAATAGGATGACTGAGGGAGCGTAACTAAAGAATGAAGTGGTTCAACTGAAGAGGGGGTTTAAGTGTCCCCATAAATCTGCCAGCGGTGTTTACTGATACTTTCACAGTTGAAAAACAAATAAATCATAAGATATACATCCACAACAGTTCTTTGGCTCCAGGGCTGGGCTAATTAGCATGATACAACCATGGTGTGTGTGTGTGTGTGTGTGTGTGTGTGTGTGTGTGTGTGTGTGTGTGTGTGTGTGTGTGTGTGTGTGTGTGTGTGTGTGTGTGTGTGTGTGTGTGTGTGTGTGTGTGTGTGTGTGTGTGTGTGTGTGTGTGTGTGTGCGCGGCCCTTTTGGGATTACTCTGAGCTGTTTGTTCCATCGGCATGGAAAAGTGATTAGGATCTTGGATGGTTCTGCACACATTCCAATAGAGAGAGGGGGGTCTGACAGTTGATAGGTGCTTTTGACACTGACTGCCTTCTGAAACGTCATAAAGACAGAAGCTCTCAGCTCTGTACACAATTTAATGTGAAGTCCTCACATTATCCACTGCTCAGTTTGATTGCATGTCTTTATGTGTATTGTACTGTAACAACATATTAATGTCGCCTCCTCTTCCTTTCTATATGGTCCTCTCACCTTGCTTCTGTGTGTGTATTAGAACACAAACTTACTGTAAACAGATGTGGAGATATGGTCATATCTGAGGCTGAGTCAAAGCCTGATTTTCTGTTTATATAACCCTTCCCCTTCCCCAGATGTGAATGTTTGATCACCATTAAGATGTAGTAATAACTGTTTTCCTGCCATAGACTGCATAAAGGTTATTATAGTTTTTATTTTTCTGTTCGTTTTCTTTCTCTTTTTTGGTTTATTTTTGTTTGGTTTGGTGTCAAAGATAATAGTTAGACTATATTTTTGTTTTTCAAATGGGTTTATTAATTATTTTATTTCAGTCCCCAAAAAATGTCTATATTAATTTTGGTTTTGTTTCAGATTTATTTTACTATAATAATCTTGGACAGCATTGAGTACAACTGTTTTACTGTGGGAGGTTGGGGATCTATACAATCCATATCGCTGAAACGTTACAGATTTCGCAATAGGAATTTAAAGGTCATTTCCGATTGAGCCGACGTATGCAGCGTATACTGTGAGTTTCGGTGATATGGATTGAATAGAGACCTTGGTTTATAATGTTCACTGTGTATATATTACATGTTTTTTGTAGTGTTTCACAATGGGTATATAGAGTACAGTCCAGGGTACATTGGTCCACAATAGCATGAGTGATGGGTATATCCCCTAAACATAAAAGTCTCTTGCTCAGGGAAATCCAGTGTTTATGGCTGATGCTGTCACCTCTAAGCCAAACACAAGTTTGTACACACAAGCATGGCAAAAAATATTGACGCATGCCAATGAATAAAGCACTAAATACTTTTCGGGAAAGGCCGTGGGTGGTGGATGCAGAGACAGGGTCAGACTCCATAACAGACTCCATAACAGCTGCACCGCTGTGGGGAGGGGCTCATGACCTGATCCTGTCGGAAGGGAAGCGGAGGGTCTTAATGATATCTATCTACATGCTCTAACCCCACTCCCGTGGACCCTCTCTCACATGGTCTACCTCTATGGTTAAGTGTCACTGCTCTAACCCCACTCCCGTGGACCCCCTCTCACATGGTCTACCTCTATGGTTAGGTGTCACTGCTCTAACCCCACTCCTGTGGACCCCCTCTCACATGGTCTACCTCTATGGTTAAGTGTCACTGATCTAACCCCACTCCCGTGGACCCCCTCTCACATGGTCTACCTCTATGGTTAAGTGTTACTGCTCTAACCCCACTCCCGTGGACCCCCTCTCACATGGTCTACCTCTATGGTTAAGTGTCACTGCTCTAACCCCACTCCCGTGGACCCCCTCTCACATGGTCTACCTCTATGGTTAAGTGTTACTGCTCTAACCCCACTCCCGTGGACCCCCTCTCACATGGTCTACCTCTATGGTTAAGTGTTACTGCTCTAACCCCACTCCCGTGGACCCCTCTCACATGGTCTACCTCTATGGTTAAGTGTTACTGCTCTAACCCCACTCCCGTGGACCCCCTCTCACATGGTCTACCTCTATGGTTAAGTGTCACTGCTCTAACCCCACTCCCGTGGACCCCCTCTCACATGGTCTACCTCTATGGTTAGGTGTCACTGCTCTCACTAAGTACCTGAGGTGCTCTTCATGCAGCACTACTGCATTTCAAAAGCAGGGTTAGACACTATATCATACTTTCTATACTTTCCTAATGCTATAAACGGTAGGACTAGTTTCTATAAATATTCTAAATAAAGTACAGTCAGCACTCTCACTGAGGGCATTTTAACATATAGTC
This sequence comes from Salvelinus fontinalis, assembly GCF_029448725.1. Classification (NCBI taxonomy): domain Eukaryota; kingdom Metazoa; phylum Chordata; class Actinopteri; order Salmoniformes; family Salmonidae; genus Salvelinus; species Salvelinus fontinalis. Next base: position 40,795,971 of record NC_074667.1, on the reverse strand, counting down.
CTCTTTAAAAGAACCGATCTCAGTCTTCTTTAAAGTGAACTGTGGGGTAAAAAAAAAGCTCTCTGTATTCACAGTGCCCTTGCCTTTGAATGAGGACTCAACTCTTTTGCCAGTTCACTTCACCTATTTTGTGGACCGTCCTCTTTGCGTTCACATTGCTATGTTTAGAAAGGAACCAAGATCTTTTTCCAACATTCCCTCAATGCACTCTGGGTTTTTACAAAGTGCAGGACAAGCCATTCCATCCGAATGTGTTATCGGACAGCCATATATACTGTACCTACTTACATGTTGTAAGCTAATTGATTGCATTTAATTAAAGGTGAGACATAGTAATTGTAATCAGAAGATACTATTAACATGCACATATTATTGGTAACAGAATAAATAGCAGAAGAATAACTGCATGTTAAATAATGCTGTAATCAAAAATTGTACACGGGCTACTGCCCCTTTAAGAGCTAGAATTGATTTTGTACCATATGTTGTGATTCTCACCAAATTTGTCTCACACTATTCAAACCCTACAATCAAATAAACAGCTTATAAAGTTATCTTAGCCTATAGATCACACATTGCAAACAAATAATCTGAACTAAAAACTCCACACGTTTTGGAATTTCTGTGCATCCTTAACAATTGATAATCAATAGGCCATAACCAAAAACAGCACCCGTTTTTTCAGCAAACCTGCACATCATCATCTTCTCTCTATTGTGGCACCAATGTGAGTGGGTTTATGGCAGGTGAAACAGTGTTGCAATAGTCTAGTGTGTGGTGCGGGACAAGCAATGACAAGCAAACCTGGGGAGCTTTGTGTTCACATTGCCTTAAAAAAGGGAACCAGACTGCCGAATTCCTGCGAACCGAACTCAGACCTCTTGAGATGGTCTCATTTCGGTTCACTTCGGGGGCTCTTTTGAAGGGTCTGAGTTCCTTTGGAGTGTTCACACTGGACAAAAAATTAAGCGAACTGCACTGAGTTCACAAAAATTGGGGAACAAAGTGAGAAAACACCCTGGACTGCATTTTCTGTCAGTCAATACTGGCTAAGCCATTAAACTTAAGAATTTGCTAAACTAGAGTCAATTAAAGGCTGAAACTGAACACAAACCAAAATATCTGGATTGATTAATATGCGCAATGCGGAGGCAAGCGTATCACACTGTCTGCCAACAGTAATGTAATGTATGGCCACATCGGGTAATTATGAAATTGCAATTCATTCAAAGCAGCCACCAGCCACAGAGGACAGATTAGGCTGTCAGCTTTCAGCCCCGGCTCTCTCTGCTGCAAGACTGACGTCACACGCATCTTGACTGTGCTGCATTGGCCATCGTCACCACTGCAGCACCACAAAGCTGGACACCTTCTCTCTCTCTCTCTCTCTCTCTCTCTCTCTCTCTCTCTCTCTCTCGCTTGCTCCCCCCCCCCCCCCCCCCCCCCCCCCCCCCCCCCCCTCAGGTAGCCTAGTGGTTATTAGTGTTGGGCCAGTAACCGAGGTTAGGTTAAATGCAGAAGACACATTTCAGTTGAAGGCATTCAGTTGTACAACTGACTAGTTATCACCCCTTTCCCTTTCATTCTTGTCACTCTCAGTCCCTAAAATAGACCCTGCCCACTGGGTACAGACATCAGTTCAACGTCTAGTTTTAATTTACATTCGGTTGAGTTGTCAACTCACGTGAAATCAATTTGGATTTAGGTTAAAAGTTGGGAGAAAAAAATACAAAATTCCCTTATGTTGATTACTTTTTCAAATCCAATCAATTTTCCATGTTGATTCAATGTCAACATATTTCATTTCTTGGTTGAATTGACATGGAAACAACATTGGAAACAACGTTTTTACCCAGTGGGTGCTTTCTTCTCCTTGTTCTGCCTCTTCATAAATCTTCATGTTTCTCCATCTCTCTTTCTCTCTGGCGTACTTCCTGTGTCTCTGTCTCCTCTGCATTTCTCTCTGTCCCTCATCCTCCCTCTTCTCTACTCTCCCACCCACTCTGTCCTCCATCATGTTGCCTGTAGGCTGTATAGTAGATCTGGCTGCTAGACCAGTTCTCTCTGGTTCCTCTGCCTTTGTTGCTTTATAGATAAAACATCAAAGCCCCATCCTGCTCAGAGAGAAAAGGATTTCAGGGAAATTATCTCGTTCTCATTTTCTCTTTTAAATCTTTCCCATGCTTCTTATTCCCTCATTCATCTTAAATCCTACTTTTCATACACTCTTTTCATAACCCTTCTCAGCCTATTCCAAACATCATGTACTATTTTATAACTATTCAGTTCTTCCCATGACTTCAATGACCCTAAATATCTCTCTTTCCTCCTTCCTTCTAATCTCTTTCTAGACTTTCTCTGCTCTGTCCCCTCTTCATGTCTCCCTGTCCGTCTCCCCTCTCTGTTGTCAAATCTGCTCTGTTGTAATTGATAGCTGACCTTCATTGATCCCACAAGACCCAAACACTGGGTCAGGAACAGAGCTTCAGAACCAAAGCTTTCCCTCAGAGAGGACCATCAATGAGAGCGAAGGAGAGAGAGAGAATAAGAGAGAGATAAGGGGTTTATAATCTGAACGAGAGAGAGAGGAAAACAACCAACAGTGAAAGTAGAGTGGGAGAGAAGCGAGAGAGCGGCAATGATGGAGAAAGTGGAGAGAGAGCATCAAGTGTTTCTCTCTGTCTGTCTCTTTAGTGCACATAGCTGTTGCTAAGTGGCGTCTTTACAACCCTCATTCATCTCTAATCTGTGGGTTTTGGGGAGCAAGAGCCTAAATAAGACCTTCCGAGGACTTGGCTTACACATGAAGGGCTATATGTGCATCTCTGTCATCGCCAATCAGGACTGGGGCTATATGTGTACCTCTGTCATCAGTAAATACTGCCTGGGGCTTAGGGAGGCATCCCTGACATGTCCCAGCAGCCCTCTAGCCTTGTTGATAACACCCTCACCCCCCCAGTGCCTCCAAGACCCAACTCTCTTAATAGCCTTGTAGCTGTCCACACCCCCTCTAAAATAAAATAAAATCGAATGTGTCAGCCAGATAGCTACTCACAAAGTATCGACTACCGATCGTTGTTCATGGTGCTGAAATTGCGACATGTCTACGTGGCTGCATGCCTATCAAATCAATGTGTTTTTTGTAGTGCCAGGGCCTGTATGGCTTTGCTTTAGCTAATGGATACATGTTTATTGGTAGGCATAATTGGTCTTAATTTTCTCATGTTAAGCCTAACATTTCATGTTGGTAATAATGTAATTACAGATTGCAGATTGTAACATTTATTTCCGATGCAACAGCATACTAATCAGCTACCAATTTTTTGAATATACAACTGTCCTGTATAGGCTACCTGAACCTGAATGACATGTGGTGCAGCGGTCTAAGGCACTGCATCTCAGTGCAAGAGACATCACTACAGTCCCTTGTTCGAATCCAGGCTGTATCACATCCGGCTGTGATTGTGAGTCCCATAGGGCGGCACACAATTGGTCCGGGGTAGGCCGTAAATAAGAATTTGTTCTTAACTGACTTGCCTGGTTAAATAAAAAATCTATAGATTTTTTCTTTAAATGAGCTGTCCTCACGCTCTCTCCCAGCTTGGAAAGTTGAAGAAAACAAGTCTATTAATTAAAAATAATACAATCAGTCCACCCTCAAAACACTAGCTTACTAGGGATTGTTTCATTATGCAGTGTACTATCTATAGCAGGTGTTCCCAAACGCGCAATGCCGTCGGGGGTACGCCAAATAAAAATGTTCAAACATTTATATATATATATATATATAACGGTGCTATACATTTGGGTGAGTTTTTTTTCTCATCTGAGTAGCCTCGTTTCACTGCCAAAAATAAGATGAAACCATCTAGTGTTCAACAATATAACAACACAATGTCAAATACAGGTAGCCTAGTCAAATAATTAACATCCAGTCACATTAATGTGGCTCATGTTGGTATCTGTACTGATGGTGCAAAAGCCATGACAGGGAGACATAGTGGAGTGGTAACGCGCGTGCAAGCAGTTGCTCCCGAAGCCACTTGTGTACACTGCAGCATCCACCTAGAGGCTCTTGCTGCCAAGGGAATGCCTGACAGCTTGAAAGACGTTTTGGACAATACAGTGAAAATGGTTAACTGTGTTAAAGCAAGGCCCCTAAACTCTTGTGTATTTTCTGCACTATGCAATGATATGGGCAGCGACCATGTAATGCTTTTACAACATACAGAAAGAAGTGCGCTGGTTATCAAGGGGCAAAGTATTGACAAGTTCTTTGATTTGAGAGACGAGCTTAACATTTTCTTTACTGACCATCATTTTCACTTCAAATCAAATCAAAGTTTATTTGTCACGTGCGCCGAATACAACAGGTGCAGACCTTACAGTCAAATGCTTACTTACAAGCTCTAACCAATAGTGCAAAAAAAGGTATTAGGTGAACAATAGGTAAGTAAAGAAATTAAACAACAGTAAAAAGACAGGCTAAATACAGTAGCAAGGCTATAAAAGTAGCGAGGCTACATACAGACACCGGTTAGTCAGGCTGATTGAGGTAGTATGTACATGTAGATATGGTTAAAGTGACTATGCATATATGATGAACAGAGAGTAGCAGTAGCGTAAAGAGGGGTTGGCAGGTGGTGGGTGGTGGGTGGCGGGACACAATGCAGATAGCCCGGTTAGCCAATGTGCGGGAGCACTGGTTGGTTGGGCAAATTGAGGTAGTATGTACATATGTACATGAATGTATAGTTAAAGTGACTGCGCATATATGATAAACAAAGAGTAGCAGCAGCGTAAAAGAGGGGTTGGGGGGGGGGTGGGGGGCACAATGCAAATAGTCCGGGTAGCCATTTGATTACCTGTTCAGGAGTCTTATGGCTTGGGGGTAAAAACTGTTGAGAAGCCTTTTTTTCCTAGACTTGGCACTCCGGTACCGCTTGCCATGCGGTAGCAGAGAGAACAGTCTATGACCAGGATGGCTGGGGTCTTTGACAATTTTTAGGGCCTTCCTCTGACACTGCCTGGTGTAGAGGTCCTGGATGGCAGGCAGCTTAGCCCCAGTGATGTACTGGGCCGTACGCACTACCTTCTGTAGTGCCTTGCGGTCGGAGGCCAAGCAATTGCAGTACCAGGCAGTGATGCAACCAGTCAGGATGCTTTCGATGTTGCAGCTGTAGAACCTATTGAGGGTCTCAGGACCCATGTAAAATCTTTTTCGTTTCCTGAGGGGGAATAGGCTTTGTCGTGCCCTCTTCACGACTCTCTTGGTGTGTTGGACCGTTCTAGTTTGTGGTGATGAGCTTTGAGGGTACTATGGTGTTGAACGCTGAGCTGTAGTCAATGAATAGCATTCTCACATAAGTGTTCCTTTTGTCCAGGTGGGAAAGGGCAGTGTGTAGTGCAATATAGATTGCATCATCTGTGGATCTGTTTGGGCGGTATGCAAATTGGAGTGGGTCTAGGGTTTCTGGGATAGTGGTGTTGATGTGAACCATTACCAGCCTTTCAAAGCACTTCATGGCTACGGACGTGAGTGCTACGGGTCTGTAGTCATTTAGGCATGTTGCTTTAGTGTTCTTGGGCACAGGGACTATGGTGTTCTGCTTGAAACATGTTGGTATTACAGACTCAATCAGGGACATGTTGAAAATGTCAGTGAAGACACCTGCCAGTTGGTCAGCACATGCCCAGAGCACACATCCTGGTAATCCGTCTAGCCCCGCAGCCTTGTGTATGTTGACCTGTTTAAAGGTCTTACTCACGTCGGCTATGGAGAGCGTAATCACGCAGTCGTCCGGAACAGCTGATGCTCTCATGCATGCCTCAGTGTTGCTTGCTTCGAAGCGAGCATAGAATTGATTTAGCTCGTCTGGTAGGCTCGTGTCACTGTGCTTCCCTTTGTAGTCTGTAATAGTTTGCAAGCCCAGCCACATAAGACGAGCACCGGAGCCGGTGTAGTATGATTCAATCTTAGCCCTGTATTGACGTTTTGCCTGATTGATGGTTCATCGCAAGGCATTGCAGGATTTCTTGTAAACTTCCGGGTTAGAGTCCCGCACCTTGAAAGCGGCAGCTCTGTCATTTAGCTCAGTGCAAATGTTGCCTGTAATCCATGGCTTCTGGTTGGGATATGTACGTACAGTCACTGTGGGGACAACGTCCTTGATGCACTTATTGATAAAGCCAGTGACTGATGTGGTGTACTCCTCAATGCCATCGGAAGAATCCCGGAACATGTTCCAGTCTGTGATAGCAAAACAGTCTGATCGCTTGCATGATGACGAGTTTCTCACACGACTGGCCTATCTGGGTGATGTTTTTTCTTGCCTGAATGATCTGCATCTAGGATTACAGGGACTCTCCGCAACTATATTCAATGTGCGGGACAAAATTCAGGCTATGATTAAGAAGTTGGAGCTCTTCTCTGTCTGCATTAACAAGGACAACACACAGGTATTTCCATCATTGTATGATTTTTTCTGTGCAAATGAACTCAAGCTTACGGACAATGTCAAATGTGATATAGCGAAGCACCTGAGTGAGTTGGGTGCACAATTACGCAGGTACTTTCCCGAAACGGATGACACAAACAACTGGATTCCTTATCTCTTTCATACCTTGCCTCCAGTCCACTTACCGATATCTGAACAAGAGAGCCTCATCGAAATTGCAACAAGTGGTTCTGTGAAACTTTTATTTAATCAGAATCCACTGCCAGATTTCTGGATTGGGCTGCGCTCAGAATATCCTGCCTTGGCAAATCGCGCTGTTAAGGCACTAGTGCCCTTTGCAACCACGAACCTATGTGAGAGTGAATTCTTGGCCCTCACTAGCACTAAATACAGGCACAGACTGTGTGTGGAAAATGATTTAAGACTGAAACTCTCTCCAATACAACCCAACATTGCAGATTTATGTGCATCCTTTCAAGCACACACTTCTCATTAACCTGTGGTGAGTTATTCACAAATTTCGATGAACAAATAAGGTTATATATGTAACATGGTTAAATAAATAAATTATTGAGTATTATTATATTATTATTTGTGCCCTAGTCCTATAAGAGCTCTTTGTCACTTCCCACGAGCCGGGTTGACAAAAACTCACACTCATTCTTATGTTTAATAAATGTATTGTATAGTGTGTGTGTGTGGCAGACTTACAATGATGGCAAACAACAACATTTGAGAGTGTGCTGACCCTGGAGGGAGTAATCAGCTGGAGGTTGAATGTTTGAAGGGGTACGGGACTATAAAAAGTTTGGGAACCACTGATCTATAGCAATATACCGTATTTAGCTGCTTTTTATAAACATGAGGATATAAGTACAAGTCGTCTTGAGGATAAATTCAGCCACTATTTATTGAATAAATCAGCAGGTTTTGTCTGGCTAAGTGCCTACACGCAATATTTGAGGTAAATTAAAACAAATTAAATCCAACTTGAGCAACTCCCCTTGTCTCCAGAAGTCTTCCTGAAGTCCTCCTGTGCAAATGTTTTCAACACGACCTGTAGGTTCACCCAGTCAACATTTCCCTGTGGGGCCCAGATGTTGCTGCCCAAGCTGCTTTCTTAAGACTTCTTCGGGATCAGTGTCCCTTCCACGGGACGGTTGAGCAAGCGTAGGCTAATGCGATTAGCATGAGGTTGTAACAAGAAATTTCACAGGACATAGACATATCTGATATCGGCAGAAAGCTTAGATTCTTGTTAATCTAACTGCACATTCCAATTTACAGTAGCTATTACAGTGAAATAATACCATGGTATTGTTTGAGGAGAGTGCACAATTTTGAACATGAAAAGTTATTAATAAACAAATTAGGTACATTTTGAACATGAATACAATGGTTCATTGAATCAGTCTAAAACTGTGCACATACACTACTGCCAACTGTGGCCAAAATTTAAACTGCACCTGGGCTGTAATAATACATTATTGCCTTTCTCTTGCATTTCAAAGATGATGGTACAAAACAAATACAGAATAACGTTTTATTTGTATTATCTTTTACCAGATCTATTGTGTTATATTATCCTACATTCCTTTCACATTTCCACAAACTTTAAAGTGTTTCCTTTCAAATGGTATCAAGAATATGCATATCCTTGCTTCAGGGCCTGAGCTACAGGCAGTTAGATTTGGGTATGTCATTTTATGCAAAAATTGGAAAAAAGGGTGGATCCTTAAGAGGATGACAAAAGCATGGTTTTCTTTCAAATTAAAAAGTGTATTTATAGCACATCAAATTCACTACAGGAACTCCAATTAAAGGCATAGTTCAACCAAATTACACATTTACACATTGGTTCCCTTACCCTGTAAGCTGCCTTTTTGACAAGGTATGACAGCAATCTATGCTTTGATTTTATTTACCTGGCTGTTTCCAAATGCTAACTTTTCAGAATTTGTAGCACAATTTCAATGCAAGTCAATGATAAAAACGTTAGTATTTTTCTTGTTTCTTGTCCAAATAATCCTAAATCAATAATACAATTCCAAAAAATGTGCATGTCAACAGTCAAGTTTTCAAGATAGAGCATATTCAGTACAGCAGCGTTTCCTGGTCCTGGGGTGCACTTTTTAGTTTTTGCCTTAACACACACCCTTAATTCAACGAAACAACTCATCACCAAGCCGTTTAATTAAAAATGGTACTGGATGACCAAGTCGTTGTTCTTGAGAAATCAAATCATGCGTCTGGTTGCTTCGTCTATAGCATCATCACACTATTTGCTCTGTACTGAATGGGCTCTCTTAAAAATGTGACTACTAACATGTAAGGTTTTTGGGATTGTATTAACAGAGAACTAATAAACAAAATTCTAAAAGAGAGTTTGAGTAAAATATCCCTTTAATAGTACCTACCACCAGGGTTGGGGTCAATTACTTTTTAATTCAATCAATTTTGAAAGTAAACTGAAATTCAAATTCATTCTTTTTTTTATGTCATTGCCTCCTATGAGATGAAATTGGAAAATCAGTTTACTTCCTGAATTGAAACGGAATTGACCCCAACCCTGCCTACCACTCCATTCAGGAAAGCGGTGTCGAGTAACTTATGCTCGATCGCCTCCAAATTCTGGAAGTATTCATAGGGAAATCAGCCCCCTCGGGATGTGCTGCTGTCACTGTGTTACCATCTCGCTATCACATTAGGGTTCTCAGCATTGCGCCATGTATACATTGGGTCTCGTTCATGTCCTTGAGTATGGTCAGTACTCTTGAGATCATTGTTGGTCTCTCGTTAGTAGTGGTAGGGATTGGTCTCTCGTTCGGAGTGGTAGGGGTTACTCTCTCATTATGAGTGGTAGGGGGGCTTCATGTCCAAATCACCCTAAAGTATCTTAAATGCATTATCTATCTCAAGGATGGTCAACTGTCGGCCGCCCTTTTGTAGGCCCTCTAAGCACCCCCACACCATCACACCTCTTCCTCCATGCTTCACGGAGGGAACCACACATGTGGAGATCATCCGTTCACCTACTCTGCGTCTCACAAAGACACGGCGGATGGAACCAGAAATCTCACATTTGGACTCATCAGACCAAAGGACAGATTTCCACCGGTCTAATGTCCATTGCTTGTGTTTCTTGGCCCAAGCAAGTCTCTTCTTCTTATTGGTTTCCTTTAGAAGTGGTTTCTTTGCAGCAATTCAACTATGAAGGCCTGATTCACACAGTCTCCTCTGAACAGTTTATGTTGAGATGTGTCTTTTTCATGAACTCTGTGAAGCATTTAATTGGGCAGTAATTTCTGAGGCTGGTAGCTCAAATTAACTTATCCTCTACAGCAGAGGTAACTCTGGGTCTTCCTTTCCTGTGGCGGTCCTCACGAGAGATAATTTCGTTACAGCTCTTGATAGTTTTTGCGACTGCTCTTGAAGATCTTGAAATTTTCCGTATTGGCAGACCTTCATGTCTTAAAGTAATGATGGACTGTCGTTTCTCTTTGCTTATTTGAACTGTTCTTGCCATAATATGGACTGTCTTCTGTATACCACCCCTACCTTGTCATAACACAACTGATTGGCTCAAACGCATTCAGAAGGAAAGAAATTCCACAAATTAACTTTTAACCAGGCACACCTGTTAATTGAAAAGCATTCCAGGTGACTACTTCATGGAGCTGGTTGATAGAATGCCAAGAGTGTGCAAAGCTGTCATCAAGACAAAGGGTGGCTACTTTGAAGAATGTCAAATATAAAATATATTTTTATTTGTTTAATACTTTTTTGGTTACTATATGATTTCATATGTGTTATTTTATAGTTTTGATGTCTTCACTATTATTCTATAATGTAAAAAATAAAAAACAAAGAAAAACCCTGGAATTACTGGTACTGTATATTGAACAAAAATATAAACAGTACATGTAAAGTGTTGGTCCCATGTTTCATCAGCTGAAATAAAGTATCCCAGAAATGTTCCATATGCACAAAAAGCTTATTTCTCTCAAATTTTGTGCACAAATTTGTTTACATCCCTGTTAGTGAACATTTCTCCTTTGGTATTTGGTATTTGGTATTTAGTATTTTATTAGGATCCCCATTAGCTGTTGCAAAAGCAGCAGCTACTCTTCCTGGGGTACACACACAACATGTGAGATCCATAGATTAGGGACTAATGAATTTATTTCAATTGACTGATTTCCTTATATGAACTGTAACTCAGTAAAATTGTTTATATTTTATGTTTATATTTCTGTTCAGTATACATTGCCGGATGCATAAAAGATACATGTATCTACAGCGCATTCGGAAAGTATTCAGACCCATTCACTTTTTCCACATTTTGTTACTTTCAGCCTTATTCTACAAATGATTAAATAAATGTTGTTCCTGATCAATAAACACACAATACCCCATAATGACAAAGCGAAAACACTATTTTTATCCGCAAATCTATTACAAATAAAAAACAGAAATACCTTATTTACATAAGCATTCAGACCCTTTGCTATGAGACTCGGAATTGAGCTCGGGTGCACCCTGTTTCCATTGATCATCATTGAGATGTTTCTACAACTTGATTGGAATCCACCTGAAGTAAATTCAATTGATTGGACATGATTTGGAAAGGCACACACCTGTCTATGTAAGGCCCACAATTGACCGTGCATGTCAGAGCAAAAACCAAGCCATGAGGTTGAAGGAATTGTCCGTAGAGCTCCGAGACAGGATTTTGTCAAGGCACAGATCTGGGGAAGGTCTCCTAGAACACAGTGACCTCCATCATTCTTAAATGAAAGAAGTTTGGAACCACCAAGGCTCTTCCTAGAGCTAGCCGCTCAGCCAAACGGAGAAGGGCCTTGGTCGGGGAGGTGACCAAGAACCCGATGGTCACTCTGACAGAGCTCCAGAGTTCCTCTGTGGAGATGTGTGAAGTCTCTGAATGTCCTTGAATGGCCCAGGCAGAGCTCGGACTTGAACCTGATCGAACATCTCTGGAGAAACCTAAAAAAAAATTGTGCAGCAACACTCCCCATCCAACCTGGCAGAGATTGAGAGGATCTGCAGAGAAGAATGGGAGAAACTTCCCAAATACAGTTGTGCCAAGCTTGTAATATCATACCCAAGAAGAGTCAATGCTATAATTGCTGCGAAAGCTGCTTCAACAAAGTACTGAGTAAAGGGTCTGAATACTCATGTAAATGTAGTATTTCCATTTTTTATATGTAGTAAATTGGCAGAATTTTCCAAACCTGTTTTTGCTTTGTCATTATGGGGTATTGTGTGTCAATTGATGAGGGACATTTAAATATATATATATATATATATATATATATATATATATATATATATATATATATATATATATATATATATATATATATATATATTAGAATAAGGCTGTAATGTGGAAAAAGTCAAGGGGTCTGAATACTTTCCGAAGGCACTGTATATTTTGGGTTCTGATGGGTTTTGACAGTTGAACTAAGCTTGAGGCATTTATAAGTTCCATTCTTCTAGAATCAATGGTTACATATACTTAATTTATGACTCAAAAAATGAGCAACTGTAGATTGCCTCTTTATAACGTTCTAATCTAACATGTTGATTGTATATTTGTTTTATAGAACATTGAAATAGTTCTCACATTGATGACAAACTACAGAGAGTGTGTGCTGCTCGGCTGCTGTGTGCTATTTTGTTTTGAGGGAGGACAGTTATAAAAACTTCAGCTCTAATGACAGCGACAGGCAGGGCAGACATTGGGGATCTCAGTGATAAATGAATGAGAGATTAAGGCATAATTGATCTGCTGAACTGCTGAAGAGTGCTCTAGCCAGGCAGCCAGCCAGCCAGCCACAGGGACAGGAAGGTACAGAGTAGGGACAGGCAGGTACCGAGCAAGGACAGCACAGGGCTTATGTGTAACGACTTTCGTCTGGTGAAGGAGAAGAGGACCAAAATGCAGCGTGGTAAGTGTTCATCATATTTTAAATAAACTGAACACTAAACAAAATAACAACGAGGACAAAACAAAAACGAAACAGTTCTGCAAGGTGAACATACACTAAGACAGAAAATAAACACCCACAACCAAAATGGGGAAAACAGGCTACCTAGGTATTATTCTCAATCAGAGACAATGATCGACAGCTGCCTCTGATTGAGAACCATACCAGGCCAAACACAGAAATACAATAACATAGAAAAAAGAACATAGACTACCCACCCCAACTCACGCCCTGACCAACGTAACACAAAGACATAAAAAAGGAACTAAGGTCAGAACGTGACATTATGTGACAGCCTAAAGCCATCTATTGAGAGATGTCCAGTCAACACTGTGGCTAGAGTTCACTCCACTGACCTCACTGGGTCTCAATAAATAAGCCTGTGGATGACAGATATTGTACTAAACAGTAAAATAGGGCTTAGGACACAACCACAGTGTGAAAATGACAGCAAGGGTGTGAGTGGTGTCCCATGACCATGCTAAGGCTGCTATTGGGGTGAGCGAATTATGTCACCTGTTACAGATTGGGTATCATTTTTCCCCAATATACACAGATATCAGATTAGCATGTTGCTCAGGTATTTGGCCTCAGTATCAGAGAGGCAAGTTCAAGCTTCTCAGCTACAGTATATGAATTTGCTATGAAGTGTATGAATATTAGTACCTACTGTATGTGGATTATGATATGAAATATCGTGCCCTCTCTTCCCCCTTGTTCTATTCTCAGAGCCAGGCAGAGGCCCACTATAAGGGGAACCGGCACGCTCGGAGGGTAAAGGGCATCGAGACCTCCAAGACTCGCCCCAAGGAGGGTGACAAGCCGGCTGCTCCCCCCACTGCTTCCCCCTCTCCACCAGGCCCCTCACCATCCAGCCCAGACGCTGACGCCAGCAAACAGGGTGTGTGTGCTCTATATCGTACACGCATGCACATGTGTGCATGTGTGTGCGTGTGTATGTTTGTGTGTGCGTGTGTACATGTGCCTGTCTGTCTGTGTGTGAACCCACCCAGAGACATAACCTAAACACACACACAGATGTTTCAGTCAGGGACAGCTGTTTAGTCAGAAGTCGGGCGTGAAACAGAATAGAGTGTTACAGGTGGATGTCTGCTAAGAGACGCTGACAAGGATCAGGTTCCCAGGCATCATTCCTTCAATTTGCAGGCCAGATGACCCTGTGCTACACACAGTGGTTAACCTACAGTAACATTAAAAGTACTGTGCTGTACTACTGACCTTCTTTTCACTCTCTCCAACCTGAATAACCTGACATGACCCATGTGTCCCCCCCTACCCTGACTCACTCCAGATGGGGGAGACAGATGTGTGGCCCCCTGGGGCAGAGTTTTGACCCAGTAGGGTCAGACAAACTACTATACTGGTGCTGCAGTAGCAGGACCACCATTATCGTCCTCATCATATTATTATCTGGTGTGATCTACATAATATGGTTGAAAACGTTCCATTTACTATTACTATCTGTTCTGTTCACAGGTGATTCCCAGCCCCACCCACATTCAAACAGCTCACCCATGACACCCAGCCCCATCCCCATGTCTGTGCCAGACACCCCAGACACCCCTATGCAGCTCCCTGTGTGCCCACTCCTGCCCCCTCTGAGTACGCCCATGTCTACCACCTCCACCCCCTCCCCGGCCCTTGGTCCCCCCCAGGTGGACACCCCCATGGTGGGCCCCCCTGACACAGTGTCCCCAGCCCCCAGCCCCTCTTCAGGGGAGTCTGAGGAGGACAAAGCCAAGAAGCTGCTCTACTGCTCACTGTGCAAAGTGGCCGTCAACTCCCTCTCTCAGCTAGAGGCGCACAATAAAGGTAAGGCTCATTCCATCAAGAGAACTGATAACGCAATGTATAATAAAGTGTTGTCATTGAGAGTTCTGGCCTAGATAGATATTGCCATCTCGAAGGGAAAACTGTTTCCTATTGTGAAACAGATTATCCCGACAGTATTCCTGTAGGAAATTCTATATTTTCAGCAAGCTCAAATTTAGCCACACAAAGTGATACTTGAGCGTTTACAAACACAAAATTTTATGTGTCTTCTAAACACCATAATCTCTGATATTGCCTCATAAAACTGCCAGTTTACCAGAATATGGCTGTTATGTTTAAGGATGAACAGTTCATAAAACTTTATGTATACAGAGTCAAATAACTAGTTACACATGTAGTCATTTGGGCTTTTCCTATGTTATGTAAACACACTGGGGAGATTCTACATTTGTAGAAGTGTGAGCCCAGCTAACAATTCTAGGGAGAGAGAACACTTTTATAATGTTACCTGTAATGTTCAGTTGGTAGAGCACGGTGCTTGCAATGCCAGGGTTGTGGGTTCGATTCCCGAGGGGAATCAGTATGAAAATGTATGCACTCACTACTGTAAGTCGCTCTGGATAAGAGCGTATGTAAAAATGTAATTTTCCCTTAGTGCGTGTCCAGTTTCCTGTTAGTTAGACCATTCTAGCATTCTGAAAACATTTTTAGCATGTTTTTGTGAACAACGTCAAGCAGAACTTATCTAGAACACAGTTAAAAGGTTCTCAGATTATACAATATTAATGTTATAGACCCTTTTCATGGGAATGTTTCAAGAACATTCCTATTTCCAGTTTTCTTAGGGTTAGGAGAATATTCCATCAATGTCACATCAAACATGCACAGGGGCCCAGGTTTGCAGTGCAGACAGAAGTTGGCTTCACCTTCTTTCTTTCGCATGTCACACTTCTGCCGCATGGCGGCAACTGTGGGGGTGAACAACTCCTTGCGTGTCACAGGGGCATACAGGAGGTCAGCTTTTTCTTTGCCTTTAAGCTAGACAAGTCAAAGTGCCCTTTCTCCCACCACCACTAGGCTCCTGGCGCGACCACAGCCTTGGATGACATTACGTGAGGCCCGTAGGTTTAAATCCATAATCATGCATAGTACTGTATCTCATCCCAACCGTCCTGATTTAGGGTTCCCGAATTCAGTTGCTTCCTCCCATCCTCCAGTAACTTTGCCTGGTAAGCCAACAATAAAGTGGTCATGTTAAGTGCTGTGATTGTTAAGGCCGAGGCTTTGTACTTCTTATGGAAAATGGTGTCAGAAAAACGTTCAGTCCAGGGAGGTAAGTGCCCGTACTGCTAGCAGCGCCTCGTGTGGGGTGGAGATTGTCAGCCAGTGACGGCTCCACCATGAGAAGGTTAAAAAAAACAGATTCTTCCAGATTGTCATTGCTCGGGAAGCCCCTAGCCAGGATATTGCTGGTAAGGGGCTTATCCCATTATCTCTCTGAGGCCATCTGGGACTGTGGGAAGGAGCTGCTTAGAGGGGGATATGCGGGATGGGAGTCTTTTCCCATCATATAAGCCCCGCAAGGGAGCTTGCCAGTCTATTTCAAGTCTGGCCACGGCTCGCTTGCAAACGTTGGGGAGGCCATACTCCAAAAGGAATTCATCAGCTCCCCCATCTTGGGGGCGGGATCTTGGGTGTTGAGAGGGGGAAGAGCCCGTTCATCTCCGTCTCAAAGTCGAGGAGACCCATGAAATTAATCCCATTGTCGTCCTCGTCATCCCCTAGTTCATATTCCCCCAACGCTCTGTCGTCAGACAGTGAGGGGAGGGAATCGAGGCTATCCATAACCTCGCCCCAGCTGGGGTCAGTAGTGGGGGTTGAGCCACTTGTTGTAAAAACAACGTGTAAGCTCTGGCCTTCAGTTAGGCGTCAGCTAGCTAGTAGAGACTACAGCTAGCTGGGATGTGTGGGAACACTACAGCCGTGAGGATAGTGGTGTGTCAGCTAGCTAGCAGCTACACCTGCTAAGGCAAGCTGTAGCTAGCCCCGTGTGGCAGTTAGACTTTGGATAGGTGTTTTTCTAGTTAATACGAACAGGTAAGTGTAGGTTTGAACTAGATGAGAGAAAAGTGATAGCAATAGTACTGTGTTGCAGGTTGTAATGTTGGTGTGATTGGCAGCCCTTGTAGCAAGTTACCCAGGTTAGCTTAAGCGTTGGGACGAGAGCTAGCCCTTTGTTAGGGTGGTTAGCTTGCTTTGCAGCTAGTTGGACAGGTTAGCTTAAGGCTTGTGGTGGGAACAAGCCCTTAGTGTGGTTAGCTAGCTTTGCAACTAGTTAGCCAATTTGGCTAAAAGCTTACAGTGTGTGCTAATTTAGGCAGCCGAAGCCTTGTGGCGAGGGCTAACCGAGCCTCGATAACTAGCCATGTGGAGCTAGCTAGGCGGAGACTGACAAGTAGAAAATGAATTCTACTCGAAACGAAAACCTTTCGGTCGGTACTCAACTATCAACAGGAGCTGAAATTCTACGTTTGGCAGTGTAAACCTCACGTTCTGAGAACAGTTAAGTAGGAAACCAGGAATTTAGTCAAGCTGAAGAGAGCTTATTGTGACTGCAATCACTTCCGCAAGGAAGAGTGGCGAGAATGACCAATTGGCGGGCGGTGGCTCCCTTTATGGAAGAGAGGGGCTCATCTCATTCACCACTTGACCTGTCTGTCTCCAACAGATGGTGTGTGATTGGTTAATTCGAGCCTGTGGACAGGCCCAGGCATATCCCAAAGTGAGACATCAAAATTAGTTTTTTTTTTTTTTTACCAGGTAAGTTGACTGAGAACACGTTCTCATTTGCAGCAACGACCTGGGGAATAGTTACAGGGGAGAGGAGGGGGATGAATGAGCCAATTGTAAACTGGGGATTATTAGGTGACCATGATGGTTTGAGGGCCAGATTGGGAATTTAGCCAGGACACCGGGGTTAACACCCCTACGATAAGTGCCATGGGATCTTTAATGACCTCAGAGAGTCAGGACACCCGTTTAACGTCCCATCCGAAAGACAGCACCCTACACAGGGCAGTGTCCCCAATCACTGCCCTGGGGAATTGGGATATTATTTTTTTTTTAGACCAGAGGAAAGAGTGCCTCCTACTGGCCCTCCAACACCACTTCCAGCAGCATCTGGTCTCCCATCCAGGGACTGACCAGGACCAACCCTGCTTAGCTTCAGAAGCAAGCCAGCAGTGGTATGCAGGGTGGTATGCTGCTGACGACATATAACCATGTGCTGGTGATGGGTGTATACTCTATATATACAGAAGTATGTGGACACCCCTTCAAATGAGTTGATTCAGCTATTTCAGCCATACCCGTTGCTGACAGGTGTATAACATCGAGCATGCAGTCAGACCAACATTGGCAGTAGAATGGCTTGTACTGAAGAGCTCGGTAACTTTCAATGTAGCACCATCATAGGATGCCACCTTTCCAACAAGTCAGTTCGTAAAATTTCTGCCCTGCTAGAGCTGCCCCGGTCAACTGTAAGTGCTGTTATTGTGAAGTGAAAAAGGCTAGGAGCAACAACGGCTCAGCCGCAAAGTGGTAGGCCACACAAGCTCATAAATCGGGACAGCCGAGCACTGAACTGTGCAACGAGTAAAAAATCACCTGTCCTCGGTTGTAACACTCACTATCAGCTTCCAAACTGCCTCTGGAAACAACGTCAGCACAATAACTGTTTGTCGGCAGCTTCATGAAATGGGTTTCCATGGCGGAGCAGCCACACACAAGCCTAAGATCACCATGCGCAATGCCAAGTGTCGGCTGGAGTGGTGTAAAGCTCGCCGCCATTGGACTCTGGAGCAGTGGAAACGTGTTCTCTGGAGTGATGAATCACGCTTCACCATCTGGCAATCCGATGGACAAATCTGGGTTTGGCGGATGCCAGGAGAACGCTACCTGCCCCAATGCATAGTGCCAACTGTAAAGTTTGGTGGAGGAGAAATAATGGTCTAGGGCTTTTTTCATGTTTCGAGCTAGGCCCCTTAGTTCGAGTGAAGGGAAATCTTTATGCTACATCATACAATGACATGACATTCTAGACTAATCTGTGCTTCCAATTTTGGGGAAACAGTTTGAGGAAGGCCCTTTCCTGTTTCAGCATGACTGTGCACAAAGTGAGGTCCATACAGAAACGGTTTGTCGAGATTGGTGTGGTAGAACTTGACTCGCCTGCACAGAGCCCTGATCTCAACCCCATTGAACACCTTTGGGATGAATTGGAACGCTGACTACGAGCCAGACCTAATTGCCCAACCTCACTAATGCTGTTGTGTCTGAATGGATGTAAGTCCCGCCGCAATCTTCCAACATCTAGTGGAAAGCCTTCCCAGAAGAGTGGAGGATGTTATAGCAGCAAAGAGGGGACCAACTCCAAATTAATGCCCATGATTTTGGAATGAGATGTTCGACGAGCAGGTGTCCACATACTTTTGGTCTTGTCGTGTACATCAGGAAAGAAACAGTATAGCAGAGGGGAGGATGAAGAGAGAAAAGGAGAGTAGAATTGGGTGAGAAGAAGTATTTAACTGGACTGAGAAAGAAGAGATGTTTATTTTTTTTTAAAGACATAAGGGGCTGAATGTGAAATCACAGTGAACAATAGAAATGAGGGGAATGGTTTTGTGCTACATGACCAGATAGAATAGAGGAGGATATAGGCTACCAAAACTGCTGAATAATCCTGAACATATTTGGCTGTGTCACTACAGCTCTCTAGTGGCGAGTCAATGTCACCACACTTTCTGACTCATTATACTTCGGCCTTTTTATGGCCAATTACAATGTGATCTTGTTCACCACACACTTCCGCCCCAAATAACCTGGGGACTAGGTTAATTACAATGATAGCCACAGACAAATGATGGTTTAAGGAACTTACAAATACAAATACGCGACCTTAAAAAGAACACACAAAAAATAACTACATTCTCACCTGGCTGCTGGGTGACCTAGTGCGGCTGAACGCTCCTGTCCTTTGTCGGCAGGTGTGAAATCTCATTTTTAGCAAAAATAGTTAAATAGTTCAAAGGTCAGGGTAGATTATTCCATATTACAATCATTCAGTCCCCTAATTTCTTAATAGTACGAAAAATACATAAAATATCAACGTTTTGATATTAACAAGAACATCATGAAATGTGTGCCTGAATTAGACTACTCTCCGATGGCATCTATAGGATATTAACTTACAAAATGTACAAATAAAGCACTCTCTCCATGGGTGACAGGTACCAAACACAAAACCATCCTGGAGGCAAGGAGTGGGCTGGGCCCCATCAAGGCGTACCCTCGACTGGGCCCTAACCCCAGCCCTGAGCAGGCAGGGGGGCTGCCCTCGGACCCCAACACTCAGGAACGCACCTTCCACTGTGAGATCTGCAACGTGAGGGTGAATTCTGAGCTGCAGCTCAAACAGGTGAGTGAGTGACCACCATGACCACTGCTCCAGAGGGAAGTTTTCCTTAGGTACAGATCTAGGATCAGCTTCCCCTCCCCTCCCCAAATCCTAACCTTAACCATTAGTGGAGAAAATGCTAAACTAGTCAGTCTCTAGAGGGAACTTTACTCTACACCTATACTTTTCATCTTCTCTTGTTCTCCAGCATATATCCAGTCGAAGGCATCGGGATGGAGTTGCTGGGAAGCCAAATCCCCTCCTCAGCCGGCACAAGAAGCGCACAGACTTTGTGGTAATGATCCAACTCTTTTTGCAATACTTTCAATGCCTTTAATCATTAATTGATCATTAAGTAATTTAGCTCTGGATTGCCAAATAGACAGCATACCCTTTCTCTGCCTCTTCTTTATGATTTCTCATTCTGACCTTTACACTGTTTCTCTCTCTGGATCTCACAGTCTTCCTTGACCTTCTCAAAGGACCTTCCAAAAACTCTGGGCCACGGACTGTTGCCCAGCCCCCTGGCTGTTGCTGCGGCGATGGCAGCCGCTGCCTC
The DNA here is from genome assembly GCF_029448725.1 of Salvelinus fontinalis. Classification (NCBI taxonomy): domain Eukaryota; kingdom Metazoa; phylum Chordata; class Actinopteri; order Salmoniformes; family Salmonidae; genus Salvelinus; species Salvelinus fontinalis. The sequence continues at coordinate 40,775,694 of NC_074667.1, read as the reverse complement.
CTCCAATCAGCTGGCTCAGCTGCGTGCCCCTGGTCCCATTTCTCACCCTCAGAACTACCACCCCCACCACCACCTCCTACAGAGTACACTACAGGGCACGCACCTCAGCCTCTTACGGCCCGCCCCTGGGCCTATGCGCACCACCCATGGGCCAATCCTCTTCTCCCCTTATTGACGGTGGTGGGACGGGGGCCAATCAGGAAGAAGCACACTGTGAAGTAAACAGGGAAAACCTCTTGATAGATAATCAACAGATGTTAAAACGGAAACATTTGATGGAGGAAAGACTATGCCTGTCCCTCTCCACCTTTCTTCATTCGACAACTTCCAAAGCAAAGGATTGACGGCTTGCAGTCGTTTTAAAGAGGAAGGTTGCATGACAGAGTCAGATGGACTTTCTGTACATGCTCTCCCTCCTTCAATCCTCCTCCCACATTTAGTTGACTCTGAGATACGTATAGCAAAAAAAAAAAGTATAGGTCAAACTATACAAACTATGGCTGACTCAGTAAACTGAGCTCTGTTCTGTTTCCTCCACATCTCTGTAGTTTTGGTTCAGTGCTCACCCACCCAAAGCCACCTGCTATAGAAGTTCCATAAAATAAATCAAAAGCACACTAGGTTAGACACAGTAGCTGCCTCTGCTCTTAGTAATATTTCATCATTCATAGTACAGTAGAACCAATAGTGCATTACTGCAAACCCCTGTTGGGGTGTTCAATAATCAAAGTGCAGTACCTACCTACCCCACTCTGTAGTTCCAGGTTCTAGATTAGGTGCCTGCTCTGCAGATCAAGGCACAAGGTACATTGTACTGTATGTTTCCAGGTACTAGATATATGTTCTAGTCTTGTGGATGATAGATGTTAGTCTATATATCCTCTGTTGTCAGATCAGGTGAGAGAGAGGAGGCAAGGTAGGAAGGAAGGAAGGAAGAGAGAGAGAGAGAGAGAGAGAGAGAGAGAGAGAGAGAGAGAGAGAGAGAGAGAGAGAGAGAGAGAGAGAGAGAGAGAGAGAGAGAGAGAGAGAGAGAGAGAAAGAGGGCTTCTAAACCCCACTGTGACTCAATGGAGAAATGTGTAGTGAATGCATCAAGATAGAGGGAAATGTTTTTAAGAAATCACAATAAGAAATTTGAATAATGAATGCAGTTAAAATGATGGACTTAAACCATTTAACTGTTGTTTTCCTAGCAGACCTCCACTTTCAGTCGTATTGTCTGTAAGAAGACAGAGGGAAAGGGAAAGTGAGACATTGCTATGTGCCTGAATCAAATCACATCCAATTTGATTTGTCACATGCGCCGAATACAACTTGTGTAGACTTTACCGTGAAATGCTTGCGTACGAGCCCTTCCCAACAATGCAGAGTTTAAAAATAAAATAGTAACACAAGAAGAATAAAAATACACAAGAATTAATGCAGTAAGTACCAGATCAATATGCAGAGGTACGAGGTATTTGAGGTAGATACAGTGCATTCGGAAAGCATTCAGACCCCCATCACTTTTTCCACATGTTGTTACATTACGGCCTTATTCTAAAATTGATCAAATAAAAAAATCCTCATCAATATACATAAAATACTCCATAATGAAAAAGCAAAAAATGTTTTTTAGAAATTTCTGCAATTGTATTACAAATAAAAAACTGAAATACCTTATTTACAGTTGAAGTCGGAAGTTTACATACACCCTAGCCAAATACATTTAAACTCAGTTTTTCACAATTCCTGATATTTAATCCTAGTAAAAAGTCCCTGTCTTAGGTCAGTTAGGATCACCACTTAATTTTAAGAATGTGAAATGTCAGAATAATAGTAGAGAGAATGATTTATTTCAGCATTTATTTCTTTCATCACATCCTCAGTGGGTCAGAAGTTTACATACACTCAATTAGTATTTGGTAGCACTGCCTTTAAATTGTTTAACTTGGGTCAAATTTTTCAGGTAGCCTTCCATAAGCTTCCCACAATAAGTTGGGTGAATTCTGGCCCATTCCTCCTGACAGAGTTGGTGTAACTAAGACAGGTTTGTAGGCCTCCTTGCTCGCACACGCTTTTTCAGTTCTGCCCACAAATTTTCTTTCGGATTGAGGTCAGGGCTTTGTGATGGACACTCCAATACCTTGACTTTGTTGTCCTTAAGCCATTTTGACAAAACTTTGGAAGTATGCTTGGGGTCATTGTCCATTTGGAAGACTCATTTGTGACCAAGCTTTAGCTTCCTGACTGATGTCTTGAGATGTTGCTTCAATATAACCACATCATTTTACTTCCTCATGATGCCATCTATTTTGTGAAGTGTACCAGTCCCTCCTGCAGCAAAGCACCCCCACAACATAATGCTGCAACCCCCGTGCTTAACGGTTGGGATGGTGTTCTTCGGCTTGCAAGCTCCCCCTTTTTCCTCCAAACATAACGATGATCATTATGGCCAAACCGTTCTATTTTTGTTTCATCAGACCAGAGGACATTTCTCCAAAAAGTACGATCTTTGTCCCCATGTGCAGCTGCAAATCGTAGTCTGGCTTTTTTTATGGCGGTTTTGGAGCAGTGGCTTCTTCCTTGCTGAGCGGCCTTTCAGGTTATGTCGATATAGGACTCCTTTTTCAAGCTGTTCAAAGGCACAGTCAACTTAGTTTACAGTCGTGGCCAAAAGTTTTGAGAATGACACAAACATTACTTTCCACAAAGTTTGCTGCTTCAGTGTCTTTAGATATTTTTGTCAGATGTTACTATGGAATACTGAAGTATAATTACAAGCATTTTATACGTGTCAAAGGCTTTTATTGACAATTACATGAAGTTGATGCAAAGAGTCAATATTTTCAGGGTTGACCCTTCTTTTTCAAGACCTCTGCAATCTGCAATGGCATGCTGTCAATTAACTTCTGGGCCACATCCTGACTGATGGCAGCCCAGTATTTCATAATCAATGCTTGGAGTTTGTCAGAATTTGTGCTCCATTATGCTGGAAAAGGCATTGTTCGTCAAACTGTTTCTGGATGGTTGGGAGAAGTTGCTCTCAGAGGATGTGTTGGTACCATTCTTTATTCATGACTGTGTTCTTAGGCAAAATTGTGAGTGAGCCCACTCCCTTGGCTGAGAAGCAACCCCACACATGAATGGTCTCAGGATGCTTTACTGTTGGCATGACACAGGACTGATGGTAACGCTCACCTTGTCTTCTCCGGACAAGCTTTTTTCCGGATGCCCCAAACAATCGGAAAGGGGATTTATCAGAGAAAATGATTCAGCAGTCCAATCCCTGTACCTTTTGCAGAATATCAGTCTGTCCCTGATGTTTTTCCTGGAGAGAAGTGGCTTCTTTGCTGCCCTTCTTGACACCAGGCCATCCTCCAAAAGTCTTTGCCTCACTGTGCATGCAGATGCACTCACACCTGCCTGCTGCCATTCCTGAGCAAGATCTGTACTGGTGGTGCCCCGATCCCGCAGCTGAATCAACTTTAGGAGACGGTCTTCACAACAATTGAACCGCTCTCCTTGAAGTTCTTCAATATCCTTGCCTGTGAAGCCCTTTTTGTGCAAAGCAATGATGACGGCACGTGTTTCCTTGCAGGTAACCATGGTTGACAGAGGAAGAACAATGATTCCAAGCACCACCCTCCTTTTGAAGCTTCCAGTCTGTTATTCGAATTCAATCAGCATGACATAGGGATCTCCAGCCTTGTCCTTGTCAACACTCACACCTGTGTTAACGAGAGAATCACTGACATGATGCCAACTGGTCCTTTTGTGGCAGGGCTGAAATGCAGTGGAAAAGTTTGGGGGGGGATTCAGTTCATTTGCATGGCAAAGAGGGACTTTGCAATTAATTGCAATTCATCTAATCACTATTTATAACATTCTGGAGTATATGCAAATTGCCATCATACAAACTGAGGCAACAGACTTTGTGAAAATGTATATTTGTGTCATTCTCAAAACTTTTGGCCACGACTGTATGTAACCTTCTGACCCACTGGAATTGTGATACAGTGAATGATAAGTGAAATAATCTGTCTGTAAGCAATTGTTAGAAAAATTACTTATGTCATGCACAAAGTAGATGTCCTACAAATTATAATTTGTTAACAAGAAATTTGTGGAGTGGTTGAAAACAAGTTTTAATGACTCCAACCTAAGTGTTTGTAAACTTCCGACTTCAACTGTACATAAGCATTCAGACCCTATGCTATGAGACTCGGAATTGAGCTCAGGTGCATCTTGTTTCCATTGATCATCCTTGAGATGTTTCTACAAGGTGATTTGAGTCCAGATGTGGTAAATTCAATTGATTAGACATGATTTGGAAAGGCACCCACCTGTCGATATAAGGTCCTACAGTTGACAGTTGACAGGAATTGTCCGTAAAGTGCCGAGACAGGATTATGTCAAGGCACAGATCTGGGGAAGGGTAACAAAACATTTATGCAGCATTGAAGGTCTCCAAGAACACAGTGGCCTCCATCATTCTTAATTGGAAAAAGTTTGGAACCACCAAGACTCTTCCTAGAGCTGGCCACCCCAGGCGCATGCACGCTGACACGGTCGCCATGTGTACGGTGTTTCCTCCGACACATTGGTGTGGCTGGCTTCCAGGTTAAGCGGGCATTGTGTCAAGAGGCAGTGCGGCTTGGTTGGGTCGTGTTTCGGAGGACGCATGGCTCTCGACCTTCTCCTCTCCCGTATCCGTACGGGAGTTGCAGAGATGAGACAAGACTGTAACTACCAATTTGATACCATGAAATTGGGGGGGGGGGGGGGGGGGTAAAAGTAAACAAATATATATTTTTAAACGATTTTAAAAAGAACTGTCCGCCCGGCCAAACTGAGCAATCTGGCGGAAAAAGTCCTTGGTCAAGGAGGTAACCAAGATCCCGTAAAAGCCTGTTTTTGCTTTGACATTATGGGGTATTGTCTGTAGAAAAAAAACGATTTAATCCATTTTAGAATAAGCCTGTAACGTAACAAAATGTGGAAAAAGCCAAGGGGTCTGAATACTTTCCGAATGCACTGTATGTACATGAAGGCAGGCTATAGTGACTAGGCATGAGGATAGATAATAGTAAGAGTAAAATAAAGAACAGAGTATCAGCAGCAAGTTATGAGTCTAAACTTTGTGAGTGTGCGTGTGTTTGTGTTGTGTGTATGTAGTGTATGCGAATGTATGTGAGTCCCTCTTAAGAGACTGGCCAATTTGGAACTGTTACAAGGAGTCAATTGGTTCGTTTGAGCATTCCTCCAGTTTCTGCCCTTATCTTATTAATTTGTATGGCTGTTGTCTAATTATTGTGTCTGTGTGTGTCTTTCTGTGATTGTGCGTGTGTGTATTCTGGATATAGATAGAGACCGATGAAGGGCATTATGCCTCAATGGTGACCACTTTCATTCAAACTGGAAGCGACTTAACGAGACTGCTAATTTCTGAACCTTTACTGGAAACTTTAGGATGACTGCACATTCCCAACACAGTGTGGTATGTGTGTCTTAAATTCATTGTTTCTACACTGTGAACAACAGGGGAAGCCTTAGAGATATCTGATGGCGGCAGGCTCTTCCACTGAGAACACAAGGGAAGTGGGATTTCCCTTCCCGGGATGCTTGCTGACCTCCAATATTTTGTCAGCTGAGTGTGGCATGAGTGAGAGACACTGTAATGGAAGATGTTTTGAAGTTAAAAATTATGTCAAAGGGGTTCCAATTAACAGAGGGGAAATGAATAAGGACCATGAACCTGTGTCTGTTTTTCTCTCATATGCTTATCACAAGCATTGATGTATAGTAGTATAGTAGTATAATATGCAATATTAGCTCCAGAGTATTGCAATTAATGATATATTTTCACTTTAAAAGGAGACTGTTGTCCTGCTCTGCCTCATGTGTCCGTATTCTGTACCTAACCTCACCCTAACCCATACAAATGAGCAGGCTTGGGTTGGAGCCTGGTGTCACTGTAAAGTCACCAAACTGTTTCTCATACAGTATCAGAAGGGTAAAGTACTGGGAAATTGTAGCAATACTTACAGCACTCCTGCTAACGACTCTTGTTTACTGCAATAAATAAATGATATGTGTATAAATATATTAAATGTTATTTAGGAGAACTGTATTGAATCATTATTGTAAATGTAGATTGTTTTATCGATGTGAGCAAAAGAGCTTCCTTATTGTAAAAAAAAAAAAACGTGTAGATTAATAAATTATTACAAAATGACTGGGGTGGTGATGCTGTACAGTATGTTCATAGAAATGCTATTGTATACTGATTGTTATTATGTCTGACCAGGGCAGAGTGAGCTTTGACTCCAAATTAATTTTAACAAAATGAGATATATAGTAGCAAACTGACACAGAGATTCTGTGCTGTGAAAACTCGGAACAGACCATAATTGAGTAACAGATCCGTCATGGAACAGAAAACACACCGCTATGCAGCACGTATGATGTCACTGGGGTTCACTAATGATAAGATTAGAGGAAGCTCACGAGCTTAAAAAGAGAAGGAACCAGTTGAGTGACAGATAAACTATGAAAAGACTGTGTGACAGAACAACCACGACACATAGAAGAACCAAAGAACAAGATAACGCACAGAGAGACAAAGACTCCATGACAAACTTCAGAACTGAGGTGAGAAATAAACTTCAGGATCAGTAACCACCCAAGTTTTATTCTGTTATTTCTGCTGATACTCTGTTTGATTGTAATATTCCTGTGTTAAGAGCACTACCTGTGGGAGTTAATGCTCTCAGTTTCAGAGCAACTTCTGTAATGTGAGTTAATGATTCACCACAGAGAAAGATCTATAAATTTAAATGTACTTTCTTGTACTCTTGTATACAGTTGACATCTAACAGAACTGTCTGACATGTACATTTCTATTATGGTTTAAACTGTTCGTTTCAAGGAATGAAAATGTATGGTTATTCCGTCAAAGGCAGCACAATATAATATTAAGTCTGCTGTACAATCCTAGTGTTAGATGAAAAAAGAAACTGGTAAAAACAGGTTGGAAGCCCAAAAGGGCTTACATGAAAACCACACCACAAATATAAGTACAAATAATACAGCAACCAGGGTCCATTGAAACTGAGGGGGCCTTATTGGGCAGGAGGAAGAATAAAGAATTGTATTTTTGGCTGTGATCTGATATGAACAGAAAGTCAAACGACATAAATTAATTTACTGGAACCACAGAGCTGCAGAAACAACAAAAACAGCCTAGTCTAGGTTGGTTCTAAAACATGACATCATGGAACATATGACAGAGAACAATAATGGTTCATCAACTGATTTCAACAAGCTGACAGTTTTTTTTGCCAAAGGGGAAATGGTCTAGAAGTTTAGCCCAGAAACCTGCACCTGTAGCATCCCTCTCTGACATCCCCGACTCATCTAACAGCCTGCTACTATTTGACTGACAGCTGAGTTTGGAATTTACATTCTTTCTCTGTGTATGTGTAAATGATGTGATGTATTTTTACATAATTTATATCATTGTGTTTCCAATACAATTTCCCCCTGGGGAACAATAAAGTTGATCTTATCACTCTCCTCACAGGATGCTGAAGAACATCACAGGTGACATGGGGAATGGCTCCTTCTCCTGCCACCACTCCTCCTTTGAGGCCTTCCGCTGCTTTGGCGTGCTGTGGAGTTCGGCTGTGACCATAGTTGGGACGGTGGGGAACGTGATGACCATTCTGGCCGGGTGCGGACGCGTTTCAACTCGCTGATGGTGAACCTGGGCCTGGCGGACCTGCTGTACTGCACCCTGCTGCAGCCTGCCTGTGTTGACTCCTACCTACACCTCCGCTGGAGGGGCGGCGTCTTCGGCCTCCTCTTCCTCTCCAACTCCGTCTCCATCATCACACTGTATCTGATCAAGGAAAGTCGCTACCTGCTGGTGGCGAGGCGGTATATCTTTGAGTGGGTGTTCTCTCGGTGGGGCCTCGCCCTCCTCCTGCCCTCCACCAGCTTCGGCCGGCTTTGGCCCATTTACGTGTTTCTTCCCTGCAGGTGTGCACATGCAGTTTCCACCGCACCAGGGGGCGCCCTTACACCACCGTGCTGCTCTTCTTCTACTTCTTCATCGGCCTGGGCTGCGTGGTGCTTTTATTCCTGCTCGTCTACAGGCGGGTCAGGGTGGCAGCAAGGGCACCGGTCAGCTACTGACTCAGCTGACGCTTATCACGAAGGAAGCTGACCTCATCAGAACCAGGGATGGAGAGGGACAGTGGCGTCGGGAGTGGGGTGGCCACCACCCAGAGCTGTGAGTTGAACAGCCAGGGGGAACTACCCCAATACAGGGGACAATGGTAAGTTATCGTCCAGTGTTTCGTATGCTGTTTTGTCTGCTGAACATTGCTGATAAGTAGAACCGCACCCCCCAAGGTGCTCCACATGTTCTGTGCCAACCTCGCCTGACTCAACAGCTGTAATAACCCTGTGCTCTACACTGTCTTGAACCGCCAGTTTGGAGAGACCTACCGGGCCCTACTGGCCAGGGCCACCAGACCCCTCTGGAAACATTGACCTTTACATTTTGGTAGTTTAGGAGGGGCTCTTATTCAGAGGGATTCATGTTGCATTCAAGAAAACTGGGAACTCTGAAAAAAACTATGTCAAATCATGACGACAGTAATCTTCAGGTCCGGAAGTCGGAGCTCTAGAAAGAGGCCGGAGCTCCCGACCTGGAATTCCGAGTTGGATGACCGTCCAAAAATATTTTTCCCAGTCATCTTGAACGTACTGAAGTCGGAAGTCTGAGATTTATGAGTTCCGAGTTATTTTGAAAGCGGCATTATAGTGCATTCGACTAAGCTGGGTAAGACAACCATAAAGTAATTATCATAGCACTTCAAATAGGGAAAACACTCTTCTCCCCCATTGGTCTTGATGGAGCTACTTCCTCCTCTATAAATTCCTCTCCTCCTTCCTGAATGTCACATTTACTATCAGCTCGCAAGGGTAAAATCAGCCATTCTGTGATTTCTTCTGGAAAGGGTTCAACGATTTTAGGCTAAGATTATGCTCACAAGGCTTATTTTTTTTCAGTTACAAACACCAACGTACACCTACTGTAAGGCCTTAGTTCTAATAGATGAAATGGCTTTCAAAGCTCAAAGTTCACCTCTATCATGTACTGTAGTCATACAATATGATCAAACCGCATAAGGTCATTTATTCTTTCAGCAGGAAGCCAGAGGTCACCAACGGGGAGATATCACTGTATCAAGACCTGGGGGGTGTTAGTTATGCAAATAACTACATCCTCCTCTACATCTTGTATATATGTGTCATTGTATCTTGGTCTGTTTATAATAAAACAAATCTGTACTTTCATTACTTCTAGTACCTTACTTTCACTGGACACATAGGACATTTCCCTTTTACACAAGGGAAAATTCTGCCCACCCTAGATCAGAACTTTTGAAATGTCCCTTTTTTCAAGTTCCAAAATGCATGTCCTGAAGAGATGTTGGAAGTCATAATGTCCTCAATGACATGATTAAATAGGTCTCCACCTTCTGGTAATTCAGAATATGTCATTTATTTATCATAGCACACCATGTAGTCATATTGGTATAGATGTGGCATGATGTCATACTCTATGAGTATTACTGAATTACAATGTTTGTGAGATTCTCTAACACAGAGCAACGTGCTGTATAAAAAAGTTTGATTGGTTTCTCCTTCGGCAGCTTGTCTCATCCTAGCCTACTATTGTGGTTACTATCGCAATAGATATTTGTCACTATGACTACTGAACAGACTGACACCAAACTCAAGATTTGTTGGGGGAAAAAAAATGTATAGCCAGGTTGGGTCACATCTCAATATCATTTTATTTTAACCCCTTTATCATCACATATGTCATTATCTGCAGACTATGCTGTAAAACAAGAAATACAAATGATAGATGCCATTCCCAATACATGTTAATCTTTCCTCGCTGTATTCAGGACTTGTGAATCCTGAACGAACAGAGTAAAGTTTGCAATATCCCTGCTGCGGCTTGTACAAAATAACAACAGGCTTTCTGTGGTTATTTCACTCCAAGAGAATTCCCTGACATGTAAATAGTGGTACATACCAAGTCACTCATTAATGATCACATTCTGCAGCCCATGCTGTGCCCTACAACACTGTACACCCACAGCGTATAGATTGACGTATCCCTCTATCATAAATCAGGTAAGTGGTCACCAGAAATGCTACACTAAAAGCAATCAGAAACCATAAAAATGATGATTCATGTGGTATAGTCTGAATTGGCCTAAAATGAAACCGACTGGACCCAAGACTTGGATATCACTCAGTCACTCATCTTCTCCAGCTCTTTGGAGTAGTGCCTTAAAATGTGTCCCTCCATACCATCCTGGGGTTGGATGCTGGTTGATAATGTCTCTCAGTCACACGTAATAGAATTCTTAACCCTGTCGGACACAAGTAATGTACCACATAATATAAAGTCACATTTTCTCACAAGCAGTATTTTCCTCATAATGTATAATACAATGCTTGTGGGCTTTTCTACCTAGTAAGCAGACATGCAATGTCTGTTTTTAGTTGTTTTTGCTCAACCAGACCTTTTATCCAGAGTCAAATATGGTATTTGGACAAAAAAACATTATTAAAAGACAAACAGAAGAGAGGAAGAAGTGCAAAAGTTTCATTACCTTTTCAAACACTAAATTAGCTTCTTTTTTTAAAGCTAGTTGGTGTGAAGGCAATGCAAATATTATAAAAATGGGATTCACATACTTTTTCCTTCTCAGAAATCAGTCATGTCACAACAGTGCAAAAAGTCTTACTAGATCTCTTAATGTAATATATATACACACACATAGAAAATTTGTAATATGCTGTACCTGATGGGCACAACAGATGGTCCACGGAGCTTTTCTAATGTTACAGATGCAGGGTGAGAGTAGTAGCCTATATTTGTGTACTATGTAACCATGTTATGGTCTAATGTGCATCCTCAGTTTGGTTAAATATGGATGAACGTTGTCTTTGAATTATGGGTAAGTGCTTCCACAGTAGCAAGTCATATAGTTTGGTTAGACATTGTGTATTGTTGTGAATGCTGCGAGAGTGGTCATTCGCAGGGCTGCAGAGGGGCAGTGAAGGGGAGTCCGGGTAGAGTCCCCTCAAGGAAGGTTGTGTCGTCAGACAGGAAGTCAACGCATTCATACATGTTGGAGTCACTGAGGATATCCTGGAGGGTGGGATTCAGGTCCTCATCGGGAATTACCATGGCAACAGAGAACATGGGGTCAGGAGTTAGGGGCAGCTCTGGGGGAAGAGGGTCTCCAATTAGGCCTGAGGGAGGGAAGGTGGAGGGCTCTGTTGTAAGAAGTAATTTAAAATCAGTTATTTATTCTAATTACAATCGAGACTCAACGGTTTCATTTGGAAAACAGCATTCTGCAACCCACTGAGGAAGCAGACATGTATTAGGTGAAAAACACAGAACGGAATATCATTATTAGTGATACAAAACAGCCAGTTGTGGTTAATTAAAACATACAGTCCACAGGACATGAAGATGCATCTTTGGAGCATATGGTGCGGTATGGTAGTCCCTCCAGGATTTCAGTTTTTTTGTGTAGTATTTGCAGGGGAATATGCTCGAGTTTGCTGCGGCAATTCTGACATTTTGCATAGCAATAGCCTTTTTTTTCTTCCAAAATGCGTTAAAAAAAATGTTAACGTGTGGCTTGACTGAATTATATGAGGTAAATGTGCGCCGATTGGTTGAAATTGCAAGCCCTCTTTCTGTGATGCGGTGATGGTCAGTTTTATGCAACAATATTTTGGTGATTTGACTGGTTTTATGGTGAAATAGTGCAGTGATTGGCCAAATTTGTAAGCACTCGCATAATAGGCAGGGAATTGTAGATTTCAAAAGAAATTGCGATTGCAGAATCACGGGAATGCTGGAGGGACTGGTATGGCAAACAGAGGAAGAGAAAGGGTGTAAACGGAGTCTGTGTAAATCACCTACCCCGCTCACTAGCTAACATTCTCTACAGAGAATGGCACATGCAGGCATATGCAGAACAATGAGACAATGGGGGGGGGGGGGGGGGGGGGGGGGGTTTGTTAAGGAAAACAGTAAACAAAAAGAAACCCAGCTGATTGAGGTGCCCTCCCTTCTATGGTTTAGCAGTCGGTAGGGAGACAGTCGGTAAGGACCCCTACTTTGAAATGATCAGCTAAAGACAGAGAAACTTGAGGGCAGATAAAGCTCAAAAGCATGCTATTGTGTTTAGGAGCAGATTGCTGACTTCTGATGAGAAAAAGGGTCAGATGACACTTAAAGGGATTTGGTTGATTGGTTTACTGGGAGGCTTGGCGACTCACCGAAGGCCTCTCCACCCAGACCATATCTTGGGTTCATTGGCCCTGAGCCTTCGCCTTCCACAGTGTCAGAATACATAGGCGACTTAGCCTCCAGTGTGTTCCTACAGTAACCAATGACAAATAGCCATTACACACAACCAGTTCCTGAGGTAACCAATGAGAGACTGGGATTACACTACAATTTTGATGGAGCCAGAGTATTTTCATATTACGAGCTTTCATTTACAAAATGGCCTCTATTCGGAAAGCACAGGTAGAGTGGGGGCTAAGGGAGGCTCCTGTAGGGATTTTCAGGTGACTTACAATCCACATGTTAAGGCTGGATAAATGAAATGATAAAAATACTCACTCTTTAGATACGAAAACCAACTTAGTTTTGATGTACTTAATGTATTGACTATCCGCTGAAAAGACAAAGGTAAATTATTTAGATTAATAGCAATCAACTCAACTTGCAAAAAGGATGTCAAATGCTTCATAAACAAACTATAAGATGCATCAATAATCCAAACTTTCATTGCGCCACAAGATCCTTCTGGTACTCACCTCCACTCTTCTCTGTGTAGTACTTCCCGAAGGCCTCCACCTTGGGCGTGTCAGGGTAGAGGAAGAGGAGCGGGTTTTCCGGGACGTTCTCATCCTCCAGGATCTGGAAGTTTCTGATGATCTCATGGAAAGGGATCTGGCCAAGGTCCACCTTGGTGAAGGGCTGCACCGAGCGCACATCAGGCTCACCTGGAGAGGGAGGACAAGGATAATAGATTAGATAAGGTAGTAGAGAATGTGTGGAAAAGGGGCAGGGAGGGCAATATAGGGGGACAGATAGGAGGATAAATTCACCCTCTTTGGAAGCACTAACGTCAATCAATTCATCGGATGCTAAAATATAAAAAGGCGTCACTGTGTGTAGTACAAGACTTCCTAAATGTGACGTAGAAATCTTGCAAAAATAATTTCTTGTTAAGTCTCTGTCCCATGCCATATGATCCTGTCGTCTCACCGGTGAGGGAGTAGTCCACCCAGGAGAAGGTGATGCCTCCATCTCTGATGCTCTCACTGAAGCGCAGGAGGAATGTACCCCTCTGTTTCTTCTTCAGGAGGGTCTTCTCTTTGCCTTTACTCACAAAACCCATGATAGAACTGCAGAGTGGAAAAGCATACACAGAGAAAACAAACCAGACCTTTAATAAGTTGTTGTTAAATCAAAATGACATCCATAAACTATTTCTCAAATAATGATTTTGTGAAATAACAGGACAGCCTATCTCAGAGCCTCAAACTATAATGGGTCATTTTTTCTCCTCAGACATACCCATCTTTCCACAGGTTCTCTAAGTGACTCTTCACCATAAAAAGGATACCATCGAACCACACCCAAAAAGTGAAGTTGGTGTTAGGAACATTTTCCTGCAACACAGGGATGATTGAGGTTGGCACAGCTTAGACTGACATCAGTATTTCCACTGTCAGCATCATGCAGAGAGCTAACAAGTGACAAGATAATCACCTTGCTGAACTTAGTCCATGAGATTTTGCAGGCGTCGTAACTTTGCTGCTTTCCTGAAGGGGCAGAAAACAATAATTTGCCAAACCTACTTCACTGACATCTCTAGACCTGAAAGTCATGTAGCACTGTAAACATACCAGCCAATGAACACTATACCTAGGATTGAGATGGGTAGTAGACGTACCAAAGAGTTTATGTGCGATCATGTCCAGCTGGTTAGATTCCAGACCCCGCGTGGTGGAGGAGAGGAACTGCCAGCTCAACATCTCCCCTAGTTGGGGCCACGTAGCCGCGGGACAGTTGGCAAAGAACAGAAGGTTCTGCAGAAACACATTCTTAACAATTATTAAAAACACACAAATATACATTTATTAAAAATATATATTTTTTAAAGAGTTGGCTAAGTAATTGTTTGAACAAGACATCTGATCAAAAGCTGGGGGACCTGCATTGATGACCTCTCACCTTTGGCTCGAGGCAAAGCATGTTGAACCAGAGGATGGAAGCCCAGGCACTCTGCTGCTGGCTGGAGTTGGAGATGATGACCACAGGGAGAGAGGACGTCTGGGGTGGGATGCAGTGGACAAAGGAACATGCATTCGTATGACCGACTACTGTAGCATGGACCTTATTACATTTAGATTGTTTTTAGCAGACAATCATCCAGGGAAACCAATGCAAGACCAGAGCACCCTTACTGTGTCACAACATATGGGGCTGATAGCTAATGAGGGCACAGGGAATGACAGGAAGACCCACCTCTAAGGAGACTGACATGTCGTGCAGAAGAAACTCCGTGTTAAAGTTGATGATGTGCAGCTCCTCTGTGACGCTGAGAGAGAGCTGTCGGCACAGAGAGGTTCACCACCAACACATCCAGGATCAAACACACCTGTTGCTCAACTCTACTACAGTATGGCTAATGCTTTGAGTATTAAAGTGGATATATGTTGAAGCATGATGTAACTCACGTCATGGATCCCCTTGCCCCCTCCTCCAGATTTCTGCTCCTTCAGTGTCTGCAAATAACAATTAAATCTGTTTTGGTTAGTCCATCTCTGCTATAAGCAATTGTGATGACAAAATTGCATAATGCATCAGATAATTGATATCATAATTGATTCATCAAAACCTTTTAAACTGAGACTCAGCTATATGATGTTGCCATGAGCAACACCGCAGATGTTACAGATGAAAGTGATGCACTGACAGTGTATCTTCGCAGGTGCGCTTCGATAGCTACAACGTGTTAGCTGCGGAACCATAAACACTGGAGAAGTACAGCCTCGCGCTTCAATGCTCTTAGTTGTTGCGGAAATTGCCCCAATATTACAGTTTACCTTGTGCATCTCTGACTACCTTTAAGCAAGTCAACTGCATACAGTTTCATGGTTAATTTCCACACAGTGTTGTATAACTGACTACCAATCCATATCTCTCCGCCAACAAAAGCCTGTCTGTCCTACTGACTCACCAGATGTCTGAAGTCTGCCACCATGCCTCCACTCATACTCTCAGCCATGTTCAGGGCCTTACTGTTGGTCCCCAGGACATTGAACCGACGGTACCTACAGGCCAAGAGAACATGGAGTGACCGGGTGAATGTATAAAAGTGGTTTACATGAATTTGTTGACACATTCGATTTCTTTACATTTGTTGTCATGTTTTTACACTTCAAATTTGGCACAAATCTAGTCCCAAATGTCACATCTTACCCTTTGACCAAAGGAGCCTCCCTAGAGATGAGAGAAAGGGAGAGGAACACCCACTTCAGTATAATGGCCAATAGGGGTCACTTAATTCACTCATATCATTTTCTGACAATGTTCTAAAGTCATCTAGCTCAAAAGCAAAGCAATGATCAATAAATCTAATGACTATCTACATGTCTGGACTAAAGCAACGAGAGCACTACGTAAGGCAGGCATCTAATATGTAAAGAACGGATTTAATTTCCCAAAGGTTCCATCTCACCTGTCCATAGACACGTTCACTTTCATGGCATGGTTCAGCTCAGGAAATTTGACGAGGAATCTAGAAGAAAACACACGGAATTGTATAAATGGATGTCACATTCACTCTGATATTCAATTCAGTGACGGGCTGGTTATTTAACAGCCGTCATAACTAGGAAAGAGTCTGAAGTACTCACCTGGTCTTGACTGAGAACTGGACATTGGTACGCAGGACCAAGGGGCCTTTCCCTTGGGGCATAGAGGGCTGAGTCTCCACCACAAAGGCGCTGAAAACACAAAATACCTTCTGTGAACAATAGTGAGAAAAAGGGAACTGAACATATCATTAGTGTGCTTGTGTATTATTATTTGTACTGTTTGAGGATTTACTATGTTAGTGTGTAAACTTTGTTTATCAGAGTTGTTTATGAGCCAGTGTGATTGTGTATTGTAAATTATGTAAAACCTTTTGAGCAGGCTGGTGAGGAGGCTGTCCACCCTCTTCTGCAGCGCTGGTTTCTGCTTCTTCACAGGGTCGTGCTCATAGGTCACCTTCCCCATCAGCTCCTCCAGCTTCTTAAGGAACTTACGCACCTGGAACAGACACTCCGCCTCCGTTGTAAACCTAGAGAGAGGTCAGACAGAGGCCGAATAGAGGTCATACAGGAGATCACACAGAGGGGTCAGAGGTCAAACAACAGAATGAACATGGTCTACCGCCGCAGGCTCTTTCTAAGAAAGGCTTTGTAGTCCCTCCTTCAGCAAGCCAGGGCAGATGTACTGAACGCTCAGAGTTACAGCAGACAGCCGTTAAAGATGGTTTAGGTCAGGTAGATCTACAGAGGTGAATGGCTGTACTGTACCACTTCTCCAACTGGTCCAGGCAGGTGCTGTCTGGGGCTCCAATGCAGGCCTTCTGCTGCCTCCTTTGCCACTGCACTAGCTCTTCCCTCACAAGCACACACAGCAGCTCCTCCGCACCGTCCAGCAGCATACCCATACCGGACAACATGCTCTACAGCGGAGACGGGGAGGGCGAAGGGGAGAGAGAGCGGGGGGAGAACCAGAGGAAATATATGTTATATGAATAATACACTTCATAATGTCCTAATTTATTATTAGGTAAATGTCTAAGGCGTAAATTGTTTAAGGTGATGTAGACTAGAGAATTGTGTGTGGTACCTTCCTGGAGGCGTCCAGTCTGTTGAGTAGAGCCTGCAGCACCTTCATCTGTTCCGTCTTCTCCGCCTCGTTGGTGGTGCCTATGCACAAGAGCCTGAGTCATCGTCAAGTCAACAAATCAACTACTAATAGAATGAGGTTACAGATGTCACCCGATAGAACGCGTCACTTCATAACTCACATCCATGACAAAAGAAAATTGACTCTTCATAGTCGTGTGGGCTTCAGGGAAATATATACAGTATCATATCCCTCAGTCTCTATCCTCTGCTTAATCGATTATCACAAATACAAAGGATGAGCTCACCTTCCATGTTATGAGTCTGGTATTTAAAATCAAACTCATCTTGTTGTTCCTCCAGACATTTCACTGTGTGTTCCATGCACTGCATTTACAACAACAAAACAGACAAACTGTCAATGGTGGTCTGTAAATCAAATGTTATTGTACACATATTTAGCAGATGTTATTGCGGGTGTAGCGAAATGCTTGTGTTCGTTCCTAGCTACAACAGTGCAGTAGTATCTAACAATTCACAACAATACACACAAATCTAAAAGTAAAATAATGGAATTAAGAAATATATAAATATTAGAGATTGAGCAATGTCAGTGCGGCATTGACTAAAATGCAGTATATACATATGAGATGAGTAAAACAGTATGTTAACATAATGTCATGGTAGTAATGTTATCATAATGAAAAGTTTGGCAGCAACATTAGAGGAGAGCCCACCCCCCATAGGATGCTCATATCATGGTAGGCATTGCAACCTTTAGACTCACGGAGACGCTCACCTGAACTTTATTCTTAAGGTCTGCCATCTTACGCTCAATGTTCCGCTGGCTGTCTGTCTCCATGGGGTTCTGCTGGACCTGCAGCAGCTGGACCTGAGAGGAAGAAGAAACACAGTATTGATGACCCTAAAGTCTTTCAAATGAGATGTACCGCCACCTACGGCGGTGAGAGAGTAGGTATACAGGATAACCCAATCCCGCACCCTATTCTTAAATGCCCTTTTATAATACACAGTGCATTTGGAAAGTATTCAGAACCCTTTAATTTTTCCACATTTTGTTACGTTCCATTTTCGAATAATGGTGTATTAAATGTTTTTAAATCCTCAATCTACACGCAATACCCCACAATGACAAAGCGAAAACAGTTTTGTTTTTTTATGTTTGCAAATTTATACAAAATGAAAACAGAAATACACTGCTCAAAAAAATAAAGGGAACACTTAAACAACACAATGTAACTCCAAGTCAATCACACTTCTGTGAAATCAAAATGTCCACTTAGGAAGCAACACTGATTGACAATAAATTTCACATGCTGTTGTGCAAATGGAATAGACAAAAGGTGGAAATTATAGGCAATTAGCAAGACACCCCCCAAAACAGGAGTGATTCTGCAGGTGGTGACCACAGACCACTTCTCAGTTCCTATGCTTCCTGGCTGATGTTTTGGTCACTTTTGAATGCTGGCGGTGCTCTCACTCTAGTGGTAGCATGAGACGGAGTCTACAACCCACACAAGTGGCTCAGGTAGTGCAGTTCATCCAGGATGGCACATCAATGCGAACTGTGGCAAAAAGGTTTGCTGTGTCTGTCAGCGTAGTGTCCAGAGAATGGAGGCGCTACCAGGAGACAGGCCAGTACATCAGGAGACGTGGAGGAGGCCGTAGGAGGGCAACAACCCAGCAGCAGGACCGCTACCGCCGCCTTTGTGCAAGGAGTAGCACTGCCAGAGCCCTGCAAAATGACCCCCAGCAGGCCACAAATGTGCATGTGTCAGCATATGGTCTAACAAGGGGTCTGAGGATCTCATCTCGGTACATAATGGCAGTCAGGCTACCTCTGGCGAGGCTGTGCGGCCCCACAAAGAAATGCCACCCCACACCATGACTGACCCACCGCCAAACCGGTCATGCTAGAGGATGTTGCAGGCAGCAGACCGTTCTCCACGGCGTCTCCAGACTCTGTCACGTCTGTCACATGTGCTCAGTGTGAACCTGCTTTCATCTGTGAAGAGCACAGGGCGCCAGTGGCGAATTTGCCAATCTTGGTGTTCTCTGGCAAATGCCAAACGTCCTGCACGGTGTTGGGCTGTAAGCACAACCCCCACCTGTGGACGTCGGGCCCTCATACCACCCTCATGGAGTCTGTTTCTGACCGTTTGAGCAGACACATGCACATTTGTGGCCTGCTGGAGGTCATTTTGCAGGGCGCTGGCAGTGCACCTCCTTGCACAAAGGCGGAGGTAGCGGTCCTGCTGCTGGGTTGTTGCCCTCCTACGGCCTCCTCCACGTCTCCTGATGTACTGGCCTGTCTCCTGGTAGCGCCTGCATGCTCTGGACACTACGCTGACAGACACAGCAAACCTTTTTGCCACAGTTCGCATTGATGTGCCATCCTGGATGAACTGCACTACCTGAGCCACTTGTGTGGGTTGTAGACTCCGTCTCATGCTACCACTAGAGTGAGAGCACCGCCAGCATTCAAAAGTGACCAAAACATCAGCCAGGAAGCATAGGAACTGAGAAGTGGTCTGTGGTCACCACCTGCAGAATCACTCCTGTTTTGGGGGGTGTCTTGCTAATTGCCTATAATTTCCACCTTTTGTCTATTCCATTTGCACAACAGCATGTGAAATTTATTGTCAATCAGTGTTGCTTCCTAAGTGGACAGTTTGATTTCACAGAAGTGTGATTGACTTGGAGTTACATTGTGTTATTTAAGTGTTCCCTTTATTTTTTTGAGCAGTGTACCTTATTTTAGTACTCAGACTCTTTGCAATGAGACTCGAAACTGAGCTCAGGTGCATCTTGGTTTCCATCGATCATCCTTGAGATGTTTTTACAAGTTGATTGGAGTCCACCTGTGATAAATTCAATTGGATTGGACATGATTTGGAAAGGCACACACCTGTCTATGGTCCCACAGTTGACAGTGCATGGCAGAACAAAAACCAAGCCATGAGGTTGAAGGAATTGTCCATAGAGTTTCGAGACAGGAATATGTCAAGGCACAGATCTGGGGAAGGTTACCAAAACATTTCTGCAGCATTGAAGGTTCCCAAGAACACAGTGGCCTCCATCATTCTTAAATGGAAGAAGTTTGGAACCATCAACACTCTTCCTTCAGATGGCCGCCCGGCCAAACTGAGCAAACGGAGAAGGGCCTTGGTCAAGGAGGTGACCAAGAACGCAATGGTCAATCTGACAGAGCTCTAGAATTCCTCTGTGGAGATGAGAAAACCTTCCAGAATGACAACCATCTCTGCAGCACTCCACCAATCAGGCCTTCATGGTAGAGTGGCTGATGGAACATCTGGAGAGACCTGAAAATAGGTGTGCAGCAAAACTCCCCATTCAACCTGACAGAGCTTGAGAAGATCTGCAGAGAAGAATGGGAGATACTCCCCAAATACTGGTGTGCCAAGTTTGTAGCATCATACCCAAGAAGACTCAATGCTGTAATCGCTGCCAAAAGGTGCTTCAATAAAGTACTGAGTAAAAGGTCTGAATACTTACATAATGGGATATATATTTTTCATAAATTAACAAAAATTCTAAACCTGTTTTTGCTTAGTCATTATAGGGTATTGTGTGTAGATTGAGGGGGGAAAACAATTTAATCGATTTTAAAATAAGGCTGTAACCTAACAAAATGTGGGGGAAAAAAATCAAGGGGTCTGAATACTTTCGGTTGTTAAAGGCTCTGTGTTTGTCTAACCTGCTCAGCCAGCTCAGCGTTCTGCAGGATCTCCTTCTCTTTCGCCAGAAACCACTGGATGATGTTGGCCAGATTGTAAGGCTCCTCTTGGTACCTCTGGAGGAAGAGAGGGCGTGAAGAGTGGTTTTACTAGAGTAGTAGTACTTCATCAAAACCTTGAAGGGCTGCAAACTCAGTAGCTCTAAGACCCAGTTGACTACTGTTCTAGAAGGTTCTATCTACACTAAAAATATAAACACAACATGAAGTGCTGGTCCCATGTTCCATGAGCTGAAATAAAATATCTTAGAAATGTTCCACACACACACACAAATTCTCACAAATTTGTTTTAATCCCTGTTAATGAGTATTTCTCCTTTGCCAAGATAATCCATCCACCTGACAGGTTTGGCATATTAAGAAGCTGATTAAACAGCATGATCATTACACAGGTGCATCTTGTGCTGGGGAAAATAAAAGGCCACTCAAATGTGCAGTTTTGTTAAACAATGCAATGCCACAGGTGTCTCAAGTTGAGGGAGCATGCAATTGGCATGCTGACTGCACGAATGTCCACCTGAGCTGTTGCCAGACCCTTGAATGTTAATTTCTCTACCATAAGCTGCCTCCAAAGTCCATTTAGAGAATTTGGCAGTACGTCCAACCAGCCTCACAAGCGCAGACCACATGTATGGTGTCATGTAGGCGAGTGGTTTGCTGATGTCAACATCGCGAACAGAGTGACCCATGGTGGCAGTGTGGTTATGGTATGGGCAGGCATAAGCTACGGACAACGAACACAATTGCATTTTATGGATGGCAATTTGAATGCAGAGATACTGTGACATTATCCTGAGGCCCATTATCATGCCAATCGTCTGCCGCTCTCACCTCATGTTTCAGCATGATAATGCACGGCCCTATGTGGTAAGGATATGTATACAATATCTGGAAGCTGAAAATGTCCCAGTTTTTCCATTGTCTCCATACTCAGACATGTCACCCATTGAGCATGTTTGGGATGCACATGTACGACAGCATGTTCCAGTTCCCGCTAATATCCAGCAACTTCTAACAGCCATTGAACATTTCACAGGCCACAAACAAAATCCTGATCAACTCTAGGCGGAGGAGATGTGTCACACCAAATACTGACTGGTTCTGATCCACACTCCTATCTTTTTTCAGTTATCTGTATTCCAAGTGATGTGAAATCCATAGATTAGGGCCTAGTGAATTTTTCAATTGTCTGATTTCCTTATAAGAACTAACTCACCAAAATCTTTGAAATTGTTGGTTTATATTTTTGTTCTGTATATTTATCAGACACCCCATAGAGAGCCACACCTGGAAGCTGTGTTTGAAACGGCGTATGTTGTGCTGCAGCAGGAAGGACTCTCCCCCCTGGACGAAGCGGCTGTGCTGGATATCCAGGTTCTCTAATAACACTTGGAACAGCACCATGGCAACATCATGGTCCCGCGCTGCACGATCCCTAAGGACGGAAACACAAGGAAACTGGTTAAGGAACTACATAAGAGCTTCATTCACCCCTTTTCCCTGACATTCTTTGGGTTTGTTCTACATGGACATCCCTGTGGTCCTTCAGACATCCCTAAATCAGTGCATAGTCACCCAGACCCTTTCAGTTTTTTTTGTGGCTGAAACAAGAAATAGTGCAGGATGAGTGGATTGCCTCACCAGTCTTGACCCTCTATCCAGTGTGCCAGGTAGTGGCGTACATCCATGGGGAAGGCATCCCCATCATAGAGCTCATCCACCTGTGTCAGGTACACAGACTCCAGCTGCCTCAGCTTCTCCCACTGGGCCATGACTGGCTGGAGACAACACCACAGGCATGCATATAATCAGTAATAACAGCCATACAGACAGAGTACACAATACGAGGTGAGGTTTGTTTACTAAGCTTGCACATCTAGGGACATTATCTTCTTTGCACTGCTGCCAGTGGTCTGACCACAAGACTACATGTTTATTGAACCTTTATTTAACCAGGTAGGCAAGTTGAGAACAAGTTCTCATTTACAATTGCGACCTGGCCAAGATAAAGCAAAGCAGTTCGACACATACAACACAGAGTTACACATGGAGTAAAACAAACATACAATATTACAGTAGAAAAATAAGTCTATATACAATGTGAGCAAGTGAGGTGATATAAGGGAGGTGAAGGCAAAAAAAGGCCATGGCGGCGAAGTAAATACAATATAGCAAGTAAAACACTGGAATGGTTGATTTGCAGTGGAAGAATGTGCAAAGTAGAGAGAAATAATGGGGTGCAAAGGAGCAAAATAAATAAATACAGTAGGGGGAGAGGTAGTTGTTTGGGCTAAATTATAGATGGGCTATGTACAGGTGCAGTAATCTGTGACCTGCTCTGACAGCTGGTGCTTAAAGCTAGTGAGGGAGATAAGTGTTTCCAGTTTCAGAGATTTTTGGAGTTCTTTCCAGTCATTGGCAGCAGAGAACTGGAAGGAGAGGCAGCCAAAGGAAGAATTTGTTTTGGGGGTGACCAGAGAGATATACCTGCTGGAGCGCGTGCTACAGGTGGGTGCTGCTATGGTGACAAGCGAGCTGAGACAAGGGGGGCCTTTACCTAGCAGGGTCTTGTAGATGACATGAACCCAGTGGGTTTGGCAACGAGTATGAAGCGAGGGCCAGCCAACGAGAGCGTACAGGTCGCAGTGGTGGGTAGTATATGGGGCTTTGGTGACAAAACAGATGGCACTGTGATAAACTGCATCCAATTTATTGAGTAGGGTATTGGAGGCTATTTTGTAAATGACATCACCGAAGTCAAGGATTGGTAGGATGGTCAGTTTTACAACGGTATGTTTGGGAGCATGAGTGAAGGATGCTTTGTTGCGGAATAGGAAGCCAATTGTAGATTTAACTTTGGATTGGAGATGTTTGACGTGAGTCGGGAAGGAAAATTTATAGTCTAACCAGACACCTAGGTATTTGTAGTTGTCCACATATTCTAAGTCAGAGCCATCCAGCGTAGTGATGTTGGACAGGCGGGCAGGTAGCGATCGGTTGAAGAGCATGCCTTTAGTTTTACTTGTATTTAAGAGCAATTGGAGGCCACGGAAGGAGAGTTGTATGGCATTGAAGCTCGCATGGAGGGTTGTTAACACAGTGTCCAAAGGGCCAGAAGTATACAGAATGGTATCGTCTGCGTAGAGGTGGATCAGAGACTCACCAGCAGCAAGAGCGACATCATTGATGTATACAGAGAAGAGAGTCGGTCCAAGAACTGAACCCTGTGGCACCCCCATAGAGACTGCCAGAGGCCCGGACAACAGACCCTCCGATTTGACACACTGAACTCTATCAGAAGTCGTTGGTGAACCAGGCGAGGCAATCATTTGTGAAACCAAAGCTGTCGAGTCTGCCGATGAGGATGTGGTAATTGACAGAGTCGAAAGCCTTGGCCAGGTCAATGAATACGGCTGCACAGTATTGTTTCTTATCGATGGCGGTTAGGATATCGTTTAGGACCTTGAGCGTGGCTGAGGTGCACCCATGACCATCGCTGAAACCAGATTGCATAGCGGAGAAGGTATGGTGGGATTCGAAATGGTCGGTAGTCTGTTTGTTGACTTGGCTTTCGAAGACCTTAGAAAGGCAGGGTAGGATAGTTATAGATCTGTAGCAGTTTGGGTCAAGAGTATCTCCCCCTTTGAAGAGCGATGCTAATGCAGAACGCCATAGGATGTTTTTGTGTTGGTTAAGAGTAGTCAGGTCTGGAGAGAACCAAGGGCTATATCTGTTCCTGGTACTAAATTTCTTGACTGGGGCATGCTTATTTAAGATGGTGAGGAAGGCATTTAAAAATAAAAGAAACAGGCATCCTCTACTGACGGGATGAGATCAATATCCTTCCAGGATACCCCGGCCAGGTCGATTAGAAAGGCCTGCTCGCTGAAGTGTTTCAGGGAGCGCTTGACAGTGATGAGTGGAGGTCGTTTGACCGCTGACCCATTACGGATGCAGGCAATGAGGCAGTGATCGCTGAGATCTTGGTTGAAAACAGCAGAGGTGTATTTAGAGGGCAAGTTGGTTAGGATGATATCTATGAGGGTCCCCGTGTTTACGGTTTTGGGGTGGTACCTGGTAGGTTCATTGATAATTTGTGTGAGATTGAGGGCATCAAGCTTAGATTGTAGGATGGCTGGGGTGTTAGGCATGTTCCAGTTTAGGTCGCCTAGCAGCACGAGCTCTGAAGATAGATGGGGGGCAATCAGTTCACATATGGTGTCCAGAGCACAGCTGGGGGCAGAGGGTGGTCTATAGCAGGCGGCAACGGTGAGAGACTTGTTTTTAGAGAGGTGGATTTTTAGGCATCTCTAAAAACAAGTCTCTCACTGTTGCCGCCTGCTATAGACCACCCTCCGCCCCCAGCTGTGCTCTGGACACCATATGTGAACTGATTGCCCCCCATCTATCTTCAGATATATGAGAGATATTGTCTCTAGAAACATCATTGAAACCAGGTGATGTCATCGCATGTGTGGGTGGTAGAACTGAAAGGTTGGATAAGGTATAGTGAGCAGGGCTAGAGGCTCTACAGTGAAATAAGATAAACAGGCATATTGACATTAAGGAGAGGCATGCTTAGTCGAGTGATCATAAGGGTCCAGTGAGTAGACGTTGGTTGGGGTCACGGCGATTCAGACAGCTAGCCGGGCCATCGGTAGCAAGCTAGCATAGGATGGAGGTCTGTTTTTAGCCACCTTCGTTTCCGTCAGTAGATTAGTGGGGTTCCGTGTGGTAGAGGGGATCAATTCAATTGGCAAAATAGATATAGTTATAGTGACCCAAGAAAAAATTGTCCGATAGACTTATTCAGATAGCAGCCGATAAAACAGCTAACGATTAGCGGGCCGCAGAAGGGCGTTCAGGTAACGTCGCGACGGAGGTGCCATTTGGATAACTCCCTCGGGCAGATAACGTCGGTAGTCCAGTCGTGAAGACCCGGTGGGGCTCCGCATTGGCAGTAAAACGGTTCCGGATAGGTGATTGTAGCCCAGGAGTGGCTGATGGAACTCTTCAGCTGGCTAGCTACGGAGTAATTATTGTTTGCTCCGGGATCGACGTAAGCCAATAGTCACACGGATAGCAGCTAGCTAACTGCGAAATCCAGGTGTAAATGTCCAGAGCTTGCGGTTGAAATCTGGGGACATGGAGAGAAAAATAGGTCCGGTATGTTATGGTCTGAGTCGCGTTGTACAAAACTGGCGATAGATTTTCGAGCTAGAGGAATAACTGATGACCACAAACCGTGGTTAGCTGAATACTAACGTTAGCCAGTAAACTGGCTAGCTTCTGGTTAGCTTCTATTGTGGATTTCAGATTTGAGGTACATAGTGTAACGACCCTGGGTTTATAAGCGCGTAAATCGACTCTGCAGTTTGAGCATGCTTTTGTGGCACAGTCGATAGCGCGCCGGACCTCGGGCTAGGAGGTCGAGGGTTCGAGACCTGCTCCCTGCTGTTTCATTACAATAATATATATATTTTTTTTTAATTGGCGAGGTGGGTTGCAGGAGTGTTTTGAAGTTGAGTTTTTGGAAAATAAAATATATAAAAGATACGTGTAAAAAAAAATATATATATATGGGACAAGACGAGGACGTCTGACTGCTATGCCATCTTGGGAATCAAGAATGTATGTAACATGTAACAAGTATATGACTGAAACTCACTCATGGCCTGAGAGAAAGTACCCTTTGAATACTTAATACTCTTATAAATATTTTCCTACACCAAGTATAGGCTATGCCTCAAGAATCCGTTTCTGCGGTTGGAAAGTCTGTTTCAAAGTAAAAAGCCACCCACATGACATTCTGGAAAATGTAAACAAAACTATCATTGTAAAAACGGCTAGGTTCTGACTCGCTACAGGCAAGAACAAGGCAGATGTGTCCATAATATCCAGAGTTTTACTATCCATTGGTCACCACCACACAGTTGCACAAACATATCATATAAGAGCCTGTGTGGAACAGACGTGTCGATGACTAGCAAGAGTAATGTTACAGTGATGGCCGTCAACATCATGTTTTAACCGGACAGCACTAGTGGGCAGAACCGAAACCAATCCGCATTAAGTGCACTAACTATTTAATCAACATTAAGTTCTGACAGGACCACGAAATTACTAGCGGCTGAGGACATATCCAACCAACCGCTCAGACGAACTCCAGCTAGTCGTTTTTACAATCATATAAATGTACATCATAGACAAACGTTGTAACCCAACTAACGTTAGCTAGTTAATAGTTACCATTCTGACTGATTTATGACTGATTTATGCTCAGCAAAAATACGTTCATGCTCAGCGGTGTACGTGACATTCAGAAGGCTACATTTAGTTAGTTAGCTGACGTTAGCCAGTTGTCACTCACCTGTTACGTTACTGTAGTAAATGTTTCTGATTATCGATGACGCACTATTCGCAATGTTGTAGGATTGACAGCTCGTACGTTTTTAACAGAAAATATTTGTTGGTAATTGTGTAGATCATAAAACCAGAAACCGAGACAAACTTCGCTTCCTATTTACGGGAGCAGACATTTGAAACAATTCGGTTCACCTCCCCCCGATTTCATTAAAAGATCACGCACTTTGTTCGCTAAATGTCCCCTCCCAATTTCTCTTTGACCAACCCTGCAACGCACCATTTTGTTTCTTATTGCTGTTTTATTTGGATACAACGAGCCGAAATGGATGAAATACGGAAGTCCAGTTTCTGCCTTAAAACATTTCCAGAAGCTGATTGGGCCATCCCGACAACACTGTTAAGCATTCATGATTGGTCAAAAGGACATGACAATCTATGATTACCGAATCAAGGTGGGACAAACTCAGTTTAGCAGAGGGAGTAAATGAAGAGGGAAGAGCGAGATCGAAACCTAGGACCATCTCAAAATACTTCCAAGAAATTACGTTTCGAAAGTGAGGTATGAAAACAGAAAGGTCCACCCTCTTTTCTTCCGGCGCTTGAATTCAAATGCCGGTATTCTTGACTTAAAGTAATTGCCATCAGACTGTACTGTATTTTTTTTAATAAACTGATATTTCACAGGCTAACGTTAACTGATAACTGGAAATTGGCATGAATTAATTAATTCACAGGTTAGAAACACTAACTAATAGCAATAGACAAAGGACACAACAGACATACAACCAACAGTTTTCACAATGTTTCTGATTCTGAAAACACGCTATTCGCAATGTTGTATGATTGACAGCTAGCATGTTTCTAGCATAACATATTTTTTGCTAATTGTGTAGTTCATAAAACCTCGGATGCTGGATTTATTTTGTATTACATGAAGCTTGGCAAAGTAAGTGTAACAAACCATTTGCATTTCTCATTATTACCCTGAATAGAAGTTCATCATCCTACAGTTTTGAGAGATTACCTGGTTGCTGCTGTATCATGGTTGATAATGGTAATCAACAGCATCCCATATTTACACTAATATGAATCCTTTTCTTCCAGTTGGTGACTGACAGCTTGTTTTTCTCATGGAGGATTCTTCATTCATTATATTACATAAAATACAATTGATTATATCTTGGTAGTATAACAATATACAACTGTAATAATAGCCTACATTGACCATTGTGCTGAAATGAGCCACATAATGACTCAAATGCACAGTTTGGGCAAAATGTACCTGTGTTTCAAAGGAGGTTGGTGAGACCTTAATTGGGGAGGACGGGTTCATGGTAGTGGATGGAGCAGAATCAGTAGAATGGTATCAAACATATGGTTTTGATGCCATTCCATTCGCTCCGTTTCAGACATTATGAGCCGTCATCCCCTCAGCAGCCTCCACTGCTGTGTTTTGTATAATACATTTTGCAGTGAAGAAACAGATTGGTCGCGTTCCCCTGCTGAGATGTTGTATGCACCATAAAATGGTTGCGTGCCACATCGACTGCCGTTGCACACCCGATTTCTATAACATACGATGTGGTCAAATCAAATCAAAGTTTATTTGTCACGTGCGCCGAATACAACGTGTGTGTGTGTGTGTGGGTAAGTAAATAAATAAAATAACAGTAAAAAGACATTTGAAAATAACAGTAGCAAGGCTATATACAGTCACCGGTTAGTCAGGCTTATTGAGGTAGTATGTACATGTAGGTATTGTTAAAGTGACTATGCATAAATCATGAACAGAGAGTAGCAGTAGCGTAAAAAGAGGGGTTGGCGGGTGGTGGGGCACAATGCAGATAGCCCGGTTGGTCAATGTGCGAGAGCACTGGTTGGTCGGGCCAATTGAGGTAGTATGTACATGAATATATAGTTAAGGTGACTATGCATATATGATAAACAGAGAGTAGCAGCAGCGTAAAAGAGGGGTTGGGGGGCACGCAATGCAAATAGTCCGGGTAACCATTTGGTTACCTGTTCAGGGGTCTTATGGCTTGGGGGTAAAAACTGTTGAGAAGCCTTTTTGTCCTAGACTTGGCACTCCGGTACCGCTTGCCATGCGGTAGTATAGAGAACAGTCTATGACTGGGGTGGCTGGGGTCTTTGACAATTTTTAGGGGCTTCCTCTGACACCGTCTGGTGTAGAGGTCCTGGATGGCAGGCAGCTTTGCCCCAGTGATGTACTGGGCCATACGCACTACCCTCTGAAGTACCTTGCGGTCGGAGGCCGAGCAATTGCCTTACCAGGCAGTGATGCAACCGGTCAGGTTGCTCTCGATGTTGTAGGTGTAGAACCTTTTGAGGATCTCAGGACCCATGTTAAATCTTTAGTCTCCTGAGGGGGAATAGGCTTTGTTGTTCCCTCTTCACGACTGTCTTGGTGTGTTTGGGCCATTCTAGTTTATTGTTGATGTGGACACCAAGGAACTTGAAGCTCTCAACCTGCTCCACTACAGCCCCGTCAATGAGAATGGGGGTGTACTCGGTGCTCCTTTTCCTGTAGTCCACAATCTTCTCCTTTGTCTTGGTTAGCTGATATGTAAAATACCTATCCAGGCATTGTAAGATCTGGCATGCGTCAGAAATGCCTGGGCAGAGACAACATGCCCATTGAAAGACTGAAACAATGATGTATACAAAGACTAAAGTGCAGATGCTATGTATTGGCCAATGAGAGGCTTTGAAGCCACCGGTCGGCCATATTGGTACTTTTCAGAAGAAGCAGTCCTCCCATAGAGCTAGATAGAGGAGTCATCTTTGTATTTTTGGCAGCACCATTGAGGCTATCTTCATTTTAAAGTAGTCCATTTATTCTCATAGGAATCCCCACCCAGTTAACTACTTTAAAAAGGTGGAAGCCCTCAATGGCAATGTCCATGCTAAAACGGGTTATATCTATGATGAATCCTCTATTGAAATACAGTAAATGGAGTTCTACAGAATTTATTTGAAATGTTTCAAGGACAAAATGAAATTTTAAGTATATTTACAAAAAAAAGTATACTTTTAGGAAAATGTTTTTCTATTCATTTCATTTTATTATTTGTATGTTTAGCTCACATAATATAATTTAAAGTATGCATTAAGGTGTATGTAATATAATAAACATGGCAAAAACAAATTTAGACATTAATAAATGCGTTTTCTATAGCTTTCAAAATCTTGTTCACAAAAATGGAGAAGCTCCCACTGTCAGTTATCTAGTGTATATATAAATAATTGCTCTGGGCCCGGTTTCCCAAAAGCATCTTAAGGCTAAGTGTATCGTTAGAACCTTCGTAAGAGCATCATTAAATGTCTGAGCTTTTCCCAAAACCATCGTTATTAATGTTGCACTTGAAAACGCTCATAATCAAATCAAACTTTGTCATATGCGCCGAATACAATGCTGAATACAACATTTGATTAATAGTTTAGCAGTCTTATGGCTTGGGGGTAGAAGCTTTTAAGGAGCCTTTTGGTCTTAGACTTAGCGCTCCGGTACCATTTGGTGCTCTGGTACCGCTTGCCGTGCGGTAGCAGAGAGAATAGTCTATGACTTGGGTGACTGGAGTCTTTGGCAATTTTTTGGGCTTTCCTCTGACACCGCCTAGTATATAGGTCCTGGATGGCAGGAAGCTTGGCCCCACTGATGTATGCACTACCCTCTGTAGCGCCTACCGGTCAGGATGCTCTCGATGGTGCAGCTGTAGAACTTTTTGAGGATCTGGGGATCCATGCCAGGGGTACGTGCTAATTCCCCTCAACAAGAGGGTAGGGGAATAAACACGTACCTCTAAGGGACCCCCGTGTTCAGGATCAGCGTGGTAGACGTGTTGTTGCCTACCCTTACCACCTGGGGGCGGCCCGTCAGGAAGTCCAGGATCCATTTCCAGAGGCAAGTGTTTAGGCCCAAGGTCCTTAGCTTAGTAATGAACTTTGTGGACAGTATGGTGTTGAACGCTGAGCTGTAGTCAATGAACAGCATTCTCACATAGGTGTTTCTTTTGTCCAGGTGGGAAAGTGCAGTGTGGAGTGCGATTGAGATTGTGTCATCTGTGTATCTGTTGGGGTGGTATGCGAATTGGAGTGGGTCTAGGGTATCAGGGATGATTCTGTTGATGTGAGCCATGACCAGCCTTTCAAAGCACCTCATGGCTATCGACGTGAGTGCTACGGGGTCGGCAGGTTAGGCAGGTTACCTTCGCTTCCTTGGGCACAGGGACTACGGTAGTCTGCTTGAAACAGACTCGGTCAGGGAGAAGTTAAAAATGTCAGTGAAGACACTTGCCAGTTGGTCCGCGCATGCTTTGAGAACATGTCCTGATAACCCATCTAGCCCCGTTGCTTTGTGAATTGTTGACCTGTTTAAAGGTCTTGCTCACATCGGCTAATGAGAGTTCTCACATTCGTCCGAAACTGCTGGTGCTCTCATGCATGCTTTATTGTTGCTTGCCTCGAAGCAAGCACAAAAGGCATTTAGCTTGTCTAGTAGGCTTGGGTCACTGGGCAGCTCACGGCTGGGTTTCCCTTTTGTAGTCTAATAGTTTTCAAGTCCTGCCACATCGGACGAGCGTCAGAGCCGGGTGTAGTAGGATTCAATCTTGATCCTGTATTGACGCTTTGCCTGTTTGATGGTTCGTCTGAGGGCGTAGCAGGAGTTCTTATAAGCGTCCGGATTAGTGTCCCGCTTCTTGAAAGCAGCAGCTCTAGTCTTTAGCTCAATGAGGATGTTGCCTGTAATCCATGGCTTCTGGTTAGGATATGTACATACGGTCACTGTGGGGACGACATCGTCGTATCACTTACTGATGAAGCCGATGACTCCTCATTGTCATTGGATGAATACCCGAACATACTCCATTCTGTGCTAGCAAAACAGTCCTGTAGCGTAGCATCCGTGTGATCTGACCACTTCCGTATTGAGTGAGTCACTGGTACTTCCTGCATTAGTTTTTGCTTCTAAGCAGGAATCGGGAGGATATAACTATGGTCAGATTTGCCAAATGGAGGGAGATGGAGAGCTTTGGATGCTTCTCTGTGTGTGGAATAAAGGTGGTATATATATATATTTTTTTCTCTCTCTGGTTGCACATGTGCTGGTAGAAATGAGGTCAAACGGATTTAAGTTTGCCTACATTAAAGTCCCCGGCCACTAGGAGTGCCGCTTCTGGATAAGCATTTATTTGTTTGCTTATGGCCTTATACTGCTCGTTGAGTGCGGTCTTAGTGCCAGCATCGGTTAGTAGTGGTAAATAGACGGCTCTGAATAATATAGATGACAACTACGCCTGCCTCAGACTCGTAGAACAGCTAAGTGCGTTATTAAATGTTTTTTTGCCCTCCTTTATACAGAAGATCTCCGCTGAACATGGAATCACATCTCTTTGTGACCGCCAATAACTTCAGAACAAAGTTGACTACAAATACAACGTTGCCAATGTCTTTGCAGTTGATACAAGCATTAGAATAAGCCTCCTCAATATTTGCAGACGTGGGTGGAAATATCTCTCTAGGAGCTGATCCGTCATCAGTATTGTGAAATAAAGATCAGTTGAGATTAGAATGGAGAAAGCTGATCTGAGAACAGCGGTCAATTTCTTTCAATCCTATCAGTACCGACACATGCTCCAACGACGCACTTAGTGAACGTTCTGTCAGCGTGGTGTTTCAATAGTGTGCAACAGCAGAAAAGGGGAAATTAAAGTATTATCGGATTTAAAAAAATAAATTCTGCCCCTGCCTCCCGGGGTCCTCCTTGCTAGCTTGTGGCACCGGTAGACAGTGTCCTTCGCTCCCGCCTGCCGAACACCTGTCTCACCATCGATAAACAGAACTGCAGAGAAATGGTGGTCGGCAGGCAGGGACGAAGGACACATTTATGCCACCCACTGTACTGGAGCGCCCCTGCCTCTCCTAGCTTAAAAATGGACCGATATAAGTATAAAGAAGGGTTCCTGCAGATGCAGGTGCCCTGAATTTCAGGCTGCAATTGCTCCCTTCTCTGGTGTTTTGGGAAGTGCATGTTACATCTTTGGCCGTTGTAGGAGAGCTGCATCATTAAAACACTTGTAAGCCTAAAAACCGGGCCCTGGAACACACAGGAGGTTGGTGGCACCTTAATTGGGGAAAACGGTTGCGTGGTAATGACTGGAGCTGAATCAGTGGAATGGTATCAAACACATGATTTTCAGGTGTTTGATGCCATTCCATTTGCTCCGTTCCGGCCATTATGAGCCGTTCTCCCCTTAGCAGACTCCACTGCTGGAATAGTGTTGCGAGTTATTTTGCAATGACTAAATTAAGTTTATATTCAATCAGTCATTAGTACAATAATTCTTACTTGATTCACTCAACTCCACTGATATAATGACGTTTTTGGTTTGGTCAATGAAGACACTCAAAAGTAGTAGTAAAAAACAACTAGCTAAAATTATAATTTAATCAATCAAGGGCAGTTGCAAACTTTCATGTATCAAGGAAAAATAGCTTATAAATCAATTTGTTGATATTTTTACAAATAGCCAGCTTGACTTTCGGTCCATATGTTTCTAGAGGACACAGAACAAACAAAACAACATCTGAAAGGTAGTACCGTTACAATAGTCCCTGCACTGGAAGTATCAGATGTGTAAATTGAGTCTGACCTGACCAATAGTACCGAAGGAGGACAGAAAGGGTTTATGATGACAGGATTGGGGGAGTAGAGGTCAAGGGCGTCTAAGAGTTTACTCAGTGGTTTCCTGAGACCACTTCCTGGTCCCCAGATCTTTTTATGCTGCCATTGGCTAAAGCAAAATAATATCTGGCTACCAACCAACCAGGCTACTGGCTGTTTACTGTATGGTGATGACTCCCTCCTCCCAACTGTACTCATTAACTATCAGGTCCTCCTCCTGCTTCATGGAGGACAGCAGGTACTTGATCCCAGCCTTCACCCCCGTCTTCACTCCAGCCCCGGCCACGTAGCCCGCCACGCCCACCGTTCCCCCAGGGACGGCCATGAGGGCGTCAGTGCCCAGGTTGACGGCGCTGAGGAAGGCTCTCTCCTTGGCCGTCTCGGAGCAGTTGACAGAGGTGTAGTAGACGGCCGTGCCCAGATTGTAAAGGGTGCTGACGACAGGGATCCACTCCACCACGTTGTACACGTGGTCCTCCTTTTTGTTGACGCAGTTCCGCTGAGGGCTGCGCCGCGCCTGCCGTCCTGAGGCCCCAGGTGACTCCTCATCCTGCACCTGCCACTGTCGAATCCAGCATTCTGAGTCCAAGTACTCAGAGGGCACCACCCGGCTGCCTGACATCAGAACCGCCTGGTACTGCCCTCCGTTATGGGACACACCAGCACACTGGGACCCCAGGCTCTCACAGACACTTACCGGCTCTTCCAGCCCCCCTGTGGTGGCTCCCTGCACTGTCTCCCCCAAAAGCAGGGTCCCGTTCACCCTGGTCCAGCTCTGACACATCTCCTCCTGCTTCCCTCTTCCAGAGGCCCTGTGCCCCCCCCTGACCCACCCCAGCCCTGGCCAGCTGCTGTATGTTGAACATCACTGCCTGTAGGTGGCGCTCTGCCTGAACCTTCCCCATGTGTGAGGCAGGGGGGGTGGCTCTGGGGCGGGACGCCCCCCTCGCCATAAGGCTCTCCACCTCTATGAGGAGCTCCTCTGTGTCCTCCACCCCCAACAGGTTGTACATTCTGAGTACCAGGGTCTGGGCCTCCCGAGAACAACCTGCCGCCACCAGCACCGGCACCAGGGATAGGCCCAGGAGCTCCCGGGGGAACAGGGCTGAGGCGGGGTCCTGCAGTGTAGAGGCAGACAGCAGCTCCTCACAGCTGGTGTTGGCCTGGACGAGGATTCGGCCCTGCAGCTTGGCCTTCAGTGTGGTGACGATACGCTGGGCAGACTGGGCTCTGACCTCATCCTGCACCACCCACTCTTCAGGGGACGCACTCTCCGCTGCATTTGATGGGAGACCAAGTTGGGTCTGGGACCCCAGGAGTGACTGCTGCTCCTTTTTGATAGTCTCCCCCTCCCCTAAAACGGAGGTCTTGGAGAGCGGCGTGGTCTTTAGAACAGGGGGAGTTGTTCTACACAGAGCCTGTTCAATCAGCAGCAGTTGGATAAGAAACATACCCCTCATCTTGGGGTGCATCATTTTACCTGTGAGAGTTCTACTCCAATACTGCTGCACACAGGAAGCTGGAGAAGACATAGAGGAATAAAATAAATGTTTTACCATAATAGTACCTGTTTGAATAAAATCTTGCTCAACATTCGTTATTTGTCGAATGTGGTTGTAAAATGATTTGCTTTGGCATTGTCTGTCAGTAAAGGAATTAACCAAAACATGCGAAAGCGCAAACTCTCCAACTGGCTTTTTGCCATCTCTAGCTCTCTAGCTAAGCCCTCTTTGCAGCTGCACTATTTCCCTCAAAACAAATATAACAATGTGCTTTCCTGAACATCATGTTGTCTATGTAAAGCAAATAGTATGCCCCCAGCTAGCACATTGGGTTCCTTGGAAGTTGTGGGAATGTACGTTTTTGGTTTCCCATTGGTTCTGGGAACGAAGCCATAAGTTTCCTGACCAGTAAAACTGAATGTTTTTTTTAAACGTTCTGAGAATGGAAGTGAACTTTTTCCTGTTTTGGGAACGTTCATTTTTAGGTTGCAGGGAGGTTCTGAAAATGTTTTACTATGGTTCCCTGAGTTTTCCTGGGAGGTTATATTAATATTCTGAGAATGGAAATTATAGGTTATTTGGAGGTTTTTGAACGACTTCCTTAAAACTTTTAACTGAATGTTTCAATAAGACTGCTAGCTTAGTTTTGAACTCCAAGCACAGATAGGACACATGGAAATTAATTTGCTTAAGCATTAATCATGCAAAATAAATGTTTTATTGTGGCATGGCATTAGTGATATTCAAACCTATGATCTGTTCTATATCCATGGAATTAGTCCACTGCGCCACAAGGATGGAGCTAGCATGCCATGTTTTTTTTTAACTCCTACAAAGCTGTTCATTTTAGTGTATTCAAACAGACCCCATTTCAAAGGAAACAAGCACTCATTAATATCAGGTGTGGCCAATTAGTTGGTGTGGACAAAACACATGAATACACTTAATTAACAAGAGAGAGTGCGTTCTGTTTATGCTGAGAATGCAATGTATATGTTTTTAAATAACATTCTTACAACGTTCTTTAAACATGACAAATGTTTTCTTGTAGGTTTTATGGAAAGTTTTCTTAATATTCTGAGAACATGACTTTATATAGAACCATGAGGAAACCTTTAAAGGTTATGCTGAAGTACTGAAATTCCCAAAGAAGAACTTTCTCTGAATGGAACGACAAGGATCTCGTCACAGCATCTCTGTGCATTCTAATTGCCATCAATAAAATACAATTGTGTTCGTTGTCCGTAGCTTATACCTGCCCATACGATGAACCCACCACCATGGAGCACACTGTTCACAATGTTGACATCAGCAAACCACTCGCCCACACAGCGCCATACACGCTGTCTGCCATCTGCCTGGTACAGTTGAAACCGGGATTCATCGGTGAAGAGCACACTTCTCCAGTGTTTACGGTTACGAAGCCGAACTGCAGTCAGGTCAAGGCCCTGGTGAGGACAATGAGCATGCAGATGAGCTTCCCTGAGTAGATTTCTGACAGTGCAAAAATTATTCGGTTGTCCAAACCCACAGTTTCATCAGCTGTCTGGTTGACTGGTCTCAGACGATCCCGCAGGTGAAGAAGCTGTCTGGTTGACTGGTCTCAGACGATCCCGCAGGTGAAGAAGCTGTCTGGTTGACTGGTCTCAGACGATCCCGCAGGTGAAGAAGCTGTCTGGTTGACTGGTCTCAGACGATCCCGCAGGTGAAGAAGCTGTCTGGTTGACTGGTCTCAGACAATCCCGCAGGTGAAGAAGCTGTCTGGTTGACTGGTCTCAGACGATCCCGCAGGTGAAGAAGCTGTCTGGTTGACTGGTCTCAGACGATCCCGCAGGTGAAGAAGCTGGATGTGTAGGTCCTGGGCTAGCGTGGTTACACGTGCTCTGCGGTTGGTAGGCTGGTTCTCTAAAATTACATTGGAGGTGGCTTATGGTAGAGAAATGGACATTAAATTCTCTGGCAACAGCTCTGGTGGTCATTCCTGCAGTCAGCATGCCAATTGCAGGCTCCCTCAACTTGAGACATCTGTGGCATTGTTGTGTGACAACTGCATATTTCAGAGTGATCTTTGATTGGGCAAAGGAGAAGTGCTCACTAACAGGGATATAATACAAATTTGTGCACAATTCCAGAGAAATAAGCTTTTTGTGTATATGGACAATTTTCTGGGATCTTTCATTTCAGCTCATGAAACATGGGACCAACTCTTTACATTTATATTTTTGTTCATTATATGAGGAAACCAATAGGATACGGTATGCTGAAGTACTGAAATTCCCATCTAAGAAACATCCTTCACCATTCCCAGAACATTGTGGGAAGGTTGTATGCAAAATAACCATAGCACAACCACACTCTCACCAAGCTTTAAGAAACATATGGTTCTCAGAACATTATGTGCAAGCTGGGCCTCTTTACTTTTTTTTTTAAGTAGTCTCTTTTATTTTTTATAAATGTATCATATTTTAGGATACAATTGGTTGTCTGTCTTAATCAGACGGACGTGAGTTCGTATTTCATAGTTCAAAGTTGTGTTATTGACTGCACACATTTTCCAA
This sequence comes from Salvelinus fontinalis, assembly GCF_029448725.1. Taxonomy (NCBI): domain Eukaryota; kingdom Metazoa; phylum Chordata; class Actinopteri; order Salmoniformes; family Salmonidae; genus Salvelinus; species Salvelinus fontinalis. The sequence goes on along the minus strand of NC_074667.1, from coordinate 40,737,768 downwards.
CTTATTAAGACAGTTATGAAGTAGAAAATCAAATATTTACCAGAGTTCCCTGTTATCTCCCCACAATGTAATTTCAATAGTATACTCACCCACAGCTTACATAAAAAAGTCATGTTTTAATATGCATCTTAATAAACAGTTGAACACTTACCTCAAACATCTGTAGTATGTGATACTAGGAGCCAGGTTACTTCATTATGTAACACAGCTTTTGCCCAAATGAAACCCTAGCTGTTCTCTTCTTCTCCAATAGGGTTTTCGCCCCTCACCAAGGACACCCTTCACCCCTCCTTCTCACTTACCCGCTTTCTCTCCCCTTTCTCTTTTTCTGAGTTGGCCTCATTGCTCAACGGGCAGGACAGGGCTGGAATGTTGTTTTACATGGAGAGGGTCCATGTTTTCTAATGCTGTTTTGTTTGTTTTCTCTCTCTGTCTCTGTCTGTCCCTGTACTAGAGTAGTGCTTTGTTTTTGACCTAGATACTTGGCAAAAATCTTCCCTCGTGCCCTGAGTAGATTATAATTTTTTGGTCAAGGTGCCCTGAGTAGATTATAATTTTTTGGTCAAGGTGCCCTGAGTAGATTATAATTTTTTGGTCAAGGGGCGGGGAGAGACAACTTCATCAATTCACTGATCACTAGTCCACAAAATTAAACAAAGCCGACTCATTGAACCAGACCACTCCACTCCTCATTTTTGTTTTACTGCCCAAAAATACTTTACTGATATTGATTAATGCATTGTTGGGAAAGAACTTGAAAGAAAATAATTTCACTGTACTTGTGCACATGACAATAAAATATTAAACACACTAACACCCCCCTTCTTTACTAACGAGAACCCTACATGCTGAAATCTAAGGGAAAATGCACCTCCTTTTTCTCCAGAGGCTCTATTGACTGAGCCTTTCTCTCTATAGAAAGTGGATAAAAGCCCATGTCTTTGGTACTGGGAGCTTTCAGCAGAGTAAAGCTTTGCCCTGAGGATGCATGCCATCATTATATGTGAGCTATTGGAACCTGGACCTCCCTCTCTCACACTTCTCTAAGAGCCCTGTTGTGAAAGTCATGCTACATCCCATTCCCTCTTCTTCAGCTCGCCAAGTGTTTTCATAAAACAACTGAACAATGTGTTCCAGATTGAGCATCCTGATGGTTCAGTGATCAACAGATTGAGAAAGTATTTTGTCAAACTAATCGCAAAAGATTTAGTTCTAGGAAGTACATCTTTGCTATTAATATTATATTTTTAATGCGATGATGGGTATAACATCATCATCTCAACTGTATATAACAGCTTGTTTAAAATCAACTAAGAAAGTAAATGAGTACATTTTAGCTCCTGTTCTCTCTGGTTTCAATCTGAACAATTCAGTTCTGTGTTTGGTTCTCTCTCTTCTCGCTTTTCTCTCTCTAATGCCAAAGTGCTATTTTCTTCCTTTCTCAGAGCTGAGTACCCACACTTTCCCTCTAAGTGAGTGGGGTTCTTGTTCACTATTCAAACGTGGGGCCAAAGGCTAGCCCTGGCCAACAAATGGGACAGAGGAGGTGGGGAAGTTTGGGTGTATCCAAGCTTCTAAAACTATTTATTATTGGCCAGATGAGAGGATAAGTCTGAAATTGCATCACTTCACAGCTCCAACCCAACATGTTATCAACAGTTTATAGGCACTAGAGGGAACTCTTTCACCATGAGGGGGTTTGCTTGGGAAGAGGGATCTGGCCCTGGAGCACAGTGCGTTGTCTGGTACATCCTCCTACACTGCAGAAGAGACTATACACACCCCTCCACTCTGTGATTTTAATATTTTAAAGAATCTTCCTGGAAGAAAAGGTAAAAAATATTTTGGTCATTATTGTTACGATCAGTTGCATGGACCTAATTTGGATATAAGGTACTCTGGCACATATCATGTCCCATGTGATAATCTGATGTTGTATGCAATTATCGTTTTGTATTCTTTTATCTGTACATTAAACTGTAGCATGTTCCATTTCTGCACCCAGGTGACCAAGATGCAACAAGATAATATTTGTCAAAAATGTATCTTTCAGTGTTATTCAGGGAAATTTTATTTTTATAGTTGGAAAAAATAAAGAAGATTTAGTTGCATTATTTAAAGACATGCTCAGGAACTTTGGCAACTACGAAGTATTTTTTTTAAACCTCCAGCTTTGGTCCGGATGTGTCTGTGTAATTCATGCATGCATAATCTATGAGCAGAATTGCTGTTTTACCTCATTTAGCCACTAAATCCCAAATTTGAAAGTGACTGTTTTTCTGGAAGCTGTGCTGCGCTGTTTTCCCTTCATTATTCCCCACATGCACCAGCCCCTAGCAATTAAAGTTCTAGTCAATGAACTTCAGCCCCTCATCATTTGAGTGACAGCTAGCAATCACACAAAAGTACCAGAGAATCTCTGTAAGTAAAAAAAAATATAAAAACATTCTAATTTAGTGACATTTTATAAGGGAAAATATTAGTTTTCAGAATTTTCTAAATATTTTCTATATTATTAATTTACATGTTGGCTCTATGCCCAGAAATGCCCTGTCCAGAGCAAAGGACCCCAATTCAAATACTCCAAAAGTGTTTAAAATTCTAAACTTCCAATCATTACATTTACATTTACATTTAAGTCATTTAGCAGACGCTCTTATCCAGAGCGACTTACAAATTGGTGCATTCACCTTATGATATCCAGTGGAACAACCACTTTACAATAGTGCATCTAACTCTTTTAAGGGGGGGGGGGGGGGGGTTAGAAGAATTACTTTATCCTATCCTAGGTGTTCCTTAAAGAGGTGGGGTTTCAGGTGTCTCCGGAAGGTGGTGATTGACTCCGCTGACCTGGCGTCGTGAGGGAGTTTGTTCCACCATTGGGGTGCCAGAGCAGCGAACAGTTTTGACTGGGCTGAGCGGGAACTGTACTTCCTCAGAGGTAGGGAGGCGAGCAGGCCAGAGGTGGATGAACGCAGTGCCCTTGTTTGGGTGTAGGGCCTGATCAGAGCCTGAAGGTACGGAGGTGCCGTTCCCCTCACAGCTCCGTAGGCAAGCACCATGGTCTTGTAGCGGATGCGAGCTTCAACTGGAAGCCAGTGGAGAGAGCGGAGGAGCGGGGTGACGTGAGAGAACTTGGGAAAGTTGAACACCAGACGGGCTGCGGCGTTCTGGATGAGTTGTAGGGGTTTAATGGCACAGGCAGGGAGCCCAGCCAACAGCGAGTTGCAGTAATCCAGACGGGAGATGACAAGTGCCTGGATTAGGACCTGCGCCGCTTCCTGCGTGAGGCAGGGTCGTACTCTGCGAATGTTGTAGAGCATGAACCTACAGGAACGGGTCAGCGCCTTGATGTTAGTTGAGAACGACAGGGTGTTGTCCAGGATCACGCCAAGGTTCTTAGCACTCCGGGAGGAGGACACAATGGAGTTGTCAACCGTGATGGCGAGATCATGGAACGGGCAGTCCTTCCCCGGGAGGAAGAGCAGCTCCGTCTTGCCGAGGTTCAGCTTGAGGTGGTGATCCGTCATCCACACTGATATGTCTGCCAGACATGCAGAGATGCGATTCACCACCTGGTTATCAGAGGGGGGAAAGGAGAAGATTAATTGTGTGTCGTCTGCATAATCATAAATATGTAGTTTCTTGCAATAGCCCTCTGTGACTTTTTAAAGAATATTTCTCTCAAAACTGATTCTTAAATGTGTCCGGAGATTTGGTCAACTCCGTAAGATTTGTCTAAAATCCTAAATTAATCAGGAATAAGCAGGGTCAGCTATACCATAAGGACCCCTTCTTCATGTCTTCATTACATGTAGTGCAACAAGACCATTCATGGTCTGTAAAGTTCTTTACTTTTGACAGATTTAAACAAATAATATTGAAATTAAACTGTCAACTCCATGTCCCTGATAGAATATACATTTTGGTTCAAATATATTTATTTTAATTAGGTTTTAAGGTCATAAAGCAACTGAGGAAATACAAAATTGCTACTTTGTATTCCACTTGAATTAAGAAGAAAATTTGGTCATATCCGTGAAACATCCACTCTGTCAGATTTTTGTCTAACGTGAACTCTATCAGACTGCTAAAAGATCTGATAGAACACAATATCACACAAAGAAAAAAGTATTTCAGCAGATTTTGTGAGGCTTAATTCATGCAAAAATACACACACTTTTGTGCGACTTCATGGAAAAATACATTTTTCAGGGTCAAACTTCTAAACAATCTTTTGAACGTTATTAGAGCAATGCATGATGGGCAATGGTCTTCTACACTGCCTTTTTTTTGTGTCACACATTTATTTATTTTTAAAACGGCGTTAACAACCCAATATTGTTAATCAACCAGGTCACTGAAACAGTTTTTTTTATTAATGCCAATACTGTTTTCTATGCTTGTTTTCACATAATACTTTGGGTGTACTGGTGTACTTGTAGTCAGAAAGGCCCTTTTTTTAATGTAGGCAACAGTAGGCCTACACGATTTTCTTCATAATGCATTTAAAATTCCGTGGAGCCTACATTACAACATTTTCTTCATAATGCATTTAAAATTCCGTAGTGCCTACATTACAACATTTTCTTCATAATGCATTTAAAATTCCGTGGAGCCTACATTACAACATTTTCTTCATAATGCATTTAAAATTCCGTAGTGCCTACATTACAACATTTTCTTCATAATGCATTTAAAATTCCGTGGAGCCTACATTACAACATTTTCTTCATAATGCATTTAATACAAGGCTCCACTTTTTTTTTATCAGTTATTTGGTGATGGTCCTTCCTTTCCTCCTCTGAGGAGCCTCCACTACCATGGTGGTATACACATCTTAAACAGGTAGTTTGTAAAAGTGTAGAATGTCTTTGTTTTGCGTCCACACTGGTAAGTTAACTTATATAAATTAGACAGTCACAAAGGATTTTCTTCTGAGTAACTGGTCACGGACATTGCACTTTCCAGTCAGCATCAGGCAACTTTGATGTAAACCTTGATCACACCTGTAGTGACTACTTCTATCCGTCATGCCCATTGTTGCTTATCCATTGTTTACTAGATACAGTACCAGGCAAAAGTTTGGACACACTTACTCATTCAAGGGTTTTTCTTTGTTTGGCTATTTTCTACATTGTAGAATAATAGTGAAAACATCAAAACTATGAAATAACACATATAGAATCATGTAGTAACCAAGAAATTGTTAATAAACAAATCAAAACATATTTTATATTTAGCCACCCTTTGCTTTAATGACAGCTTTGCTTCACCTGGAATGCTTTTCCAACAGTCTTGAAGGAGTTCCCACATATGCTGAGCACTTGTTGCCTTCACTCTGCGGTCAAACTCATCCAAAACCATCTCAATTGGGTTGAGGTTGGGTGATTGTGGAGGCCAGGTCATCTGATGCAGCACTCTATCACTCTCCTTCTCGGTCAAATAGCCCTTACACAGTCTGTAGGTGTATTGGGTCATTGTCCTGCTGAAAAACAAATAATAGTCCCACTAAGCGCAAACCGGGATGGCGTATCGCTGGAGAATGCTGTGGTAGCCATGCTGGTAAAGTGTCCCTTGAATTCTAAATAAATCACAGTGTCACCAGCAAAGTACCCTCACACCTCCTCCTCCACACTTCACGGTGGGAACCACACATGCGGAGATCATCTGTTCACCTACTCTGCGTCTTACAAAGACCAAAGATCTCACATTTGGACTCATCAGACCAAAGGAGAGATTTCCACCGTTCTAATGTTCATTGATCGTGTTTCTTGTTCCAAGGAAGTCAAATCATATTTCATTAGTCAAATGCGCCGAATACAACAGGTGTAGTAGACCTTACATCCAGTTAAAAAAAAGAAAACTAACAAGTAATTAAAGGGCAGCAGTAAAATAACAATAGCGAGACTATATACAGGGGGGTACCGGTACAGAGTCAATGTGTGGGGGCACCGGTTAGTTGAGGTAATATGTACATGTAGGTAGAGTTATTAAAGTGAATATGCATAGATGGTAACAACAGAGCGTAGCAGCGGTGTAAAAGAGGGGGGGGGGGGCAATGCAAATAGTCTGGGTAGCCATTTGATTAGATGTTCAGGAGTCTTATGGCTTGGGGGTAGAAGATGCTTAGAAGCCTCTTGGACCTAGACTTGGCGCTCTGCTACCGCTTGCCGTGCGGTAGCAGAGGGAACAGTCTATGACTAGGGTGGCTGGAGTTTTTGACCATTTTTAGAGCCTTCCTCTGACACCGCCTGGTATAGAGGTCCTGGATGGCAGGAAGCTTGGCCCCATGATGTACTGGGGGCTTGGCCCCGTGATGTACTGGGCCGTTCGCACTACTCTCTGTAGCGTCTTGCGGTCGGAGGCCGAGCAGTTGCAATACCAGGCAGTAATGCAACCAGTCAGGATGCTCTCGATGGTGCAGCTGTAGAATATTTTGAGGATTTGAGGACCCATGCCAAATATTTTCAGTCTCCTGAGGGGGAATATGTTTTGTTGTGCCCTCTTCACGACTGTCTTGGTATGCTTGGACCATGTTAGTTTGTTGGTGATGTGGATACCAAGGAACTTGAAGCTCTCAATCTGCTCCACTGCAGCACCGTCGATGAGAATTGGGGGTTGCTCGGTTCTCTTTTTTCTGTTGTCCACAATCATCTCCTTTGTCTTGATCACAGGGGTTGTTGTCCTGGTACCACATGGCCAGGTGTCTGACCTCCTCCCTATAGGCTGTCTCGTCGTTGTCGGTGATCAAGCCTACCACTGTTGTGTCATTGGCAAACTTAATGATAGTGTTGGAGTCGTGCCTGGCCATGCAGTCATGAGTGAACAAGGAGTACAGGAGGTGACTTAGCACGCACCCCTGAGAGGCCCCTGTGTTGAGGATCAGCGTGGCAGATGTGTTGTTACCTACCCTTACCACCTGGGGTCACCCGTCAGGAAGTCCAGGATCCAGTTGCAGAGAGAGGTGTTTAGTCCCAGTGTCCTTAGCTTATTAATGAGCTTTGAGGGCACTATGGTGTTGAACGCTGAGCTGTAGTCAATTAATAATATTCTCACATACAGTTGAAGTCAGAAGTTTACATACACCTTAGCCAAATACATTTAAACTCAGTTTTTCACAATTCCTGATATTTAATCCTAGTACAAATGCCCTGTCTTAGGTCAGTTAGGATCAACACTTTATTTTAAGAATGTGAAATGTCAGAATAATAGTAGAGAAAATTATTTATTTCAGCTTTTATTTATTTCATCACATTCCCAGTGGGTCAGAAGTTTACATACACTCAATTAGTATTTGGTAGCATTGCCTTTAAATTGTTTACCTTGGGTCAAATGTTTTGGGTAGCCTTGCACAAGCTTCCCACAATAAGTTGGGTGAATTTTGTCCCATTGCTCCTGACAGAGCTGGTGTAACTGAGTCAGGTTTGTAGGCCTCCATGCTCGCACATGCTTTTTCAGTTCTGCCCACAAATGTTCTATAGGCTTGAGGTCAGGGCTTTGTGATGGCCACTCAAATACCTTGACTTTGTTACCATTAAGCCATTTTGCCACAACTTTGGAAGTATGCTGGGGTCATTGTCCATTTGGAAGACCCATTTTCGACCAAGCTTTAACAACCTGACTGATGTCTTGAGATGTTGCTTCAAAATATCCACATAATTTTACTTCCTCATGACGCCATCTATTTTGTGAAGTGCACCAGTCCCTCCTGCAGCAAAGCACCCCCACAACATGATGCTGCCACCCCCGTGCTTCACGGTTGGGATGGTGTTCTTCGGCTTGCAAGCATCCCCCTTTTTCCTCCAAACATAACGGTGGTCATTATGGCCAAACAGTTCTATTTTTGTTTCATCAGACCAGAGGACATTTCTCCAAAAAGTACGATCTTTGTCCCCATGTGCAGTTGCAAACTGTAGTCTGGCTTTTTTATGGCGGTTTTGGAGCAGTGGCTTCTTCCTTGCTGAGCAGCCTTTTAGGTTATTTCGATATAGGACTCGTTTTACTGTGGATATAGATACTTTTGTACCTGTTTCCTCCAGCATCTTCACAAGGTCCTTTGCTGTTGTTCTGGGATTGATTTGCACTTTTCGCACCAAAGTACGTTCATCTCTAAGAGACCGAACGCGTCTCCTTCCTGAGCGGTACTTCGGCTGCGTGGTCCCATGGTGTTTATACTTGCATACTATTGTTTGTACAGATGAATGTGGTACCTTCAGGCATTTGGAAATTGCTCCCAAGGATGAACCAGAGTTTTTTTTCTGAGGTCTTGGCTGATTTCGTTTGCTTTTCCCATGTTGTCAAGCAAAGAGGAACTGAGTTTGAAGGTAGGCCTTGAAATACATCCACAGGTACACCTCCAATTGACCCAAATGATGTCATTTAGCCTATCAGAAGCTTCTGAAGCCATGGCATCATTTCCTGGAATTTTCAAAGCTGTTTAACTTCACTAGGTTAGGGAGAAGCATTCGGAATTTTGGATGAAAAGCGTCCCCAAAGTAGACTGCCTGAGTAGATTTGGATAGAAAACACTCTAAAGTTTCCAAAACTGTTAAAATAATGTCTGTGAGTTTAACAGAACTATCCACCATACAAAGACTTAGGACCCAGTTCATGATCTCTATGGCTTCTTCTACATGTGGCCAGTCTTTAGGCATTGTCTCAGACTTTTACTCTGAAAAATGAGGGAGATACAGCACTTTCAATGAGTGGACAGTTCAAATTTCCAGACTTGAGTCCAGCGCATGACCGGGAGCCCCCTTTCTTGTTTCTCCTTTTCTATTGACGAAGCTTTTGTCAGGTTGAAATATTGTTGATTATTTATGACAAAAAACAACCTGAGGATTGATTTTAAACATCGTTTGATATGTTTCTATGAACTTTTATGGTACTTTTTTGATTTTTCGTCTGTCTGTTGTGACCGCGCTTTGTTCCAATGGATTGCTGAACAAAACGCACCAACAAAACTGAGGTTTTTGGACATAAAGAGGGACATTATCGAACAAAACGAACATTTATTGTGTAACATGGAGTCTTCGGAGTGCAACCATATGAAGATCATCAAAGGTAAGTGATACATTTTAGCGCTATTTCTGACTTTTGTTACTCCTCTTCTTGGCTGCTAACTGTTTGTAATGATTTGTGTGCTGGGCGCTGTTCTCAGATAATCGCATGGTATGCTTTCGCCGTAAAGCATTTTTGAAATCTGACACAGTGGTTGGATTAACAAGAAGTTTATATTTAAACCCATGTATAACACTTGTATGTTTCATTAATCTTTAAAATTAGTATTTCTGTTTTTGAATTTGGCGCTCTGCAATTTCACTGGATGTTGGCCAGGTTCAACCCCCAAGAGAGGTTGAACGCAAACCAGACTGGATGCCATATCGCTGCAGAATGCTGTGGTAGCCATGCTGGTTAAGTGTGCCTTGAATTCTAAATAGATCACAGACAGTGTCACCAGCAAAGCACCCCCACACAATCACACCTCCTCCTCCATGCTTCATAGTGGGAACCACACATGCGGAGATCATCTGTTCACCTACTCTGCATCTCACAAAGACACAGAGTTTGGAACCAGAAACCTCAAATTTAGACTCATCAGACCAAAGGACAGATTTCCACTGTTCTAGTGTCCATTGCTGTAAGGATCGACGCTGGTAGAGACGAGAAGCTTGTACAGAGAGTGAACATTGAATTATCAACGGACATGGAATGGAACAGGATAGGACAGTGTCTGGAAATGAACACATAACAACATTAATGCAGACACCGGGAACAAACGGGGAAGCAGACAGTTATAGACGGGGCAATCAACTGCTGTGCGTAATGATGGTGACAGGTGTGCGTAATGAATGGCAGCGGGAGCAGGCGGGACAATTGCTAGTGTTTCTTGGCCCAAGCAAGTCTCTTTTTCCTATTGGTGTCCTTTAGTAGTGGTTTATTTGCAGCAATTCGACCATGAAGGCATGATTCACGCAGTCTCCTTTGAACAGTTGATGTTGAGATGTGTCTGTTACTTGAACTCTGTATAATTTATTTGGGCTGCAATTTATGAGGCTGGTAACTGTAATGAACTTATCCTCTGCAGCAGAGGTAACTCTAGGTCTTTCTTTCCTGTGGCGGTCCTCACGAGAGCCAGTTTCATCATAGCGCTTGATGGTTTTTGCGACTGCACTTGAAGAAACTTTCAAAATGCTTGACATTTTCCAGATTGACTGACCTTCATGTCTTAAAGTAATGATTGACTCTAGTTTCTCTTTGCTTATTTGAGCTGTTCTTGCCATAATATGGACTTGGTCTTTTACCAAAATAGGCTGTCTTCTGTATACCACGCCTACCTTGTCACAACCCAACTGATTGGTTCAAACGCATTAAGAAGGAAAGAAATTCCACAAATGAACTTTTAACAAGGCACACCTATTCATTGAAATGCATTCCAGGTGACTACCTCATGAAGCTGGTTGAGAGAATGCCAAGAGTGTGCAAAGCTGCCTCAAGTCAAGTGTGGCTACTTTGAAGAATCTCAAATATAACATAGATTTGGATTTGTTTAACACTTATTTGGTTACTACATGATTCCATATGTGTTATTTCATAGTTTTGATGTCTTCACTATTATTATACAATGTAGAAAATAGTAAAAATAAATAAAAACCCTTGAATGAGTAGGTGTGTCCAAACTTTTGAATGGTACTGTATTTACATTGCATTCGGAAAGTATTCAGACCCCTTCCTTTTTTCCAAATTTTGTTACGTTGCGGCCTTATCCTGAAATGGGTTAAATGTTTTTTTCTTCTTCATCAATCTACACACAATACCCCATTAGGACAAAGCAAAAACATGTTTTTAGAATGTTTGCAAATGTATTAAAAATAAAAAACAGATACCCGTTTGCATAAGTATACAGACCCTTTGCTGTGAGACTCAAAATAGAGGTCAGGTGCATCCTGTTCCATTGATCATCCTTGAGCTGTTTCTACAACTTGAGTCCACCTGTAGTAAATTAAATTGATTGGACATGATTTGGAAAGGCACACACCTGTCTATATAAGGTCCCACAGTTGACAGTGCATGTCAGATGAAAACCAAGCCATGGGGTCAAAGGAATTGCCCGTATAGCTCCGAGACAGGATTGTGTCGAGGCACAGATCAAGCAAGCTTTTGCCCTTCTGCTCCACGGGAGGTTTCTGTCCTCCCTGAGCTCGCCTTAGGACAACTGCGTTACCGTTTGACAGGTGTACCGCCCCAGTCAAACTCCCCACCTGGGAAAGGGTACCAAAAAAAGTCTGCAGCATTGAAGTTCCCCAAGAACACAGTAGCCTCCATCATTCTAAAACAGAAGAAGTTTGGAACCACCAAGTCTCTTCCTAGAAGAGCTGGCCGCCAGGCCAAACTGAGCAATCAGGGGAGAAGGGCCTTGGTCAGGGAGGTGACCAAGAACCCGATGGTCACTCTGACAGAGCTCCAGAGTTCCTCTGTGGCGATGGGAGAACCTTCCAGAAGGACAACCATTTCTGCAGCACTCCATCAATGAGGCCTTAGTGGTAGAGTGGCCACTCCGTAGTAAAAGGCACATGACAACACGCTTGGAGTTTGCCAAAAGGCACCTAAAGGACTCTCCACCATGGAGAGTTCATTAGTGTTACCAGCCTCATAAATTGTAGCCCAAATAAATGCTTAACAGAGTTCAAGTAACAGACACGTCTCAACATCAACTGTTCAGAGGAGACTGTGGGAATCAGGTCTTCATGGTCGAATTGCTGCAAAGACAACACATTTGGTGTTCGCCAAAAGGCATGTGGGAGACTCCCCAAACCAATGGAAGAAGGTACTCTGGTCAGATGAGACTAAAATTGAGCTTTTTGGCCATCAAGGAAAACGCTATGTCTCGCACAAACCCAACATCTTTCATCACCCCGAGAACACCATCCCACCATGTTTTTCACCGGCAGGGACTGGGAAACTGGTCAGAATTGAAAGAATGATGGATGGAGATAAATACAGGCAAATTCTTGAGGGAAACCTGTTTCAGTCTTCCAGAGATTTGAGACTGGGACGGAGGTTCACCTTCCAGCAGGACAATGACCCTAAGCATACTGCTAAAGCAACACTCGAGTGATTTAAGGGAAAAATCTGAATGTCTTGGAATGGCCTAGTCAAAGCCCAGACCTCAATCCAATTGAAATCTGTGGTATGACTTAAAGTTTGCTGTACACCAGCGGAACCCATTCAACTTGAAGGAGTTGAAGCAGTTTTGCCTTGAAGAATGGGCAAAAATCCCAGTGGCTAGATGCAAAGCTTATAGAGACATGCCCCATGAGACTTGCAGCTGTAATTGCTGCAAAAGGTGGCTCTACAAAGTATTGACTTTGGGGGGGTGAATATTATGCACGCTCAAGTTCTGTTTTTTAATCTAGTTTCTTGTTTGTTTCACAAGAAAAAATATTTTGCATCTTCAAAGTGGTAGGCATGTTGTGTAAATCAAATTATACAAACTCCCCAAAAATCGAATTTAATTCCAGATTGTAAGGCAACAAAATAGGATAAATACCAACGGTGGTGAATACTTTCGCTACCCACTGTATCTAAGGTAGTCTCGAGCTATTGCTTGCCTGAGGTAGAGTATCTCATGATAAGCTGTAGACCACACTATCTCCCGAGATACTTTTCATCTGTATTTTTCGCAGCTGTTTATGTACCACCACAGACTGAGGCTGTAACTAAGACAGCATTGAATGAGCTGTATTCCGCCATAAGCAAACAGGAAAATGCTCACCCAGAGGCGGCACTCCTAGTAGCCATGGACTTTAATGCAGGGAAACTGAAATCTGTTTTAACAATAGGGGGGCGCGATTTCGACTTTGTAAAAATTCGTTCCCAAATTAAACTGCCTCGTACTCAATTCTTGCTCGTACAATATGCATACTATTATTACTATTGGATAGAAAACACTCTCTAGTTTCTAAAACAGTTTGAATTATATCTGTGAGTAAAACAAAACTTATTTTGCTGCAAACTTCCTGTCAGGAACTGAAAAATCTCAAATCGGGGGCTCTGTTCCAGGGTCAGTTTATAAATTTGCATGTAATCTATGGGTCGACATGCACTGCATACGCCTTCCCCTAGATGTCAGTAAGCAGTGAGAATTGGAATGGGGTCTCTGGGTAGTTCTGAGGCCGTATAAAAGCTCTTGGAACCGGGTGTGCAGTCTTTTCAACGTTCGCCATGACGCATGACAGACCTCAGGATTGCATTCTGAAAAGCTCTCGTTATAGGCTTTAGATATATCCGGCTCTGATTTTATTCGATATAGGTGTTAAAAACATCATAATGTAGTTATTTTAAACCGAGTTATATCAGTTTATATCAGTATATTGCGGTTTTCGGTATTTCATTTGTGCTGCGTTATAGTGAGTTGGACAGCGTCTTCGTCACATGGCTAATGTTTGCTGCTAATTCCAAAGTTGAAGACGACAATCTACAACCGAGCAACGATTCTTCTGGACAAAGGACAACTTGCACAAGATTCTGATGGAAGCTCATCAAATAGTAAGAACTATTTATGATGTTAATTCGTTGTTCTGTTGAAAAATGTAAAACTACTATTCCGCCATTAATTTCGGTGCAGTCTCGCTTTAACGCACGCTGTGTGTCGTAGTAACGTTAATTTAAAAAATCTAAACCAAGCGGTTGCATTAAGAACTAATGTATCTTTCATTTGCTGTCCAACCTGTATTTTTTAGTCAAGTTTAACTAATCACTAATCACAAATGCTTTGTTTGTAAATTATGTCTGACTGTTGGAGTGTGTCCCTGGCTACCTGTAAATAACATTTTAAAAAACTAGAAAACTGAGCTGTCTGCTTTGCTTAATGTAAGGAATTTGAAATGATTTAAGTACATTTAAAACTGGGTGTCTTTCACATTTAATTGAGTCATTTTCTATTACGGTATCTTTACTTTTACTCAAGTATGACAATTGAGTACTTTTTCCACCACTGCATATATACAAAAGTATGTGGACACCCCTTCAAATTAGTGGATTCGGCCACACCCATTGCTGTCCGGTGTATAAAATCGCACACCGCCATGCAATCTCCATAGACAAACATTGGCAGTAGAATGGCCTTACTGAAGAGCTCAGTGATTTTCAACGTGGCATAGGATGCCACCTTTCCAACACGTCAGTTCGTCAAATTTCTGACTTGCTTGAGCTGGTCCGGTCAACTATAAGTGCTGTTATTGTGAAGTGGAAACATCTAAGAGCAACAACGTCTCAGCCGTGAAGTGGTAGGCCACACAAGCTCACAGAACGGGGCCTCCGAGTGCTGAAGCTTGTAGCGAGTAAAAATCGTCTTTCCCAGATTGCAACACTCACTACCGAGTTTTAACTGCCTCTGGAACAACGTCAGCACAAGAACTGTTAGTCGGGAGCTTCATGAAAGGGGTTTCCATGGCAGAGCAGCCGCACAAAAGCCTAAGATCACCCTGCGCAATGCCAAGCATCAGCTGGAGTGGTGTAAAGCTCGCCGCCATTGGACTCTGGAGTAGTGGAAACGCGTTCTCTGGAGTGATGAATCACGCTTCACCATCTGGCAATCCGAAGGACAAATCTGTGTTCGGCGGATTCCAAGAGAACACTACCTGCCCGAATGCATAGTGCCAACTGTAAAGTTTGGTGGAGGAGGAATAATGGTCTGGGGCTGGTTTTCATGGTTCGGGCTAGGCCCCTTAGGGAAATCTTTACGCTACAGCATACAATGACATTCTAGACTATTCTGTGATTCCAAATTTGTGGAAACAGTTTGGGGAAGGCCCTGTTTGGGGAAGGCCCCTGTTTCAGCATGACAATGCCACCGTGCACAAAGCGAGGTCCATACAGAAATGGTTTGTCGAGATCGGTGTGGAACAACTTGACTGGCCTGCACAGAGCCCTGTTCTCAACCCCATCGAACACCGTTGGGATGAATTGGAACGCCAACTGCGAGTCAGGCCAAATCGCCCAGCATCAGTGCCCGACCTCACTAATGCTCGTGGCTGAATGGAAGCAAGTCCCCACACCAATGTTCCAACATCTAGTGGAAAGCCTTCAGAGAAGAGTGGAGGCTGTTATAGCAGCAAAGGGGGCACCAACTCCATATTAATGCTCATGATTTTAGAATGAGACGTCCGACGAGCATGTGTCCACATACTTTTGGTCATGTAGTGTGTTACACAACATTGTGATTTAAACTCATTATGAAAGAGAACTAATAATGCAGAATGGGACAGGGGTCTCTCAGGGGAAACACTCACTGAAACACCCACGCGCAAACTAATAAACCAAGGTTAGGGAGCTCTGAGGTAACTGTCTCACACAGCACCGAATACATAAAAACACATAAACCAAGGCTTAGGACGTGATTGAAGGTGACGTACATTATTTGATGAGGAGTGTCTTTGCAATTATTTTACATTGTTAATTTGTAGAAGAAAAATACATAATTGGTTAAAGAAGAGAGAAGTGAAAATAAAGTGATTGTGGAGCTCTCTTAGGAAATGCAGGTGGTTCAGTAATACTGCGTTAGACTGATTCATCAGTTCAGTAACATGGTTACGTTGATTAGGGTTTGACCGTGGGATGGCAGCTGTGGAAACCATGTGTGGTTAGCATGTTCTCTCGTCATGTGTGTGCACAGTCGTCCATGCGTGTGTGTTTGTGAACAACTTCAGGATGGTATCCGTCGGATATATATTCCTGCGATGGAGAGAAGCTTACTTGTTCATGTTCATATTATTACACCCTGTCACTCTGCCTTAAGGGTAAATGGATTTAAATCCAGGCATAATCCATATTCTGAACAGAGTATAATTACGTTAGTGAGGGAAGGCAGCAGGGCGGTTATGGATGGCAGTTGTCAGTTGTGGTAGAAAAGCGGTGAGACCAGTCATCAATGTTGTTGGTGTGTGGAAGTTTGTTTGCTCCCTATTATGTCTGACAGCCTGGTGACAATATGGGAAAAAACAGCAGCCTCCTGTCCTCAGGAAACACAATACATTTAGAACTGAGGAAGAGAGTGTGCATGCATGCACGCACACACACACACACACACACACACACACACGCACACACACACACACACACACACACACACACACACACAAAGACTTACCCACACTCGCAAAGACAACGTATCATACAGGTTCCCAGACTCACAAAGAAAGGGAACATGTACTTTCTCTCGCCATCTCCAAAGACAATTTACACACACACGCTGTTTAGCGTGTTGGTAACACATCTACCCCGGCAGAAGTCATTCAGGTATTATTTCCAGCCGCCTCTAAAGTAATAAAACTCTTGTCAAACACTAATGCACTTAGTGACTGTTACATAAATATAACATTGAATAGACTTCTACTCAGCTGATTTGTCTGCCTTTGCAGTGAGAATGGAAATACAACACTGCACTGTATCATGCAGGTAGTCTATCAACATACTTTAGGTAGTTGGCAGCCTTTTTAGGCATTATCATCCAACAATGCACTGATAAGTAACATCGAACAACATGTCTTGTTCAAAACATAATTAGGACAAAGTTAGTCTCCGTTCCCAATGACTCATAAGTAATTACAAATGTTTTCAATGAACCCGCCGACCCCAACCCCGTTGTCCAAGATATCTGCCACATATAGAGACATCAGAACCAGAAGCGCAGACACATACACCCACAAGACGCACCCCCCCCCCCCCAAGCACACACAGACTCATCAAACCTTTTTGTGAAATGTGACAAAGACGATAAAAGGTTATTTCAACAGACATACAGTCACAAGGCTTTAGAATGGTGAGCTGCACCATCATGCTCAATGCGAGGAAAGTTGGGTGCACACTGTAGAGACTCATGCTGCCACAGTCAATGGTTTGATCAAAAGTTGTTCCTTCCATCTCAAGACTACAGAAGGCAAGAGTCATTACTGCTCCCACCATTCGATCATTTGCTCATTTGCCTGGAAATGTCAGGGCCATGCACTCATCTATTGACACCCTTTCACTTCTTTGACACATCCAAATAAACATTGATGAAAAGATTGAAATATTGATTATCAAGCTGAGATAGTTTCTCAGCTTGATGAAATCTCTCTCTTATCTGAACACAATAAGAGAACAAAATTCAATAATTTTCTAGCAGCATTCTTATCCAACTCATTTTGAAACCGCAAATATATGCAGTGAGCTCTATTGTACCTGTAAGGCTCTATATTGACCCCATCAATCATGTTAATCAATCATCCACTGACCTCAACATAATTAGAATGATGTCTGTGTACAAAATACTTTCACTCAGAGGTATATTTACTGAGAGGATAATACAGTATGCTTAAAAAGTAGTTTAGGTTGACAGCATCTGTTAAAAAAATTGACACTAATTTAAATGTGTAATATAACAATGTCTCTTGACACATCCAGATATTGAAGATAGAGTGTACTGTAAATGCAATGGCTTGGGACTGATGGAATGCAGTAAACCACTGCATTACCAGTGCAATTGAAAAAATTGTAATGGGTCTGGAAAATCATAGTGGTTATAATCAAATGTCATGCACCTGTTACTAAGTATGATGAGAGAGAGAGAGAGGCGAATGTGTGCTCTCCTGTACCGATAATAATTGGGCAGATATTAGGAGAGAGAGATCGTGGTGGAATTTTGATAGGCAGTGGACATTTCATTGTCCTTGTAGAACATAGGAGGGTTACATGGAGGAAGCATCAGGTCCTCTGTCATCAACATAAGATTGAACAAATATCAATAAGGTAAGAATTTTTCATTAACATACATTCTTGAGAAAAAAAACTTTTACTTTAAGTAATTATCTTTTTACAGTTTTGTATTTCTTTTTACATGTCAAAAAGACAGTCAAATTCATGTATCGTCCTGTCAAAACGTAGACATTCCTTCTAGACCTTATTTTTGTTAGTCTACAAGTAACTGTCACTAAGCTATAGCATATATATGCCTATGCATTAAATATGTCTAAATGATAGAGCAGGCAAAGTGTAGGCAGTAAACGTTCTAGAGCACGGCAGTAGACTATATACCTTATACTGTATGTATACAACTAAAAGTAAGATATGCCTACATTGCATTGATTGTTCAGGTCTTGTGTTGCCAAACGTCAATAAATGTGCTCTGATATTTAGTAAATAGTGTGATCTGATAGCATCCAGTGATGTGCTTTTTTTCTCAGTATTTATTTGTGCAATATAATTTGGGGGGCTTGGAAAATACTTCCTTTACGTTGTATCATAAATTCAGTTATTATGTCATGTTGAGAAATAATTGCTAAATATACTTCTGGATTATTATAATTTTTTTACCATTACTTATTTTAAAAGGGTCCGTTTTACAAAATGCATACATTAATACAAAAAATGTCCCAGTACAAATATATGCCTATTTAAAGATACATTTTACGCATCCCGTTTCTCATGGCTGGCATTTCTCCTCCTACAGTTTACACAGTATCCCACCTGGACATCATGATGGGAAACAGCTGGGCACTGGCCATATTGACTTTACTGGTTATCCTCATCTCATGTCCAATGGAGTCTACAACTCACAACTGCAGGTACAGACTGCTCTAGTGTCTATACTAAACAAAAATATAAATGCAACATTTTCAAAAATGTTACTGAGTTACAGTTCATATGAGGAAATCAGTCAATAGAAATTAATTAATTAGGCCCTAATCTATGGATTTCACATGACTGGGAATACATATATGCATCTGTTACAGACACCCTTGAAAGAAATGGACCTCAGGATCTCATCACAGTATTTTCGTGCATTCAAATTGCCAAACGATAAAATGCAACTGTGTTCATTGTCAGTAGTTTATGCCTGCCCATACCATAACCCCACCACCACCATTGGTCACTCTGTTCACAACGTTGACATCAGCAAACCTGCTCGCCCACGTGACACCATGCACATGGTCTGCGGTTGTTAGGCTGGTTGGACGTACTGCCAAATTCTCTGAAACAACATTGGAGGCAGTTTATGGTAGAGAAATTAACATTAAATTCTCTACCAACAGTTCTGGTGGACCTTCCTGCAGTCAGCATATCAACATACCTCGCTCCCTCAAAACTTGAGACATCTGTGGCATTGTGTTGTGTGACAAAACTGCACATTTTAGAGGAGACTTTTATTGTGCCCAGCACAAGGTGCACCTGTGTAATGATCATGCTCTTTAATCAGCTTCTTGATATGCCACATCTGTCAGGTGGATGGATTATCTTGGCAAAGGAGAAACGCTCACTAACAGGGATGCAAACAAATGTGTGCACAAAATTTGAGAGAAATAAGCTTTTTGTACTTTTCTGGAATACTTTAGTTCAGCTCATGAAACCAACACGTTACATATTGTGTTTATATTTTTGTTAAGTATATATATTAAATTTCTATGGATAAGGTTTTGTCCTTTCCTCACAGTTGAACTGGTTCATGTAGTAGTTGGTCTGTTTATTCATCTCACAAAAATAATTCTAAATCATTTGAGTTATTTAATGATACAAACAATCTGCTCTCCCAGTTCAGACAAGACTACCTCAGCAGTGATTTAACTCATTCTAAGAGTTACAGCGACATCGACTATGACACCTTTGTGGGTCTGATGGGCAAGAGAAGCGCAGGTAAGAGTCTGGGACTCCGGGGTCCAAAGAGAGCCTTTGTTTTCTGTCACTGGTAGCGGGTTCTTCCACAGTATACATGATATAGATGACCGTGTGCCCACCGTCTAGAAATGTTATCAGCTTTTTAACATTTTATTTGTGCGATACACAGTAGGTTTAACTAATGCAGCATGTCTGTGACTAAAACGTCTGAAGATTAATTAATATGTAGCATTATGCAGTGGTAACATACTGTAATATGTTATCATCTTATTTCTAGGTGTAAATGCTCTACGGCCACAAACAGTACAATTTTATCCAACGCCTTTTGGTGAAAATGTTACATATGTAATTATGTTTTTAAAGAACCAAACTCTTTTTCTGTAGCAGACATAGATGGCGTCTTTGTCGGCCTCCTGGGTCGCAGGAGCTCCAGGTCAGGTGAGTAACTACCCACTGGGCAAAACACTGATTCACCCAGTTTTACATATCAACAACAAAAACCTGTAATGACATTGAATCAACGTAGAAAACTGATTGAATTTCTTAAAGTCATCAACATAAGGAAAGTATTTTTTCACCCAACTAAATCCAATGACATGCATTGTTCTGTCAACCTGAATTCAGGTTAGTTGACAACCAAATATAAATCAAAAATAGACCTTTAACTTATGTCTGTGCCCAGTGGGTAGCTACTGTACACTACAGAGCAGTTGCTGGGGAGACGGAAGGCAAAACCTGGAGACAGTTTGCCCTCCAGTGGCATTTTGTGGAATTCCCAAATGCCAAAGTAGATGACTATTGAATGCTGATGACTATTGAATACGTGTTGCATAATTAAGCCTGTTTAACTTGTTGATCTGTACATGGTGAGAGCCATTCCTCAGCCCTGGAGTGGGGAATACCCACAGCCAAGAGGAGGAATTCTCATCAAGAATGGGAGACTGAGGCACGTAGGACTTTCTCCTGACTAGAACCAAAAAATGTGATCATATTACTCCAGTACCGGCCTCCCTACACTGGCTTCCTGTTAAGGCAAGGGCTGATTTCAAGGTTTTACTGCTAACCTACAAAGCTTTACATGGGCTTGCTCCTACCTATCTTTCCGATTTGGTCCTGCCATACATACCTACACGTACGCTACGGTCACAAGACGCATCCTGGCCATGTTCTGTTATAATCTCACCCCCGCACAGCCAGAAGAGGACTGGCCACCCCTCATTGCCTGGTTCCTCTCTAGGTTTCTTCCTAGATTTTGACCTTTCCCAGGTTTTTCCTAGCCACCGTGCTTCTACACCTGCATTGCTTGCTGTTTGGGGTTTTAGGCTGGGTTTCTGTAGAGCACTTTGAGATATCAGCTGATGTACGAAGGGCTTTATAAATAGATTTGATTTGATGAAATGACCACACCAAACATTACAAAAACACTTCAAAGTCATCTCAGTGATTGTGACCCATACATGTTAGAGACCATTATGGTCTAATATGGAGTGAATTGAATATTCATAAATGAATTCTCTAACAGAAAGCCTCCAAGATTGTATCAGTTATCAGCCCTGTGCTGGCTGGAATGTTGTGCTACTGCTTAGTGCTGCTCTGTCATCTTGCTAGATCTAACCACAGTTTTGTACTCCTTACCATCTCTGCTTAGATTTGCACCCGGTGTGTAGGGTCCTGCTTCGTCCACGACGCCAGACTGTATTCACATCATTCACCCAGAGTTCCTCGAAATAGGATTTACTAAGAAACCATAGACTTGCCGTGATGCCACTGCTTATTTCTCACCACCACAAGAGGATGATTCTGTAAACACACATGTAAAGTACTGCAAACTAATGTAATGTTATTTCTGTATTTTACAATATGTTACCTAATGTATTACAACCATGTCTAAGTCATACCAGATTAAGGGTCATATACCATACCAGCCTTTGGTAACCCCTAGAGCACCTCTGAGATGGCATTTTACACAGTCAATAAAATCAGCCTATCTGATGAGAGATTAGACATAGACAGCTGAGTAAAATTATGCCTTTGAGAACATACTGCAAAGTATGGTTATGACACAAATAACCATATGGTCACTGCCAACAACCAGATACAGTTCTATACACAGTTCTCTTTTACAGGAATGTGAACTATATAGCAGATTGTAGGATTGGGTTGCTTGTACCAACACACACACCCCAGAAAGAGAAAGCCGGAGGCTTGGTAATAGGCAGGTGTTTAAGACAGACTTAACTCTGATCCATTTGATCTTCAGTTAAGAACAAATTCTTATTTATAATGACAGCCTACCAGGGAACAGTAGGTTAACTGCCTTGTTCAGGGGCAGAATGACAGATTTTACCTTGTCAGCTCGGGGATTCGGTCCAGCAACCTTTCGGTTACTGGCCCAACGCTCAAACCACTAGGCTACCCTCCGCTCCAATGAATGGTGACATTATACAAGAATGATGCCTTTGTGGTTGAAGGAGTGGAGTAGACCTGCCCCGCACCTTTCACACTGACGCATGTGACTAACGTCATGCACTGTTTCCCCCCTATAGAGTACATTCAGACTTGACAGCTCCAGAGCTTTTATGAGCCATTCAGTCACCCATCTGGACAAAAGCCAGTTGGGTGACTAAGATCTCCACTGTAGTAAAGAACAGGACTTAGTTATTTGATCAGTATTGTGAAATGAAGGCTCGTAAGGTGAACAGGAAGTAGATGGGACAAGAAAGTGAGGAGGATACTCCCAAGTCATTCTTGTTTAAAACAGGTTTAAAATACAGAATCGTACAGCATACATGCTGATTTGGTTTACTGTTTAAGTTACAATGGCTGTACATGCAGGCTGCCATGTGACAAATGTCAATACACCTATACAGACCCTCTGTTTGTGAAAATGGTGTCTGACCAATATACAGCACCACGTACAGGATGTTAAGTAAACTCATGTCTATAAAACAGACATCAACCAGTGAAATACAGGGCTATAGACATAAGTCCCATTTGAACTGAAGATTAAAAGACAAGACACCCTGTGAGTTTGGTTTGAGGTGATCAATGAGTCACTTTGCTCAAAAAGTATAATATACTGTAAAAGCATACAGAATAAGAATATGGTACCATATAATACAATGAAGATTCATAAAAGTGAAAACAAAATCAGTCAGCGACATCAGCTAATGACATCACACATACCAAACATCCCCACCCAGTCATTTCCCAGAAAACCCTCCCCTAAAAACTCTTGAATCATCCTATCCATCAAACAAATAAACACAATATTATCCAATCAAACAGGGTGCAAAAACTGTTCTCTAGAGATCGGCTAACTGAACATGCACAGCGACATGTCCGTCTTGTTTTTAGTCATAGTGCAGTTTCAAAATGTGCAACTTACGTTGCACACAATCATGCTTCACAAGGCACAAGCTACTGGGGCTGATTGAGAGAGTCTCCCAGGTTTAAAGTGACCCTCTCTCTCTCGTTACCACTCTCCAACAGTATGTCTGAAATACCTGCTGGTCTTCTTATTACAGACAATACTTTATACAGGTATAAATAAAACACAAATCTAAGACCAAGTTTGGTTTTCAACCCCTAGTAGCTTAGGTTGATTAGGGTAGGAGACGCTGATCCAAAATCCTTTCTGATAAATCTAGTTAATCTAGTCAGCTCAATGTTAAAGTGAGGAGTGGTCAAACTGGTTACAGTGGGGAGTAGCAAGATGAACCAGTCCAGCAGGAATCTCCTACAGTAACAATGGCCCAGGACCACTCACCAAGTCATACTTAAATTATTTGATGATGCCTTAAGAGTGGTCCAAGAACTGAGGGAATTAAAACATGTATTTGAAACAACAATCATGTTAAATATCTTAAAAAATTGAAGGGCTGTTGACATTTCAACATGGAGGCTGTGTGGTAAACTTCTTTTTTTTTTACACAAAAAAATAAAAGGGATGGGTTGGTGCCAGTGACAACCCAACCAACAGCGTCACACATTCTTCACCACTGACACAATCCTTCACAACAGCACACTTCTTTGGGAGGCACCACAGTTGAGTCTTTTCACTTCTGTAAAAATGCACGCTCAAAAGCAACCATTAACACACCTCGCTCTCAGATACACAAGGCTGCTACTGCTTGTCATCCTGTGCAGCAGCAGGCGGGTCTTTCTCCCCTGCTGCAGCAGGAGGCATCACTTCCGGTTTCCCGTCTGTCCTGGACGGACTCTCCACCCTCGCCAGTGGCCCCCTCTGGATGGCCGGCTGCTCTTTGGAGAACGAGTGTCCACCCTCTGACCTGTCCCACGCCTCATTCTTGTAGCCCAGGGGGGCCGGGGGCTGGTAGCGGTACCTGTAGCCAAAGGCACGCAGGTGGTAGGTGTAGTACTCCAACAGGTACATGAGAGACGCGTCCACATAGTGGAAAGACACAGACAGGTCCGAGCAGCAATTTGGCCCCTACAGGACAATACAGAAGACCAGGGTTAGAGCCAGGATGGGGAAAGCAAAAGGGAGGGGGTACAGACAGTGAGGGAGGCCCAAGGCTCAGTTTAGCATTACAACAACAAACTGGACAGGGGACAATGATTCATCTAACAACTTAGTAGTAAAACTAAAATGTAGTAGTCGTATCATGTCAGTAAGTCAAAAACAGTGCGACCATGCAAGGAGCTAAATTATAGGGTGTTCAATCAAAAATGGATCTTTTGACCAATGGATAAAAAATAATTTAAGATACTACTAAGAAAACCAAAGGGTCCAAACCTCATGTGTTTATCATAATTCGTTCAACATTTATTGGAGTTTTTATCCTTGTAGAATGGCCAAGTTTAAGGAGACTAAATCCATGTAGGCCAGAAAAGTGGTCAATTTTTATTTTATCAGGAAAATAGTATTGCATCAGCTAGGCTGGATGCTGTGCGATTGAGACAAGACATATTTTCATGTTTTAGTATAAGCTTTTCATATTAATGAGAAATTCCTGTTCTCCCCCCAAAGATTTCTCAGAAAAACAAGCATCTCTGAAAAGTCAGAGCATAGCGCAAGCTTTTTATTTTTCCAAAGCATTTTACATTTAAACTGAACAAAAATATAAATGCAACAATTGAAAAGCTGTTACTGAGTTACAGTTCAAATAATGCATTTATTTCAATGGACAGATTACCTTAGGGCCTAATCTATGGATTCACTACTGGGAATATACAGTGCATTTGGAAAGTATTCAGACCCCATCACATTTTGTTACGTTACAGCCTTATTCTAAATAGTCCCCCCTATACACAAAACCCCATAATGACAAAGCAAAAACAGGTATTTAGACATTTTTGCAAATGTATTTATCCTGACTAGCCTTCTAGTCCCTGCAGCTGAAAAATATCCCCAGAGCTGCCACCACCATCCTTCACCCGTAGGGATGGTACAGGCCAGGTGATGAGTGGTGCCTGGTCTCCTCCAGACGGGATACTTGGTATTCAGGCCAAAGAGTTCAGTATTGGTTTCATCAGACCACAGAATATTGTTTCTCATGGTCTGAGAGTCCTTTAGGTGCCTGTTGGCAAACTCCAAGCAGGCTGTTGTGCCTTTTACTGAGGAGTGGCTTCCATCTGGCCACTCTACCATAAAGGCCTGATTGGTGGAGTGCTGCAGAGATGGAACTCTGTCAGAGTGACCAACGGGTTCTTGGTTACCTGCCTGACCAAAGCCCTTCTCTCCCAATTGCTCAGTTTGACCAGGCAGCCAGCTCCAGGAAGAGTCTTGGTGTCTCCAAACTTCTTCCAATAACGAATGATGGAAGCCACTGTGTTCTTGGGGACCTTCAATGCTGCAGACATTTTTTGGTACCCTTTCCCAGATCTGTGCCTTGACACAATCCTGTCTCAGAGCTTTATGGACAATTCCTTTGACCTCATGGCTTGGTTTTTGCTCTGACGTGCACTGTCAACTGTGGGACCATAGACAGGCGTGTGCCTTTCCAAATCATGTCCAATCATTTGAATTTACCACAGGTGGACTCCAATCAAGTTGTAGAAACATCAAGGATGATCAAAAGAAGAGAGATGCACCCGAGCTCAATTTTAAGTCTCATAGCAAAGGATCTGAATACTTATGTAAATAAAATATATATTTTTTTATACATTTGCAAACATTTCTAAAAACATATTTCTGCTTTGTCATTATGGGGTATTGTGTGTATATTGATGATTTTAGAATAAGGTTGTAACGTAACAAAATGTGAAAAAAGTGAAGGGGTCTAAATACTTACTGAATGCACTGTATACCTGTAGGTCACAGACACCTTAAAACAAAGTAGGGGCGTGGATCAGAACACCAGATATTGACAGGTTACCACCATTTGGACAAATCACCTTCCCATAGTTGATCAGACTTTTGGCCTGTGGAATGTTGTCCCACTCTGTGCAAAGTTACTGGATATTGTCAGGAACTGGAATATGTTGATCCAGAGCATCCAAAACATGCTCAATAAGTGACATGTCTAGTGAGCATGCAGACCATTGAAGAACTGGGACATTTTCAGCTTCTAGGAATTGTGGCGGATGAACGGCACGTCAATAGGTCTCAGGATCTCGACACAGTATCGCTGCGCATTCTAATTGCCATCAATAAAATGCAATTGTGTTCGATGTCCGTAGCTTATGCCTGCCCATACCATAACCCTAGCACCACGGAGCACTCTGTTCACAACGTTGACATCAGCAAACTGCTTGCCCACACGACAATACATGCTGTCTGCCATCGGACCTGTACAGTCAAAACCGGGATTCTCCAGCGTGCCAGTGGCCCACTGAAGTTGGTTACGATACCGAACTGCAGTCAGGTCAAGACCCTGGTGAGGACAACATGCACGCAGGTGAGCTTCCCTCAGATGGTTTCTGACAGTTTGTGCAGAAATTCTTCGGTTGTGCAAACCCACAGTTTGATCAGCTGTCCGGGTGGCTGGTCTCAGACGGTTCCGCAGGTGAAGAAACTGGATGTGGAGGTCCTGGGCTGGTGTGGTTACACGTGTTCTGCGGTTGTGAGGACTTTGGACGTACTGCCAAATTCTATAAAACGAAGTTGGTAGAGAAATGTATATTCAAATCTCTGGCAACAGCTCTGGTGTACATTCCTGCAGTCAACATGCCAATTGCAGGCTCCCTCAACTTGAGACATGTGGCATTGTGTTGTGTGACAAAACTGCACATTTTATAGTGGCCTATTGTCCCCAGCACAATGTGCACCTGTGTAATGATTACACTGTTTGTTCAGCTTCTTGATATGCCACATCTGTCAGGTGGATGGATTATCTTGGCAAAGGAGAAATGCTTACTAAGAGATCCTGACTGGTTGCATCACTGCCTGGTATGGCAACTGCTCGGCCGCAAGGCACTACAGAGGGTAGTGCGAACAGCCTAGTACATCACTGGGGACAAGCTTCCTGCCATCCAGTAACTCTATACCAGGCAGTGTCAGAGGAAGGCCATAAAAATGGTAAGACACTCCAGCCATCCTAGTCATTGACTGTTCTCTCTGCTACCGCATGGCAAGCGGCACCAGAGTGCCAAGTCTAGCTCCAAGAGGCTTCTTAACAGCTTCTTCCCCAAGCCATAAGACTCCTGAACATTAATGAAATAGCTACCCTGACTATTTGCACCCCCCCCCCCTTACACCACTGCTACTCTCCATTGTCGTCATCTATGCAGTCACTTCAATAACTCTACCTACATGTACAATTGAAGTAGGAAGTTTACATACACTTAGGTTTTTCAACCACTCCCCAAATTTCTTGTTAACAAACTATAGTTTTGGCAAGTCGGTTAGGACACCTACTTTGAGCATGACAAGTCATTTTTCGTACAATTGTTTGTTTACAGACAGATTATTTCACTTGTCAGGGGTTCACCTAGGGGTCATGATAGGGGCTGTACAAAATGTTTCATGTATTATAATAATTGATTATGCTTGTCGTATTAATAAGGGGAGGGGTTATAAGACCCCTCCCTCCTTACATATATAGGGTCCTAGACTACAAATTAACAATATATATACACATTATGAGTTTTAATATTGTTCCACAGTACTTTTCTAGTCTCTGCCTCTTATAAAGAAACTGTCTGAGAAATGTGTGAGAAGAGCCTAAAAGATAATAGATACAGAACTCCCCAGGGAGTGTAAGAGATGAGAGACTAGTCAGACATTCCACTATCAATCAAAATTGGGGAGTGGACAATTAACTGCTTAGCTTTTAGATAACACTGAAACTTTATGTTTGTGTAGCTGTGGATGCATGGGCTTGGTCTCATGAGTAGAAGGTAATGATGTAGGCAGTGACATCACTAAGGCTGGACTTCAGGTTTAATAAAATAACTTGGACCTTCGACTATTTTGCAGAACATACGTTTTATGTTCCTGTTGTCAACTTCTGTCTGCAATTGCATTAATAAAAGGTTTTTGAATGATTTAAATTAAAGATAGTCATAATGCTAATTTAAACAATGAGCCAGTGATTGACAAGGAAACGAACCCCAACACACCATCACAATTCCAGTGGGTCAGAAGTTTACATACACTAAGGTGAATGTGCCTTTAAACAGCTTGGAAAATTCCCGAAAATTATGTCATGCCTTTAGAAGCTTCTGATAGGCTAATTTACATAATTTAAGTCAATTGGAGGTATACCTGTGGATGTATTTCAAGGCCTACCTTCAAACTCAGTGCTTATTTGCTTGACATCATGGGAAAATCTAAAGAAATCAGCCAAGACCTCAGAAAAAAAATTGTAGACCTCCGCAAGTCTGGTTCATCCTTGGGAGCAATTTCCAAACGCCTGAAGGTACCACGTTCAGCTGTACAAACAATAGTATGCAAGTATAAACACCATGGGACCACGCAGCCGTCATACCGCTCAGGAAGGAGACGCGTTCTGTCTCCTAGAGATGAACGTACTTTTGTGCAAAAAGTGCAAATCAATCCCAGAACAGCAGCAAATCCTTGTGAAGATGCTGGAGGAAACAGGTACAAAAGTATCTATATCCACAGTAAAACAAGTCCTATATCGACATAACCCGAAAGGCCGCTCTGCAAGGAAGAATCCACTGCTCCAAAACCGCCATAAAAAAGCCAGACTACAGTTTGCAACAAAGATTGTACTTTTTGGAGAAATGTCCTCTGGTCTGATGAAAGAAAAATATAACTGTTTTGGTCATAATGACCATTGTTATGTTTGGAGGAAAAAAGGGGAAGCTTGCAAGCCGAAGAACACCATCCCAACCGTGAAGCACGGGGGTGGCAGCATCATGTTGTGGGGGTGTTTTGCTGCAGGAGGGACTGGTGCACTTCACAAAAGAGATGGCATCATGAGGTAGGAAAATTATGTGGATATATTGAAGCAACATCTCAAGACATCAGTCAGGAAGTTAAAGCTTGGTCGCAAATGGATCTTCCAAATGGACAATGACCCCAAGCAAACTTCCAAAGTTGTGGCAAAATGGCTTAAGGACAACAAAGTCAAGGTATTGGAGTGACTATCACAAAGCCCTGACCTCAATCCTAGAGAAGATTTGTGGGCAGAACTGAAAAAGATTGTGTGAGCTAGGAGGCCTACAAACCTGACTCAGTTACACCAGCCCTGTCAGGAGGAATGGGACAAAATTCATCCAATTTATTGTGGGAAGCTTGTGGAAGGCTAACCGAAACATTTGACCCAAGTTAAAAAATTTAAAGGCAATGCTACCAAATACTAATTGAGTGTATGTAAACTTCTGACCCACTGGGAATGTGATAAAATAAATAAAAGCTAAAATAAATAACTATTATTCTGACATTTCACATTCTTAAAATAAAGTGGTGATCCTAACTGACCTAAGACAGGGAATTTTTACTCGGATTAAATATCAGGAATTGTGAAAAACTGAGTTTAAATGTATTTGGCTAAGATACATGTAAACATCCGACTCAACTGTACATACTACCTCAACTAACCGGTGCCCACACACTGACTCGGTACAGGGTACCGGTACTCCCGTGTATATAGTGTCAATATTGTTGTTTTACTGCTGCTCTTTTAAATTACTTTCCTCTTATTCTTGTCTGTATTTTTTTTAACCTGCTTTGTTGGTTGGGGGCTCGTATGTAAGCATTTCACTGTAAGGTCTACCTACACCTGTTGTATTCAGCATTTCACTGTAAGGTCTACCTACACCTGTTGTATTCAGCATTTCACTGTAAGGTCTACCTACACCTGTTGTATTCAGCATTTCACTGTAAGGTCTACCTACACCTGTTGTATTCAGCATTTCACTGTAAGGTCTACCTACACCTGTTGTATTCAGCATTTCACTGTAAGGTCTACCTACACCTGTTGTATTCGGCGCATGTGACTAATAAAATTTGATTTTAACAGCGATAAACTATTTGTTCACAAAATTTGAGAGAAATAAGCTTTTTTGGCATATGGAAAATTTCAGCTCTTTTATTGAATCTTATGAAATATAGGACAAACACCTTACATGTTGCGTTCATATTTTTGTTCACTGTAATTCTGCCCGTGTCAGGTTAAATTTCGCATACCGCAAAAATAACTTTACAGATGACCACAAGAAAAAAATCATCTAAGTCTCTGCAGGAAGCGGCACTTCTCTGTCAACAGAGCACAGTGTTTATTATCATATGTATTAGGTTAGGAAATCCGATTTTTTGAATATAAATGTTAGAGAAAGACCCCACTGAACAATCCAGAACATGAAGAATCATAATTTGTCTTAGTAAATGTATTTTATAACACGAGGAAGCGAAATTGCATCACTAAAGCGCATTTACACCCACTCTGGGCAGTGATTGTCCGCCCTCAAATTACACACTTATCTGGGAACACAATTAGTCCCTTGTCCTTTCTTCTTCCCTTTCAACCTGTTCCAGTTCTGTCTTGGGCCAATAAGGAAATCTCATGAAATGCTCTACAGAAAACCAGGTACAGTACTATAGCAACCACAGTCATAGTCAGATCCTACTGACAATGAATAGCCTACACATGGCAAAACAAGGAATAACTGGTAGTTATTTTGTACTTATTATTTATTTAACCCCTTTTTCTCCCCAATTAGAATCTTGTCTCATCGCAACAACTCCCCGACAGGCTCCGGATGTGATGGTCGAGTTGTGTCCTCCGAAACATGACCCGCCAAACTGCACTTCTTAACACATGCCCTATGGGAGTCCTGGATCGAACCCAGGTCTGTAATGCAGTGCCTTGGACCGCTGAGCACCTCGGGAGACCCAACTGGATGCTTTTTAAACCATAACAAATCCCAACTCAGCAGGAGGTGCTTTACATGTTTGTATCATGATAAAGCTAAGGTGAATGATAATTAGCCTTAAAAAGGCTTTACCCACCTTATTAACTGGCCACATTAGCAGGGAGAGCAGCAGCACTGGCGAAACTGGTTTCACTAGGACATATCGTGTGTCATCTTAGGCTAGGTCTATTCAGTAAATATCCAAATATATTGGAATTTTGGATGACTAATTGGCCAGCCAAATGACTACAGTTACCATAATAACAGTTCAAATAGCTCAACATATACACATACACACATTTTTTTCACTCCTAACTGCATGTGTTGCCTTAGAAATAATACATTTGTATTTTAAGTGCTTTTCGCGACACCCAAAGTCACTTTACATACACAAGAAAGACTGCAGGATAAAAAGCAATACAATTACATTAAAATCGAATGAATAGAATGGGCATCGCAATTCAAGTCAATGATGGCATAATGGGTGAACTGGCGGCCATTGCGAGTGTACCCAGAGGAGCAAAGCAGGAAGTAAAATATGTGCTATGATTTATTGATTCAATTGACATTACAAAAAAATACATTCAATTGCATGAGCCACATCAGTTATCATTTTACATTACCATGGAAATTATTGCATAACATTACTGTCACAACTCCAGGGTTAGAGGTTCTAAGCCCGTTCTATTCATTCTATTTCCTCTCAGCTATTTCATTCTAATATACTTTGGGGTTCCATGGTTGCCATGGCGCCATGAGGAAGCCTAGGTAGAGAGCTCCTGTACAATTGTAAATATTGTGTTGTTTTAAGTCTTTTTATGGGATTTTTTAAACTAACTGTTTTTTTATGACTTCTTGAGTGTTATAGAGCTACAATATCCGATGGTTTTGACCCATGGAGTTGCTGGACAAATGGCAAGTCCGAATGTTACTCTAAATAAATGCATATTGCCTCGTATTGAACTAAATCACATCTAAGCCTCTAACTTACTTATTCAGCCCAACAACAACCTCCAGGTACTTACCTCTGAGATGGGGTAGTAGCAGTAGCTCCAGTACCAGAAGCTCTTGGGGAACTTGGAGGTGAGGTGCTGCTCAGGGACAAAGGGGTGGAAGGTCTCCCTGAGGTTGGTGTCTCTGGCGTCCCCGGCCACCACCCCCACCTTCTCCATGCACTGGCCCATGGCCAGGTCCTCCACGTGGGTGGTGTGGGTGCACACCTTGGTCTTAAAGCCATCCACAAACCTCTTAAGGGCCTCTTTGCTCAGCACGTAGCCTGCCCCGCCGCTCATGTAGCCCTGCTTGGTGTAGGGCTTAAACCTACGTCCAAAGTAGATGGGCTCCTCTGGCGTGTGGTTGGCCAGTACCCAGCGCAGGTTGTCCACGACAACGTAGGTGTCGTCGTCAGCCTTAAGGAACCAGTCGGCCTCGTCTCCATGGTTCTCCAGGGCGTAGTGGAAGGCCCGGATTGTCTTCCAGTAGAGCTGGTCACGGCCTTCCTTGGTGCCCAGCCCCACAGTGGGGAAGTCAGGGTCGTCCACAGAGCTCATGAACACCACCACGTTACAGTGGCGGCTCCAGGTGTTCTTTACGTGGCGGGCCTTCTTCTGCAGGTTGTTGGGCCCTGTCATCACCCAGCAAAGGATGCGCACCTTCTTGTACAGCTCGTCTGCCATGTGGCTGTCCTCACCTGGAGTGGGGGGGGGGGGGGGGTCAAGAAGGACATTTACTTTTTTGCACTTGATTATTGAAGTTCATTATCCATCAGTCTGCATGTCTTCAGATCCAACTGCACAGAAACAAAGACCCCTTGTTCTAAATAACATGGATGATAAATGCCTTTTTATCCATTTAAAGCATATTTAGGGATATGGAAATACCGGTTAAAGACACAGCATGATCTAATGACCAATTAGGTTACTGTTGCACTCTGTATGAAGATAAATATTTACATTTACATTTAAGTCATTTAGCAGACTAGTAGACGGATTTGTCTGCACAAGAAGGAACTGCTAATGTTTATTCTAAGAAGACAAATGCAGAACAATTAACATTGCCCTGAGCCATTGTAAATATGTACATATGATTAATTGGTAATGAGTCAGGATTTTTACATTACCACATTCACACTGTGGTTTCTAGAAGAGTGCACAAACAGAACATAGGCCTATACAGTAGTAAAATGTGGAAAGCAACCCATGATGGTCATATTTACTTCTTCAACCCTAACCCTCTTTGGAACGAAGGTGGCTTCCGTTAACCGATTTACCAGATAACCAGGAACTACCATCCACTTCACAGCCTCAACAACCATTAAAGACTGAAGTTTTAAATAACACTGGAGACCATTCGATTCATTATCAAGATAGACTTGGTAAGACAACCACATGCTTAACAGATAAGCATGTGCTAAGCACATAAGGAAGTACATGAGTCATGACTCTATAAATGCATTTATATTTGAGATCTCATCCATAAATGTATGTAACGTTACCGGCTCAGTGGCTCTATTTGAAATCTGTCAAAATCAGAAGATACATACAATCATGTCAAGCTTAGTGTTGACCCCTGGCTGTTAAAACTACAATCTCCTTCTGGCACTGTACCTTTGTGGTGAGGGTGGTTGAGGTTGAAGAGAGCCGACCTCTCCTTCTTCCAGTTCTTGCTGTCCTCCTCCAGCTCACTTAGCTGAGCCGCTGTCTTCTCCAGGCCATCGGGCTGAGAACGTGTGGAGAAGGTCCTCTCGAACCACACCTGACGTAGGAACACATAGAGCGTACAGGTCCCCACCAGGAAGCCTATGAGGAAGGCACAGCGCGAGCCCAGCGTCTTCATGACGAACTCAAACAATGTGCCTCAAGCTGAATCCCTATTTCAAGAGTCAAGACAAACAAGAGAGGCAGGGCCAAGAAGGGCAGTCTTAACTTAGAGCTGGGTTTCCCAAACTCTGTCCTTGCCCCCTCCCACTCCCTCTGGATGTACATTTAGATTTTTGCCCTAGCACTACACATCTGATTCAAATAATGAACTCATCAAACTTTGATTATTTGAATCAGCTGTGTAATGTTAGGTGCACGTTTGGGAAACCCCCACTGTTTGACAGGCATGTACAAATGAATGCCATCCATGCTGGGCACTATGCAAAAAAATGGGTGGGTGGGGGGGGGATTAGTATATGGTGTGTACATTATTGGAGTAGAGAGAACTCATCATTAGTTCATTTAGCTGACGACTTTCATTATAGCTAGTTATATGATAATGTAAACAGCATGCCAATACATTTTAGATCTGTGATCTCAAATAAAATACAGCTACGCTAGCTACATAGCTGACCTTGCCACACTTTGTTAGCTACCAAACAAAGTGTGGCAGGGTTAGACTGTTGGCTAGTAACAATACGTCTGGCGGAAATGTCAAAAGAGAAATTGGTGGTTAGCAGGCCCTTACCACTAACGTTACTTGAACACCATTGCGGAAAAGTCCCTCTCTTGGGTCCAGTTGAAAAGTGGGGAAACTGTGGCGCATGTCATGTTAGAGAGCAATCTGCTTACGAGTAAAACACCATCTCGTCAAAAACAAATAACGTTACCACTTGGCGTTGAAGGGATTAGTCATCTGTCATATCTTGGAATATTCTTTACCTAGCTAGCTCTGTGGGTTTGGTAGCTAGCCGCATCTCATATCATCCTATCAGCCATCTATGGATTAGAAAAAGCGAAAAGAGACATCAATTCCAACTGTCATCCGAAACCAATACTGATTCTCTAAGAGTATCTGTTGTCTTTCATATTATGTCAAAAATAAACTACCTTAGCCACAGGCTCAACTTCGATGTAAAAAGCAGTATGATTTTATTGAGGTATAAAATAACGTGTAAAACGCTTCCTTACGGTGGCTGTGTTGCATTTACAGGAAACGCCAACATTAGTTTCTAATGCGCAGGCCCACAACATGTATCTGAAGTCATTGATTGCTTAATCGTTTGCCTTGTCTTGCCTTAGTCCCCGCCCTTTAAATACTGTTAAGTTTCTATTGGATCATTGCATGTACACGGAGCAGGCACAACCAATCATTGGGTGGCACCAGCGCACTATTCGGGTGCTAGTGCTCTAGCAAAAAACAGTGGGCAAGTTCGTTTTCCATGGCCCGATGCCCCGGGTGAGTGGAGATTACACTTACATTTTTATTTTTTTTGCCTTTATTTAACTAGGCAAGTCAGTTAAGAACACATTCTTATTTCAATGGCGGCCTAGGAACAGTGGGTTAAGTGCCTGTTCAGGGGCAGAACTACAGATTTGCACCTTGTCAGCTCGGGGATTTGAACTTGCAACCTTTCGGTTACTAGTCCAACTCTCTGTATAAACTCCACTCAAAACGAACTAGCCCAATGACCAGACAAAGCCATCGATCAGGTGACACCATTCATTACTATGTGAAGACTCAGGGCACGATCCTCTGCTCAGGCATTGCTGACGTATACCAGATCTTACAACGCCTAGATAAGTATTTTAAGTATCAGCTAATCACATATGTTATAGCAATCTATTCAGTCGCTGACGTGGCACGCAACCATAGGTTGATGCATGCAACGTCTGAGCAGGGGAACGTTGCAGGCTAACTCAGTGCTGCCTCCTCTCATTGAATAACTCAAGTTGAAGGCCGAATGGGGAACTGCAGACTGCCATTAGCAACTTTTTGTATTTATTTTACTAGGTAAGTCAGTTAAGAACAAATTCTTATTTACAATGATGGCCTACCCCGACCAAACTCTAACGACACTGGGCCAATTGAGCTCCGCCCTATGGGACTCCCAATCACAGCCAGATGTGATACAGCCTGGAATCAAACCAGAGTCTGTAGTGATGCCTCTAGCACTGAGATGCAGTGCCTTAGACCGCTGCGCCACTCGTGAGCTAAATTATCCTTCTGTGCCCCATAACTTCTGTGTGCAATTTTCAAATAATCAGTTCAAGGACATACATCTGGTGTATTAGAAGCAGTTATTGGTATCATGATGGTCTTCAAAACATTTTTGTTCACTTGAACGAATGGCATTTTTCTATTCACTACACTGCCTGCACTATGGCAGTCGATTTTCTTTATGATAGCTTCCACAAACGATTGACTTCAATGTGAGGGTGGTGTTAGGGTTGTTGACAGAAAAATAAGTTTTTTCCTCAAACTTCATATAGGCCTATCACTTGAAACTACTGAGAGAATTCCTCAAAACATCATTAAACACTGTGGCATATCTTGCCCAAGTATTTTATAATGGTCTTTATTTTAAATTTGCAAGGTATGAATATACAAAGACTTTACAATGCAGCTCAGACTTTTAGGGAGGGTGTTCATCTGGTGAATTTAAAATGTAACAAAATTGAATCTGTTTGACATCTTCACTCAATAACACCCCTCAACAAGGAAGTGTGCGCATAATGATCTTAACTAAATATAAAAATGATCCCCTCACATGTGCAAGCTAAATTATTTACAGATTTGAAAGTGCTAAAATTATTCACAATATATACACACGTTAAGCCTTTTCTAGCTCAGTTGTTTGAGTATGGCGCTTGTAACACCAGGGTTGTGGGTTTGATCACCGGGACTACCTATATGTAAAATGTATGCACGCCTGACTGTCACTTTGGATAAAATTGTCGGCTAAATGGCATGTATTTATCACTGAGGAAACCTTTGCGCCAAAAAAACAAAAACATTTTGTTGACAGGAACAGCTGAGCTCCAATCACTATTTCTGAGAAATAACTTCTCAAATGAAAATAGGTTAAGTATTTTTGGGTTTGCTGTACATGGCATCAAACCAAAAAAATCTTAAACATAAAATAACAGTTTTGAACATTCATGACAGTTGACAAAATGTACAACTTTCCAGAACCATTTCTCAACTTTTAAAGCGCTACAAAATGTATATGGAATATGAGGAATGTTTCATCAAGCATGTCAATTCTACAATGAACAATTAAAGAGTTGTATAAGCTTCACTAAATTACACTGGATCTCATTTAAATATTCAAACTGTGGTTCAACCTCTAAACCACAACAGCATGTGGTTCTCACTCTTTTTCAGGTTTCCGAATCTGCATTCTTTTCAAATAAATGTAGAATTTCTAAACAATAAAAGATAACTGGTGAACAGAATCCTCCTTTTGCAAACATACTGTATCATTTTGTGACGCCAAGTGTAAATACCAGGTGAATTCCTCCATTGCATCACTCCCGGAGATCATTTCCTCACACTGTAGAGCAGCAGATAAATACACAGTGGCATAGTTATAAGAACTGCTGTGTGGATACACAAGGAGAGGGCATCATACTTCTGTAGAAATGTCAAGTTAAACCCCATTCAGTCCAAGCCTTAGATACATTTTCACAGGTACAAATTGCCAAGTCCATGGTGTTTTTCCCACCCTCCTCTCAACCCAACATAGCAACAGACATTGAAATAATGCCCCTTTTCAGCCATCACATTGAGGAGAGAAAACAAAACCTGACACCATTACACCACCACAACTGAGACATTTGGATTGGTTTGTGCAAGGCACATAAGGGTGCCTGATATGGACAACACATTTCTATGTGTGGGAACAGGTGTAATTGTGGACACTGGTGCTTCCAGTGGGGCCCAAGGGGCAGCTGAGACTTAGCAGTGAGTTCAGAGTTCTGACAGGGGTGAGGGACACTCCCGCTCCTAGCCTCCACAGGTACTTGGTTCCCATGATGCGAGTAAACGTCTCCCCAGAGCTCATAACTCCACATCGTCTGAGTCCGGTGCAGTACTGGTGTACTGGGCCTCTTCTGGTCTCTCTCCCCATACAAGTCTGTAGTTGTTTTCCAACTCATGATGTCTCTTTTGCTCCTTGTAAACTTCATCTGTTCCCCCTGTCTGAGAGACATCAAGGGAAGATCAAAATAATAGCTCACACGTTTACTCATATTACTTAGACTTCTTCCAAAATGTTGAACTGCTTAACTCTTTCAATTGCTTATCTTGGTTTAGATAGCACTCTTTGAACCCAATTAATGGAGAAAATGTCCTTACAGATATCTTTCAACATATTCACTACATGATCAAAAGTATGTGGACCCCTGCTCATCGAACATCTCATTTCAAAATCATGGGCATTAATATGAAGTTGGTCCCCCCTTTGCTGCTATAACAGCCCCCACTCTTCTGGGAAGGCTTTTCCACTAGATGTTGGAACATTGGTGCGGGGACTTGCTTCCATTCAGCCACAATAGCGTTAGTGAGGTCGGGCACTAATGTTTGGCGATTAGGCCTGGCTCAGAGTTGGGGTTCCAATTCATCCCAAAGGTGTTCGATGGGGTTGAGGTCAGGACTCTGTAGGCCAGTCAAGTTCTCCCACACCAATCTCAACAAACCATTTCTGTATGGACCTCGCTTTGTGCATGGTGGCATTGTCATGCTGATACAGGAAAGGGCCTTCCCCAAACAGTTGCCACAAAGTTGGAAGCACAGAATAGTCTAGAATGTCATTGTATGCTGGAGGGTTAAGATTGCCCTTCACTAGAACTAAGGGTCCTAGCCCAAACCATGAAAAACAACCCCAGACCATTATTCCTCCACCACCAAACTTTACAGTTGGCACTATGCATTGGGGCAGGTAGTGTTCTACTGGGATCCGCCACACCCAGATTGGCCTGTCGCACTGCCAGATGGTGAATCGTGATTCATCACTCCAGAGAACGTGTTTCCACCGCTCCAGAGTCCAATGGCGGTGAGCTTTACACCACTCCAGCTGACACTTGGCATTGTGCATGGTGATCTTATGCTTGTTTGCGGCTGCTCGGCCATGGAAATCCATTTTATGATGCTCCAGACGAACAGTTCTTGTGTTGACGTTGCTTCCAAAGTCAGTTTGGAATTCGGTAGTGAGTGTTGCAATCGAGGACGGCAATTTTAACGCGCTACACGCGTCAGCGGTCCCATTCTGTGAGCTTGTGTGGCCTACCACTTTGCGGCTGAGCCATTGTTGCTCCGAGGTGTTTCCACTTCACAATAACAGCACATATAGTTGACCGGTGCAGCTCTAGCAGGGCAGAAATGTGACGAACAGACTTGTTGGAAAGGTGGCATCCTATGACGGTGCCACATTGAAAGTCACTGAGCTCTTTAGTAAGGCCATTCTACTGCCAATGTTTGTCTATGGAGATTGCATGGCGGTGTGCTAAATTTTGTACACCTGTCAGCAACGGGTGGGGCTGAACTAGTCGAATCCACTAATTTTAAAGGGGTGGCCAAATACTTTTGTATATGTATCAAAAACACTTTTTATACAGTAAAAATAAGACAACCCATCTGTAGTGCATTGAAAAGGATTATGATACTTGTCATTGTGATTACCAAGAGGTTGATGAGCAGCTCTCTGAATGACTTAGTATCTTCTTCAGTCAGCCACTGATCCTCAGCTGTCCTTAGTGTTAAAATCTTCACCTCAATTTTACCTTAAAAAAATACAATAAAGTTACAATACTTATAGCTGTTTCACTTACATCAAACAAAGCAAATACATACAAACAGGCAAAAGATACCACATCGCCTAACCTCTCATACACATACAGTATAAATATACAACAAACATACATTACACATGGGCAGCTTGAAATGTGCAACTGTGCACACATATGGTCTTGAAAATCAGCCAGAAACCTCACTGGAAAGATTCGATCACAATACCACATACAGTAAGCAAACACTTAAGAAATAAGAACAGAAAACAGAAACTGCACATGGAAAGCACAATAAAGGGTGATTATGAAAATGGATGAGACAGTGGCAATGTTGCATCTACAGTTGTGGCCAAAAGTTTTGAGAATGACACAAATATTAATTTCCAAAAAGTTTGCTGCTTCAGTGTCTTAAGATATTTTTGTCAGATGTTACTATGAAAAACTGAAGTATAATTACAAGCATTTCATAAGTGTCAAAGGCTTTTATTGACAATTACATGAAGTTGATACAAAGAGTCAATATTTGCAGTGTTGACCCTGCTTTTTCCAAGACCTCTGCAATCCGCCCTGGCATGCTGTCAATTAACTTCTGGGCCATATCCTGACTGATGGCAGCCCATTCATGCATAATCAATGCTTGGAGTTTGTCAGAATTTGTGGGGTTTTGTTTGTCCACCCGCCTCTTTGAGGATTGACCACAAGTTCTCAATGGGATTAAGGTCTGGGGAGTTTCCTGGTCGTGGACCCAAAATTTCGATGTTTTGTTCCCTGAGCCACTTAGTTATCACTTTTGCCTTATGGCAAGGTGCTCCATCATGCTGGAAGAGGCATTGTTCGTCACCAAACTGTTCCTGGATGGTTGGGAGAAGAAGCTCTCGGAGGATGTGTTGGTACCATTCTTTATTCATGGCTGTGTTCTTAGGCAAAATTGTGAGTGAGCCCACTCCCTTGGCTGAGAAGCAACCCCACACATGAATGGTCTCAGGATGCTTTACTGTTGGCAGGATACAGGACTGATGGTAGCGCTCACTTTGTCTTCTCCGGACAAGCTTTTTTTCCGGATGCCCCAAACAATCGGAAAGGGGATTCATCAGAGAAAATGACTTTACCCCAGTCCTCAGCAGCCCAATCCCTGTACCTTTTGCAGAATATCAGTCTGTCCCTGATGTTTTTCCTGGAGAGAAGTGGCTTCTTTGCTACCCTTCTTGACACCAGGCCATCCTTCAAAAGTCTTCACCTCACTGTGCGTGCAGATGCACTCACACCTGCCTGCTGCCATTCCTGAGCAATCGCTGTACTGGTGGTGCCTCGATCCCGCAGCTGAATCAACTTTAGGAGACAGTCCTGGCGCTTGCTGGACTTTTTTTACACACACTGAAGCCTTCTTCACAACAATTGAACCGCTCTCCTTGAAGTTCTTGATGATCCAATAAATGGTTGATTTAGGTGCAATCTTACTGGCAGTAATATCCTGCCTGTGAAGCCCTTTTTGTGCTAAGCAATGATGACGGCACGTGTTTCCTTGCAGGTAACCATGGTTGACAGAGGAAGAACAACGATTCCAAGCACCACCCTCCTTTTGAAGCTTCCAGTCTGTTATTCGAACTCAATCAGCATGACAGAGTGATCTTCAGCTTTGTCCTCGTCAACACCTGTGTTAACGAGAGAATCACTGACATGATATCAGCTGGTGTCACGCCCTGGCCTTAGTATTCTTTGTTTTTCTTTATTATTTTAGTTAGGTCAGGGTGTGACATGGGGAATGTTTGTGTTTTGTTGGTTTTGAGTGATTATATGGTAAAGGGGGTGTTGGGTGTAGTGTATGGGTTTGTGTTGAGTGCATGTGTCTAGCGTTGTCTATGTTGGTTTAGTTGTCTAAGAGAGTCTATGGTTGCCTGAATGAGTTCCCAATTAGAGACAGCTGATTTCTGTTGTCTCTGATTGGGAGCCATATTTAGGGTAGCCATAGGCTTTCATGTGATGTGGGTAATTGTCTATGTTATTCGTTTGTAGCCTGTGTGTGCACTTCGTTCTTTAGCTTCACGATCGTTTTCTTGTTTTGTTTAGTGTGTAAGTGTTTTTGTTTCGTTTTGCTTTCGTATTCATTAAAAGGAATATGGCTTATTTTCCTACTGCTGCGTTTTGGTCCGTCAATCCTCCACACGATCGTGACAGCTAGTCCTTTTGTGGCAGGGCTGAAATGCAGTGGAAATGTTTTTTGTGATTCAGTTCATTTGCATGGCAAAGAGGGACTTTGCAATTAATCTGATCACTCTTCATAACATTCTGGAGTATATGCAAATTGCCATCACACAAACTGAGGCAGCAGACTTTGTGAAAATTAATATTTGTGTCATTTTCAAAACTTTTGGCCACAACTGTACACCACTTTTACACAAATCTTTCATGCTGTGAGGCCTCATCCTATTGTGAAATGTAATTATCGCAAGCACACCCAGAAGCTTCCTCAGATAACATGTTCACACTATCTTTGCAACACCCCAATAGTGATCTGTGGAAGGGAATTTTAAAAGTGAATTTCAATAGATAAGAGATGATCATGTGATGCGTATCTCTGTTTTGCCATTATATTTTTGGAACCCGACCAAAATTAGATGAGAGGAGATTTGCATGATCATACGCTAAAGAAAGCAAGCGGAAAAGAGAGAGATAGGCGATGTGTTTTTTGGGTACTCCCCTTCCTACCTTCGGCCTTCAGTCCCGCCTTCTCTAGCTGTTCTTTAACCATGTCCTTAATATGCTACCACTGGAGGTCGCCTTCGCCCATCTCCTGAACTTCGACCTCCCCATCAGGGCTGCCGCTCGTCTTATACTTAGTAACTCTGATTTTAACAAGGTCGTCAGTCACTTGGTATGGGGTGAAGAGACAAGAGGGACAAACAGAGGTCACCTCCCAACAAGTATACGTAGGGCAGCAGGA
The DNA here is from genome assembly GCF_029448725.1 of Salvelinus fontinalis. Classification (NCBI taxonomy): domain Eukaryota; kingdom Metazoa; phylum Chordata; class Actinopteri; order Salmoniformes; family Salmonidae; genus Salvelinus; species Salvelinus fontinalis. The sequence goes on along the minus strand of NC_074667.1, from coordinate 40,695,396 downwards.
TGTAGAAGGGATCTCTTATAGAAGTGTCTTACTGACTTGTAATTGAAAAGGGCTTTTTTCTACAATGTCATAACTTAAAATGTACAGTGTCAGTCAAAAGTTTAGGCACACCTACTCATTCAAGGGTTTTTCTTTATTTTTTTACTATTTTCTACATTGTTGAATAATAGTGACTACATCAAAACTATGAAATAACACATATGGAATCATGTAGTAACCAAAAAAGTGTTACGCCACACTTTGCCCTGACAGCTTTGCACACTCTTCACATTCTCTCAACCAGCTTCAGGATGTAGTCACCTGGAGTCCATTTCAATTAACAGGTGTGCCTAATTTGTGGAATTTCTTTAGTTCTAAATGTGTTTGAGACAATCAGTTGTGTTGTGACAAGGTAGGGGATGTATACAGAAGATAGCACTATTTGGTCAAATACAAAGTCCATATTATGGCTAAAACAGCTCAAATAAGCAAAGAGAAACGACAGTCCATTACTTTAAGACATGACGGTCAGTCAATCTGGAAAATTTCAAGAACTTTTAAAGTTTCTTCAAGTGCAGTCGCAAAAAAACATCAAGAGCTATGATGAAACTGGCTCTCATGAGGACCGCCACAGGAAACAAAAGACCCAGAGTTACCTCTGCTGCAGAGGATAAGTTCATTAGAGTTACCAGCCTCAGAAATTGCAGCCCAAATAAATGCTTCACAGAGTTCAAGTAACAGACATAGGAAACTGCGTGAATAAGGCCATCATGGTCGAATCGCTGCAAAGAAACCACTATTAATGGAAACCAATAAGAAGAAACTTGCCTAGGGCAAGAAACACGAGCCACGGACATTAGACCGGTGGAAATCTGTCCTTTGGTCTGATGAGTCCAAATTTGAGATGTTTTGTTCCAACTGCCGTGTCTTTGTAAGACGCAGAGTAGGTTAACGTATGATTTCCACATGTGTAGTTGCCACCATGAAGCATGGAGGTGTGATGGTGTTTTGCTGGTGACACTGTCTGTGATTTATTTAGAATTCAAGGCAAACTTAACCAGCATTGCTACCACAGCATTCTGCAGCGATACGCCATCCCATCTGGATTGCACTTAGCAGGACAATCATTTGTTTTTCAACAGGACAATGACCCAACACAGCAAAGCTGTCATCAAGGTAAAGGGTGGCTACTTTGAAGAATCTAAAATAAAATTTAGATTTGTTTAACACTTTTTTGGTTACTATATGATTCCATATGTGTTATTTCATAGTTTTGATGTCTTCACTATAATTCTACAATGTAGAAAATAGTAAAAATAAAGAAAAACCCTTGAATGAGTAGGTGTGTTCAAAGTTTGGACTAGTACTGTATGCCAGCAGTGACAGTGGCAAATAAAATCTAACTACATGAATCCAGCATATTGAAGCTATTCTATAATGCATTTTCTCTTCATATAGGACTGTCAGTATGCTGATATAGCCTACGGCGGTTTTAATCTCCCTTGAGCATTGAACCTCAAATCTCCAAAGGTACTGAATATGGGATGGAAAAAGAAATTAATATACACAGAATGTAGATGTTTGAACTATGAACACATAGACCCAGGCCCAGTGATTGGAGCCTTTGGTTGGAGAGCCCAGTTACCTGGCTGTTGCAGGGCCAGGCTGGGGCTGCCCCTGGCTGGGTTGTTAGCCTGCTGGCCTGAGGTGAAAAGGAGACAAAATAATACTGTTAATTTAGATGTCCATCTATCTCACATGTTTGGCCCATAATGTGACTGAGCACTCTCAATAACTTTAAACAAATCCTTCCAGACAATAACTTGTTCTACTACATAGAACCATTTACAGCCTGTACACTTATCTGGCATCTCTAGTGTCTGTCCGCACCTCAGTTATGATGTTGTCAAAGTTCTTTTGCATTTCCTTTTTCATCTCCTCGATGTTGGCAGAGGGCACCGAGAGGCCAGCTATCTCTTCATCAAACTCCTTCAGCAGGAGACGCTCTTCTTCATCCTCGGCTCCACGTCTCTCCTTTTCCTTCCTCAGTGCCTCTTTTGGCTTCATTTTGTGCTTTCTGAAAGGGAAGTCAAATAACCATATTGAAATTTAAATACACAAAAATGGCACTGCATTATGAATCCACGGCCATGGGAAAGAGGTAACTGTTCCATAGCCTAGCATAAAGGTGGCACTAACCTTTCTGTTGCTCTCTTTTAGATGCTGCACAAATTTCATCAGGTCTGCAGGGTCTGTGATGACCTTGAAGTTGAATTTTTTCATCTCCAAAAGCTGCAAGGAATCAAAAACACCTGATAGATATTAACCAAAAGGATGACACTTGAAAGCATCAGATGTGATATTGTAGTGAGTAGTGTTTTTAAATGCCAATATAATACATTACCATCCTCTGTGACCTCATTATCTGTGAGCTGATTATCAAAGGCATCCTCTCCAGCCTGTCAAAACAGAAATCTGTTGGCGCCATCCTGTGGAAGACTAAAGTTGAAAGATATTATGATCACTGACTGTGTGTACCTGATGCTCTGAAGTGGTGTCAGTTGCTGTGGTGCCCCCTGGATTTGTCACTCCCTCCCAGAAATCAGAATCCTCTGGATGTTCAGAGGTGACACCTGCATCTGGTCCAACAGAAATTAATAGAGAGGAAGGATTATTTCCTAATATGATGCTTTCATTGTAAAATCCTGCAAGTAAGCTGTGGTGTCTACTATCAGACCAACACACACCAGAAAACATAAGTACTTTGATGAAACAAATGGGCATTGAACCTTCTGTGTCTGACCCCAGGACATCTGGGACTGAAAAACACAGAGCACAGAAGATCAGGGGTCACAGATTGTCAAGGAGTCACACCAGTCATATCTAATGTGTTTGCAGTTTTACATATTTATTCAATATTTATTTAATACAAAACAGGTTGTTCAGGTTGTTATTGCAATCTTAAGAAACCATCACAGTCTCTCACCCTGACTTCAGTCTCCCTGGGGCTCCCATTCAGGTCACATTTGGAGCCGTTGACGTAGCTCTGACTGTGGTAGCGCTTCAACCTGTGCTGCTTGGAGGCCTGGGAGGGAGAGGGAAGGATAGAGAAAATGAGCTTTATTAGTGTGTGTATTACACTGGTATACACACACTCGTTGGTATTGATGCAGTGCGGCAGGCTGTAATTTCAAAAGAGAAAGAGATAATTTTTTACTGAAGATGGTATTTGCCAGCTCTTACACTACATGATCAAAAGTATGTGGACACGTGCTCGTCGAACATCTCATTCCAAAATCATGGGTATTAATATGGATTTTTTAAATATATTTTTTTATTGAATATCCAAAACATACAATATACTTGTAGTGAAGCTGCTCAACAATTACACCACACCAGTCATCCAACAGACTCCCATTCGGAGCGACACACAGAAGCATCCAGGTCAACGCCCTGCTCAAGGGCACGTCGACAGATCCCCGACAAGGTCCCCCCAAAAAACGGGGACCCTCCGCTCTCATGTTCAGCGGACACGAAACGTAAAGTGGAGCAGATATCAGAGGAGCTGAAGACTCTTGATGAGATTTTGACCGGTGATGAGGGGACAGTGGATGAGCGGACAGAGGAGGAGTCAACGACCAGACCCCCCCCCCCCCCCCCCCCCCACAGTTCCTCAACCATCCAAGACCCCCCCCCCCCCCAAGAAAAAAAGGGGGGGGGAAAGAACAAATAAAATTGATTCCATTTCCCACCCCCAGAAAATGAACTCATGAGAAAAAGAAAAAACAACAATGCAAAAAAAACAAGCTATTGAAACATTCAGTTTATATCTTAAACTGCTCCCAAACACTAACACTGTTTCCAGGCAAAACCTATAAATAGTTGAATTACAATCATAATGATTTTTAGTCTATCGGTGCATAGGCTGAGATACGAACCCGAGTCTCCCGCGTTGTAGGCAAGAACCCCTGGACCAACAGCACTATTGAAAAGATGGAGGCGCAAATAATCCTATTATTATAATTTACGACTATAATTCTCTGTAGTCGTAAACTCCGGCACCGAGACAATTCCCAGAAAATAGCCCTAATCTAAAGGTCCAAGTGTTTCCTCAGCGAGGATTCTCATTAATCTCGCTCTCGTTGTCCCTGCCTCTCTCCTTCTCTCCCGATTGTCGCGCCTGACCTTCCCCTTAGTTGAATTACAATTTCGGTGGTTGGGTCCTACTCGGTCACAATGTTTGCAGGGAGCCTTACACTCCTGGGCGAAATGTCCTCTCTCATTTCCAATTGAAACATTTTGTATCATCTGATCCTGTCCATTTTCCCTTCTCTCTTAGGTCCCTTCCCCTTAAGGCCTCCTTCATGTTTGTCTAGAACTACCCCGATAGTTACGGTCAGATGCTCTGACTCAACCTGTTTGCTCTTTGCTCACAGGATTCTAGCAGCCGTATTTAGCACTAACTGAAGTTTATTTAGTACTTTATCCGGGTAGCCGGAAAGTAGAGCATTGCAGTAGTCTAACCAAGAAGTAACAAAAGCATGGATACATTTTTCTGCGTCATTTTTGGACAGAAAATTTTTGCTTTTTGCAATGTTACGTAGATGGAAAAAAGCTGTCCTTGAACAGTCTTGATATGTTCGTCAAAAGAGAGATCAGGGTCCAGAGTAACGCCGAGGTCCTTCAGTTTTATTTGAGACGACTTTACAACCAAAGTTTTTCTGTTGTTGCTTGTTCTTTTGACGTTAATATCTCGTATCTCACTCCGCTATATTACGTTTCCCTTCTTCGTTGGATGATCAGACCTAGATGTGCGTAGATCTGACTCTCACCTTTCTGCTAATATACTCCAGATCAATTGACTATTAGATCTTAGTATGCTAGACCCCCTTCTCCTGCTGCCTAGGTGGCTCTACACCCAATTACTATTTTCCAATTGCCTAGAATACTACCTTTATCAGGGATCTCTACACAAAATTCTAAAAATAGGTCACCAGGTAAGAATACCCAGTGGGAATTAAATCAACACTTAAACTACACAAAAACAATGAAATATATTTCTGAATGTAGCCCAAGCGTCAATTCCCCAAATTCACGAATAAAGATTTACTGAGCATCTCGTAGACTGGGAAAAGAATGTAGGTTGGATCTCGTCACCACCTCTGTCGTGTACCAGTTCACCACTGGCCTGAAATAAACCCTCAATTCAGAGGTCAGGTCTTTGTCTTACGGATCCTGGATCCGCCCGTGCACGGTTTTCAGCAGTTCCTTGGGACGACAGAGGCAGGTATTGAGATCCGGCTAGAAGGACCAAGTTGTCACGAGAATTTGTATCCCTATGTTGTGAACTCAACTATCACTTAACTTCTTATGGCTGCGGGGCAGTATTGAGTACCTTGGATGAAAAGGTGCCCAGAGGTGCCCAGAGTAAACTGCCTGCTCCTCCGTCCCAGTTGCTAATATATGCATATTATTAGTATATTTGGATAGAGAACACTTTGAAGATTCTAAAACTGTTTGAATGATGTCTGTGAGTATAACAGACCTCATATGGCAGGCAAAAACCTGAGAAGAAATCCAACCAGGAAGTGGGAAATCTGAGGTTTGTAGTTTTTCAACTCATCGCCTATCGAATACACAGTGGGATATGGGTCATTTTACACTTCCTAAGGATTCCACTAGATGTCAACAGTCTTTAGAACCTTGTCTGATGCTTCTTCTGTGAAGTGGGGCCGAATGAGAGGGGATTGAGTAAGGTCTACCATGACCTGAACATGCGCTGACCATGCACGTTCATGTGAGAGCGAGCTCTGTTCCATCGCACTTCTGAAGACAAAGGAATTCTCCGGTTGGAACATTATTGAAGATTTATGTTAAAAACATCCTAAAGATTGATTCAATACATCGTTTGAGATGTTACTGACTAACGGAACTTTGACATTTCGTCTGCTTTTAGTGAATGCGCTTTGTGACTTTGGATTTGTTTACCAAACGCGCTAACAAAAGTAGCTATTTGGACATAAATGATGGACATTACCGAACAAATCAAACATTTATTGTGGAACTGGGATTCCTGGGAGGGCATTCTGATGAAGATCAAAGGTAAGTGAATATTTATAATGTTATTTCTGACTTCTGTTGACTGCACAATATGGCGGATATATTTTTGTCTTGATTGGGCTCTGAGCGCCGACTTCAGATTATTGCATGGTTTGCTTTTTCCGTAAAGCTTTTTTGAAATCTGACAGCGGTTGCATTAAGGAGAAGGGGATCTAAAATTCCATGTATAACACTTGCTTTTTGATCAACGTTTATTATGAGTGTTTCTGGAAATTGATGTGTCTCTGCAAAATCACCGGATGTATTTGGAACTACTGAACATAACGCGCCAATGTATACTGAGATTTTTTGATATAAATATGAACTTCACCGAACAAAGCATACATGTATTGTGTAACATGAAGTCCTATGAGTTGTCGTGGTATGGGGATTTTGAGTAGATCTTACCGGGTCCCCCGTCAAGAGTAACACAAGTCGTATCACTCGAGTTCTTATATCATCCGGCCAACAGATGATTCACAGGTCTGCCGGACTGACCTGGGTTGTTTATTCCTGCCCTTAATTCGGAGAATTGCCTTTTAGTGTTTACGGAAGCCCTTCTTCTGTTTCTTGGTCTGATACAAACCGAACACCTTTAGTGGTTACTACATTTCGCCATTCGTCCCAACTAGTAGTGGTTACTTCCCTCATTTTTTTGGTTAAGTTCTGTGCCCACATTTTGTTAAGTTGGTTATCTTTTATGGTAATGTCCTGACCGTGGGCCAGGGCCATTATTTTATTCCAATATATTTCTAACAGTGCCATTTTTGCTCCATCCGTGTCATATTTCTGAATTGGCCCTTTAAGAGGTTTACTGAACCATTTAATGGTTCTCCTGGATCCTTCATTGGATACCAATAGGTTCCCGTCCCTGTCCAGCTCATCTCCCGCTATGTCCAATAATATCCATAATCCCTTTGAGGGATCTCTAGGTTCATTTTCTTTAGCCATGGAGGCCATTTCTTGAAGTTTTTTTCTATGCTCTGTCCATTTTAGGGGTCCACACCAATAGTTCTTTACTGAACTGTCTAAGGCTGAGACCTTTTTGATCCTCTCTCCGGGTTATGCCCTGGTAGCAGTGTTTGGCTACCCTGCTATGACCTGGGAAATGGTTCCTAATGTAGCCCAATTTTCCTAATGCCTTTTGCAATTGGTTAACTGTGGTTGGTTTGGCCAATTCTAGGATTTTGGCCACATAGGATTTACTTGCTGAGATTTGGTCCCCTATAGTAAATCCTAGGAAGCTCACTTCCTTTTTTCCTATTTGACTTTTGGTCATGTTTAGTGATATATGCATTATCTATGTATATTTCACATTCCACTCCTTCCAGGATTTTTCCCCTGGCTTCTGTGAAGATATTTGGGCTATTTAAATATCTATGTGGGATAGAGCAGAATTGGTAGGACTGAGGCCTGTCTGGTGTAAAGGCCATCCTGGCTTTACTTTCTTCCACCAAAGGTACAGCATAGAATGATTTGCCAGGTCTAGGCATGTTTTATACTTGCCAATTTTCATTTCTGTTAGTGCCATGTTAGGGTCTATGTATGACCCCTAGTGGCTGGTGGTAAGTCTGTTTAGGGCCTTAAAATTAAACACCAGTCTTACTGTTTTATCTGGTTTAGGTACCCATTGCATAGGTGTATTAGTAACTGGGTTGGTTATCTTTTCAATCTTTTCTTGTTGTTCCAGCTCTGCCAAGCTGATTAAGGCCTCTTTTGTGTCTGTCTATTTTGCATTGCTTCACTGGCTTATGTATTCCTCCAATTATTTTGTGTGCGAACTCTGGTCCCAGGGTTCCACAATCATTTTTAAACTGCTGTATTTTTATCTTACCTAGCTTTTCTATTATTTGATTAATATATTTTTCTCTGTTAAGTCCGTCTCTGTTCTGACTCTCTCTATTTGGTCTGGAACATTTACAGGTTTAAAATGGTTCATATTTATGACTCCCCTTGCTTGTAATTGTTTAGCGTTCGATAAGCTGAGGAGATTTTCTTCTCCCTGTAACATATTTATCCCTAAGTGGTTTATTATTTTCATATCATTTTGATGTCCATCTGGAAATTGTACCCTGAGGTGTCCACTCTTTGCACTGTGGCTGTCTTTTTTCTTTGACTAGCCTTTTCTAGGTTAGCCTCTCTTTGCATTATTTGCTTCCATTTAAAGTCCCATTCCCCTACTCCTGTGTCAGTGTCTAACTGACCTAATAAATTTGCACATGGGTCACTATCTGTCTCAGCTCTTTCAATGTAGTTATGTCTATGTTTAACTTCCTCTTAACTGCTGCTTTAATGGCTGTGGTTTAAAACTTCTTCTGGCTGCAAGCCCTAAGTCGGGATCAATATGACAACAGCCACTTCAAGTGCAGGGCGCGAAATTCAAAATCTATTTTTTAGAAATATTCAACTTTCACACATTAACAAGTCCAATACAGCAAATGAAAGGTACACATCTTGTGAATCCAGCCAACATGTCCGATTTTTAAAATGTTTTACAGCGAAAACAGCACGTATATTTATGTTAGCTCACCACCAAATACAAAAAGGACAGACATTTTTCACAGCCCAGGTAGAATGCACAAAGCCAACCTAACTAACCAAGAACCAACCAAACTAACCAACAAACAACTTCATCAGATGACAGTCTTTTAATAACATGTTATACAATAAATCTGTTTTGTTCGAAAAATTTGCATATTTCAGGTATAAATCATAGTTTACATTGCAGCTACAATCAAAAATTGCACCGAAAGCAGCCATAATAATTACAGACACCAACGTCAAATACCTAATTACTCATCATAAAACATTTCTGAAAAATACATAGTGTACAGCAAATGAAAGACAGGCATCTTGTGATTCCAGCCAATATTTACGATTTATTAAGTGTTTTACAGCGAAAACACAATATAGCGTTATATTAGCTTACCACAATAGCCAGAAACACAAGCCATTTCCCAGTAGCAAAGGTTAGCGATCGTAACAAACCAGTAAAATATATATAATTTTTGACTTACCTTGATATTCTTCATCAGATGACAGTCCTATAACATCAGGTTATACATACACTTGTGTTTTGTTCGAAAATGTGCATATTTAGAGCTGAAATCAGTGATTATACATTGTGCTATCGTAGCTACTTTTTCCCACAAGGTCCGGATATTTTTCTGACACTTTTTCTGACACACATATTCTGACCAAATAGATACAAAGAGCTTGTATTCCACTTCAGACCAAGATAAACACTAAATTTCTTCTCTCGCCGCCTCTTGACATCCAGGGGAAGGTGTATGAAGTGCATGTATACTAATACGTATCATGCCCATTTATAGGCAGGAAGTAGAACAGAGCCTCGATTTCAGACTTTCCACTTCCTAGTCAGGAAGTTTGTGCCAAATGAGTTCTGTTTTACTCACAGATATAATTCAAACGGTTTTAGAAACTAGAGAGTGTTTCCTATCCAATAGTAATAATAATATGCATATTGTACGAGCAAGAATTGAGTACGAGGCCGTTTGAAATGGGCACCTTTTATCTGGCTACTCAATACTGCCTCTGCAGCCAAAACAGGTTAAAACCGGCCTTTAGCTCTTCCGCATCTGCTTCCTGTTGCCGCAGCTAATACTGTCAGTACCAGATATGGTTTCTGTTTCCAAATATTGACTGACTGTCTCCCTGTAATGAATTTTATAGAACTCAACATTTCTATGTAGTAACCTATAAAATAATGATATAGTTCAACTTAATTAACCCGCTACTCTCAATGAATCCTGGGTCACAACAGATGCCATATATTCTTGTCATCTTTCTACTATTTAAAGACAAACCTTCAAATGATTAGATAAGGCCAAAACACTGCTAAACATAGCATATGTTTTCTGTACTAATGAAATCTCTCTTTCGGGAGTCCACTGTATTTTATCTAACAATAACCTGGGTTAATCTTAACTCAGTCTCATCAATAATTGTATATATGTTGCATAGTATGGGATCCATTATCTACAGTAATGTATTATCCCTAAGAACTGCAACATATTTCTTTTCATAATTAAATTTAATGCTTATAAAATCACTATGTTTCTACCTTCATGTCACGATCGTCTATGGGTGAGAGAGAGGACCAAGGCGCAGCGTGTGCAAAATACATTCTCTTTTATTTAGAGAAAGGAAAAACACGAAACGAACACTGAATACAAACTAAACAAAACAACAAACGTGAAGCTAAAATGCCGTAAGTGCAATGACAAGCAACAAACGTTCAACATAGACAATTACCCACAAAACCCCAATGCCTATGACTGCCTTAAATATGGCTCTCAATCAGAGACAATGAACCACAGCTGCCTCTAATTGAGAACCAATCTAGGCAGCCATAGACATAACTAGACAACTACACTAGACACTGCCCCATACACATACAACACCCCTAGACACTACAAAAACACATACATTCCCCATGTCACACCCTGACCTAACTAAAAAACATAAAGAAAACAAAGAATACTAAGGCCAGGGCGTGACACTTCATCTTTTTTTCTGCCCTGTTTTTCTGCCCTGTACGTCGACCCCTGACTCCAAGTTGGTTCAACCTACTCTCTTTACATATAACCAAATGCTTGTAGGCCTAACCAAAGCAACTCTGTTTCCATAAGGGTGAGGGATGTACATTTTACTCAAGACAGTTAATGGTTTCAGTGCACTCAAGGTTCATGCACCTCACCTGGATCAGGTACTAATTGTTTTGCTTGAAAATAAAGGAGAGCCGCACACTCTAGGAGCTCGGATGCAAAAATGTAATATCCAACGTTTCGACAGCAAAGCTGTCTTCATCAGGGTATAATCAAACACTGCAGGATGACTTGTTTATATAGTGTCAAAAGACACACAGGTATCTGTAATCATGGCCAAGAGTGGCCTAATATCATTGGTTAATTCTCAAATATTAAAATGGCATACAAAGAACTAATTATTTTGCTAACTTAGACACATCCAATTACCAATGCTTTTCACCATGACAGCAAGGACAACCCCTGAGAGCAGTGTGTGTTTTGCATAATGTCTACTCAGAGGTGGAGTGGTTGTTCTGCTTTGCTTAGCTGCCTAGTTCTGGTTATAGGGGATGGAAATGATAAGGGATATATATGCTTAAGGGTAATGATTAAAATATTCCACCCTGAAACCATATAATTGTATGAAATTTATTAGAATCATAAAACTATAATCTGATGTGTGTAGTTTTGTCAGTGTCACGCCCTGACCTTAGAGAGCATTTTTATTTATCTTTTGGTTAGGTCGGGGTGTGATTTGGGTGGGCATTCTAGTTTATCTATTTCTTTGTTGGCCGGGTATGGTTCCCAATCAGAGGCAGCTGTCTATCGTTGTCTCTGATTGGGGATCATACTTAGGCAGCCTTTTTTCCCACCTTAGGTTGTGGGATCTTGTTTTTGCATAGTTGCGGTCTAGCCCTGCAGATCGTTACATTTTTGTTTGGTCGGAGTTCAGTATTAAAAATCATGAGCACTTTCCACGCTGAGCTTTAGTCTCATTCATCTAACGACGGACGTAACAGTCAGAATTAGAACAAGGACCTTCTGTTCCTTTTTAGTATGTAAGCAGGATGCAAGTGTGAAACGAATGATCAAATGAGCTATCGACAGACAAGCTGTACTACTGTGTTCCTTACAGGACATCCTGTCTCCACCCGTGGAGGGGAGAAACTGTTAGGCTTGCAGAAAATTGTTAAACATGTTGTAGATTAAAGAAACAATGTATCTGTGTAGTGGAAAAACACCGACTGTCTGAACAAGGCGTAGCTTAAGCTTTGAGCTTGTTTGTGTGTGTTATAAAGACTGTTTGCATTCTTGACTTCAGAACGTTCTCGTGAATAAACTGTACTAACCTTTTGCATAAGCTGAGTCTTTGCCTAATTATTATTAAACCCATGGTCTTACAAACCTCGAGGATTGGTCAAAACGATTGAATGTTAGTTATTATCATTGTGATTGAAAATTCCCGTAACAGGAAATTAGGTGTGTCAGAAGTGTTCAGCTCCATTTCTGGACTGCTGGAGTTTATAGCAGTCCAGTCCATTTTCATTGTGTGCTTTTGAGAGAGAGAAGAGGAAGATCAGATGCATTTTATTTACTTAGTGGAGCTAATTATTCAAGCATGGTGATTTATAAGAACAGATGCTTAAAATAGGGCTAAATAGGCTAATAGTAGGCCTGTGGTGCAACGCTGTATGATGTGTAGGCTATAGTGAAATGTAGGCCACTGTTAGGGCAAACATGGTCTCAAATCACTGATGCAAAAGAGGTGCTGTGCATATTGAATGAGAATATGGCATCATGGGACTCCTCTCCATATTCCAAGGTTCTGAAAAAACATTTACAGGCTAGCGCAAGAACAGTATGGCTACCTGTAAAGAGATGATGGGCTATACAGAATCAAACAGCCAAATGTAGGAAGGTGGGTTGGCTTCCTCAAATCAAATCAAATTTTATTGGTTACATACACATGGTTAGCAGATGTTAATGCGAGTGTAGCAAAATGCTTGTGCTTCTAGTTCCGACAGTGCAGTAATATCTAACAAGTAATCTAACAATTCCATAACTACCTCATGCACACCAATCTAAGTAAAGGGATGGAATAAGAATATGTACATATATAGTTGAAGTCAGAAGTTTACATACACCTTAGCCAAATACATTTAAACTCAGTATTTCACAATTCCTGACATTTAATCCTAGTAAAATTTCGCTGTCTTGGGTTAGTTAGGATCACCACTTTATTTAAAAAATGTGAAATGTCAGAATAATAGTAGAGATTTATTTGAGCTTTTATTTATTTCATCACATTCCCAGTGGGTCAGAAGTTTACATACACTCAATTCGTATTTGGTAGCATTGCCTTTAAATTGTTTAACTTGTGTCAAACCAAACATTCCTCCTGACAGAGCTGGTGTAACTGAGTCAGGTTTGTAGGCCTCCTTGCTCACACACACTTTTTCAGTTCTGCCCACACATGTTTTGTAGGATTGAGGTCAGGGCTTTGTGATGACCACTCTAATACCTTGACTTTGTTGTCCTTAAGCCATTTTGCCACAACTTTGCTTGGGGTCATTGTCCATTTGGAAGACCCATTTGGACCAAGATTTAACTTCCTGACTGATATTTTGAGATGTTGCAGCATATACAGTTGCAAAACGTAGTCTGGCCTTTTTTATGCCGGTTTTGGAGCAGTAGCTACTTCCTTGCTGAGCGGCCTTTCAGGTTATGTCGATATAGGACTCGTTTTACTGTGGATATAGATACTTTTGTACCCGTTTCCTCCAGCATCTTCACAAGGTCCTTTGCTGTTGTTCTGGGATTGATTTGCACTTTTTGCACCAAAGTACCTTCATCTCTAGGAGACAGAACGCTTCTCCTTCCTGAGCGGTATGACGGCTGTGTGGTCCCATGGTGTTTATACTTGCGTACTATTGTTTGTACAGATGAACGTGGTACCTTCAGGCATTTGGAAATTGCTCCCAAGGATGAAACAGACTTGTGGAGGTCTACAGGAAAAGCAGCTAGTGTTCAGCATATGTGGAAACTCCTTCAAGACTGTTGGAAAAGCATTCCAGGTGAAGCTGGTTGAGAGAATGCCAAGAGTGTGCAAAGCTGTCATCAAGGCAAAGGGTGGCTATTTGAAGAATCTCAAATATAGTTTGATTTCTTTTACACTTTTTTGGTTACTACATAATTCCATATGTGTTATTTAATAGTTGTGATGTCTTCACTATTATTCTACAATGTAGAAAATAGTAAAAATAAAGAAAAACCCTTGAATGAGTAGGTGTGTCCAAATTGTTGACTAATACTGTATGCCAGCCGTGACAGTGGCAAATAAAATCTAACTACATTAATCCAGCATATTGAAGCTATTCTATAATGCCTTGTAGAAAATAGTAAAAATAAAGAAAGACCCGTAGGTGTTCTAAAACTTTTGACCGGTAGTGTATACAGTATTTTTTTGTTTTGAATTACATAATAAAAAAAATCTTTACTGACGAATTTCTTTGAGTTTTTAATTAATTAATTTGCCGAGTAGCATAAATATGATTTATTCCATGACATCTACACATTTATTGTGACAGCTTATAATATAATTTCCCTTAGAAATGCATAGGTTTGGAGAGAATTACAATAATAAATAGTCAAGATAGTAGATAGTGGGCTCTTATCAATGAGACCAACGTTGAGAAAGGTGGTCATGATCGCATTGTTGGACTGGGACCAGCCCCGCCAAAAGCGCAGGTCTATGTGGGTCCAGGGATGGTTGAAGTCCCGAAAGCAGGCACGAGAGTTCCACCGTCTCATTCAAGAGTTTTGACTGTTTGGAGAGGAATTCCAAGGCTACTTTCGTCTGGACTGAAGTCAGTTTGATCAACTGCTCCAGATGGTTGGATTGCCAGGATGGATACCATCTACTGGGAGTCCATCAGCACAGTTGAATGCCTGGAGATTTGTCTCTGGTAAACTAAATTCAAGTGAATTTTTAGAGTTTGTTACCATAATTGGGAAACCCAGCTGCGAGTTGCCCAGTGACGCGAGCCTACCAGACGAGCTAAATGCCTTTTTATGCTTCGAGGCAAGCAACACTGAAGCATGAAAGAGAGCACCAGCTGTTCCAGACAACTGTGTGATCACGCTCTCCGTAGCCGATGTGAGCAAGCCCTTTAGACAGGTAAACATTCACAAGGCCGCGGGGCCAGATGAATTACCAGGATGTGTACTCAGAGCATGCACGGACCAACTGGCAAGTGTCTTCACTGACATTTGCAACCTCTCCCTGACCGAGTCTGTAATACCTACATGTTTAAAGCAGACCACCATAGTCCCTGTGCCCAAGAAATCCAAGGTAACCTTCCTGAATGACTACCGCCTCGTAGCACTCACGTCGGTAGACATATACCCTAGCCTGAAGAAGATTTAAGATTAATTTGTTTTCCTGTAGGAATAATAGATAAGTTACTGTTGCTAAACTCAGCAAAAAAAGAAACGTCCCTTTTTCAGAACCCTGTCTTTCAAAGACAATTTGTAAAAATCCAAATAACTTCACAGATCTTCATTGTAAAGGGTTTAAACACTGTTTCACATGCTTGTTCAATGATCCATAAAAGCAATTATGAACATGCACCTGTGGAACGGTCGTTAAGACAGTAACAGCTTACAGACGGTTGGCAATTAAGGTCACAGTTATGAAAACTTAGGACACTAAAGAGGCCTTTCTACTGACTCCAAAAGAAAGATGCCCAGGGTCCCTGCTCATCTGCGTGAATGTGCCTTAGGCATGCTGCATAGAGGCATGAGGACTGCAGATGTGGCCAGGGCAATAAATTGCAATGTCGTACAGTGAGACGCCTAAGACAGCGCTACAGGGAGACAGGATGGACAGACGATCGTCCTCGCAGTGGCAAACCATGTGTATCAACGCCTGCACAGGGTCAGTACATCTGAACATCACACTTGCGGGACAGGTACAGGTTGGCAACAACAACTGCCCGAGTTACACCAGGAACGCACAATCCCTCCATCAGTGCTCAGACTGTCCGCAATAGGCTGAGAGAGGCTGAACTGAGGGCTTGTAGGCCTGTTGTAAGGCAGGTCCTCACCAGACATCACTGGCAACAACGTCGTCTATGGGGACAAACCCACCGTCACTGGACCAGACAGGACTGGCAAAAAGTGCCCTTCGCTGACGAGTCGTGGTTTTGTCTCACCAGGGTTGATGGTCGGATTTGCGTTTATCGTCGAAGGAATGAGCGTTACACCAAGGCCTGTACTCTGGACCGGGATCGATTTGGAGGTGGAGGGTCCATCATGGTCTGGGGCGGTGTGTCACAGCATCATCGGACTGAGCTTGTTGTCATTGCAGGCAATCTCAACGCTGTGCCTTACAGGGAAGACATCATCCTCCCTCATGTGGTACCCTTCCTGCAGGCTCATCCTGACATGACCCTTCAGCACGACAATGCTACCAGCCATACTGCTCGTTCTGTGCGTGATTTTCTGCAAGACAGGAATGTCAGTGTTCTGCCATGGCCAGCGAAGAGCCCGGATCTCAATCCCATTGAGCACTTCTGGGAACAGTTGGATCAGATGGTGAGGGCTAGGGCCATTCCCCCCAGAAATGTCTGGGAACTTGCAGGTGCCTTGGTGGAAGAGTGGGGTAACATCTCACAGCAAGAACTGGCAAATCTGGTGCAGTCCATGAGGAGGAGATGCACTGCAGTATTTAATGCAGCTGGTGGCCATACCAGATACTGACTGTTACTTTGATTTTGCCCCCCCCCCCCCCCCCCCCTTTATCCAGTGACACATTATTCCATTTCTGTTAGCCACATGTCTGTGGAACTTGTTCAGTTTATGTCTCAGTTGTTGAATCTTAACACTTCTTATGGCTGCAATCCCGTTAAAGGGATGATATGACAACAGCCAGTGAAAGTGCAGGGCGCCAAATTCAAACAACAGAAATCTCATAATTAAAATTCCTCAAACATACAAGTATCTTATACTATTTTAAAGGTAATCTTGTTGTTAATCCCACCAAAGTGTCCGATTTCAAATAGGCTTTACAGCGAAAGCACCACACATGATTATGTTAGGTCACCGCATAATCACAGAGAAACACAGCTATTTTTCCAGCCAAAGACAGGAGTCACAAAAAGCAGAAATAGAGATAAAATTAATCACTAACCTTTGATGATCTTCATCAGATGACACTCATAGGACTTCATGTTACACAATACATATATGTTTTGTTCGATTAAGTTCATATTTATATCCAAAAACCTCAGTTTACATTGGCGCCATGTTCAGAAATGCCTCCAAAATATCCGGAGAAATTGCAGAGAGCCATGTCAAATAACATAAATACTCATCATAAACTTTGATGAAAGATACATGTTTTACATAGAATTAAAAGATACACTTGTTCTTAATGCAACCACTGTGTCAGATTTCAAACATCTTTACGGCAAAAGCACAATACTCAATAACCTGAGAACAGCGTTCAGCCACAAAAGGAAGCCATACAGTTACCCGCCAAATTGTGCAGTCAACAAAACTCATAAAAAGCATTATAAATCTTCACTTACCTTTGCTGATCTTCGTCGGAATGCACTCCCAGGACTCCCACAAGAAATGTTTGTTTTGTTCGGTAATGTCCATCATTTATGTCCAAGTAGCCACTTTTGTTAGCGCGTTTAGTACACAAATCCAAACGCTCATGCAGGTCCAGTCGAACGTCAGACGAAAACTTCAAAAAGTTATATTACAGGTCGAAGAAACTTGTCAAACTAAGTATAGAATCAATCTTTAGGATGTTGTTATCATAAATATTCAATAACGTTCCAACCGGAGAATTCCTCTGTGTCTATAGAAGTAATGGAACGCAAGTCGATATCATGTGGAATGCGCATGACCAGGACCTGGATCTCTGCCAGACTACTGACTCATTCCCCTCTCATTCAGCCCCACATCACAGTAGAAGCTTCATTCAAGGTTCTACAGACTGTTGACATCTAGTGGAAGTCGTAGGAAGTGCAAACAGATCAATATCCTACTGTGTTTTCAATAGGCGATGAGTTGAAAATCGACCAACTTCAGATTTCTCACTTCCTGGTTGGATTTCTTCTCAGGTTTTTGCCTGCCACATGAGTTCGGTTATGGCCACAGACATAATTCAAACAGTTTTAGAAACTTCAGAGTGTTTTCTATCCAATACTAATAATAATATGCATATATTAGCAACTATGACTGAGGAGCAGGCCGTTTACTATGCTAAGCTACTCAATACTGCCCCTGCAGCCATAAGAAGTTAAGTTCATACAAATATTTACACATGTTAAGTTGCTGAAAATAAACGCAGTTGACAGTGAGAGGACTTTTCTTTTTTTTCTGAGTTTATGTGTCTAAAAACTCTGCCACTATACGTTGCACAAGCCATCTATATTAGTATTTGTGGTTAAGCCCTAGCAGTTGCAAACGTGTGCTTGCAGGCTAGGTCTGACTCAGACCGAAACTAGATTAAGAAAAGTAATCACTGTCAAAGTGGCACGGTTTTGAGGATACTGTGAAAATTATTATCTCCTCCTTGTGTCCAACAACCGCATGCAACCATCTGCTACACATGCTTGTAGATAGATACCTGCATTCAGTGTGGTTGCTTAAGCCTCGATCACACCACACCGACAGCGTATATTTCTTTGTGGTACACCACAAGTACATTCATTTCCAATGGAACGCAGCGTGGTACACCACAAGTACATTCATTTCCAATGGAACGCAGCGTGGTACACCACAAGTACATTCATTTCCAATGGAACGCAGCGTGGTACACCACAAGTACATTCATTTCCAATGGAACGCAGCGTGGTACACCACAAGTACATTCATTTCCAATGGAACGCAGCGTGGTACACCACAAGTACATTCATTTCCAATGGAACGCAGCGTGGTACACCACAAGTACATTCATTTCCAATGGAACGCAGCGTGGTACACCACAAGTACATTCATTTCCAGTGGAACGCAGCGTGGTACACCACAAGTACATTCATTTCCAATGGAACGCAGCGTGGTACACCACAAGTACATTCATTTCCAATGGAACGCAGCGTGGCACACCACAAGTACATTCATTTCCAATGGAACGCAGCCTTCTCTTGAATTAGCCATCATAATGCTCATAATGCATGCGTAAAATAATTGTGTAGAAATCTGCTTACATACCACTTATTTGAATCCGACAGTCACACTGTTTTAATTTCTAGAGATGATATACTTAACATTCATCTTCTGCTACCATTTCTGTCAAGCCGTCTACGCATACAGTTTGACGCATATGTTCAATTGGAAATGAATGTACTTGTGGTGTACCATAATGCAAAAAACGCTGTGGGTGTGGTGTTAAGTGGTGTGATTGAGGCTTAACGCTGCTGCATACCATTTTGAGCAGCTACACAACTACACTGAATGCAGTTATCTAACTATATACATGGGTTGCATGCGGTTGTTGGACCCATGGAGGAGATACGCTTAGATCACACCGACTTTAGTTCAACATTCACCTTATGCTACCATTTCTGTCAAGCCGTCTACGCATACAGTTTGACGCATACGTTAGATAAATTCAACGTATGCACCACACCGAATGAACGGCAACTGCCTCCGCAACGCTGCAAGGTAAACGCAGCATTTTTTGGGAAATGAATGTCATTCTGGTGTTCCAAAATGCTAAATGCAATGACACTGTCGGTGTGATCGAAGCTTTACCTCCATTCTGCTGCGATTTCAATTGGGCGCTCGTGGCATATCCCTCTCGCGTCCTTTTAATCCACGAGTCTTGACGGAAAAGCGCAGAGGCGAGGTGTAGGCACACAGCTCCTGGGATGAAGTATATAATCTATTGGAATTAAAACAGTGTGACTGCCGGATTCAAATAAATGGAATGTAAGTAGATTTTTACGCATGCATTATGATCATATTAATGGCTATTTCAAGAGAAGGCCAATCTGATTAATAGAGTTAAGGTAAGATTCATGGTTCATTGCGGCTTTTTCAATGTGTCCTTTTTATTAAAATGTTTTAGCACGAGACCATCATGAAATGCGTACCTTTCAAAGCATTTATGCGTGTTATACACGATGTGGCTAAGGTTTATCTATCCTAATTATAGCTTTAATATCATAAGAGGCGTTGGCGACTATTACGAGTGCAATTGCAGCAATATTTTATTTGTAGTGAGGAAATATCCATTAAAGCCTAATAGACAAGCAGGCTAATCAGACCTGTATTTGTCTACAGTATGTGCAGTCACCACCCAGTTAGCTGAGAGGCCTGTGAGAGAAAGGCTGAATCAAATCATATTATATCTCAATACTGGCCATTGACGTGCGTTGGCCTGAAATTGCTCCACATTATGATTAGATCTGAACGACACCATAAGTGCGTTTTTCCTCATTTGGGCTGTGGGTTGCTCCGTTGGAACAATATCGGAGCGCAAGGATAAGATGTTGTCGATGACTGAAGAAAAAATAAGCATCCCGTAATTTAGTAGGGAGGAACACAGATGGTGCTAGACATCGCGCCGGCATGGATACAGGTAGCCAACCCACCTTCCTACGTTTTTTCATCCCTGTTTGATTCTGTATAGCCCATTTACTTTTTTTCAGGTAGCCGTCCTGTTCTTGCGCTAGCCTATAAACTGTAAACGTGTTTTTAAGAACCTTGTAATATGGAGAGGATTCCAATGCTGATAATCATATTCTCAGTCAATATGCAGAGCACGTCTTCTGCATCAGTGATTTGAGACCATGTTTGCCTTGAAAATGGCTGCACAGGAGGCTGCTGAGGGGAGAACGGCTCATAATAATGCCCGGAACGGAGCAAATGGAATGACATCAGACACATGGAAATCATGAGTTTGATGTATTTGATACCATTCCACCAACTCTACTCCAGCCATTACCACGAGCCTGCGCTCCTCAATTAAGGTGCCACCAACCTCCTGTGAGTGGCCTCCATTTCACTATAGCCAACACATCATACAGCATTACACCATAGACCTACTCTACATAAGACTGTTTGCAAGAAAGTTTGTGTCTCCTCTATAGCCACACCCTATTTTAAGCATACGTTCTAATAAATCACCATGCTTGCAAAATTAGCTAAACTAAGTAAATAATCTGCACCTGTTCTTCCTCTCCTCTCTCTTAAAAGCACACATAGGCCTACAACACTAGGCTATATACTCCAGCAGTCCAGTCCAGACATGGAGATGAACACTTCTGAGACACCTCATTTCCATCCCCAATAACCAGTAGAACTAGGCAGCTAAGCAAAGCAGAACAACCACTCCACCTCTGAGTAGGCATTATGCAAAACACACACACTGCTCTCAGGGGTTGTCCTTGCTGTCATGGTGAAAAGCATTGGTAATTGGATGTGTCTGCAAGTTAGAAAAATAATTAGCACCCAACCCAGGTGACGTGCATGAACCTTTAGGGCACTAAAACCTTTAACAGCCTTGAGTAAAATGTCCATCCCTTATGGAAACCAGGGTGATTTGGATAGGTTTACAAGCATTAGGTTATATGCAAAAAGAGTTGGAAGATCAAAATCTAGGACACTCCAATTAGAATAGTATTATGTTTCGAATGGCATGTTATATTTTGTATGATATGTATTAATTTTGGTATGTCGATCATTCATTTTGTATAATATGTCTATACATTATTATACATTAGACGTCTTAATTTCTGTAAAGTATTATTAAACCTCCATTTCAGTGCATGCTTTTTCATTCGGAAAATTTGAAATGTACAAAAAATTTGATTATCAGATAGAAGGGCCGGTAATGTTTTTATAAATTCCATGTTACCTGTAATATCAGTCTTAAATATAGCAGAAAAGCATATATAGTCCTTAGTTGTGGGATTCTGAAATCTCCAACAGTCATTAAGATTAATATATTTAAGAAATGGTTTAAGTGCATTGGAAGCATTCACTCGTGATGAGCTATGAGAAGGTCCAGATCTATCTATCTTAGAATCAATAATGACATTCATGTCAGTTTCAATAATAAGGGTATAATCCGGTAAATTGAGCAGGCTTCTGGTTATAGAAGGGAGAAAATCTTTGTGCTATGAGTTAGGAGCATAAATAGATACAATGTCACGCCCTGACCAGAGAGCTTTTTATTCTCTATGTTGGTTAGGTCGGGGTTTGATTAAGGGTGAGTTATCTAGGTGAATTATATTTCTATGTTGGCCTGGTATGGTTCCCAATCAGAGGCAGCTGTTTATCGTTGTCTCTGATTGGGGATCATATTTAGGTAGCCATTTCCTCATTGTGCTTTGTGGGATCTTGTGTAGGTATAGTTGCCTGTGAGCACTATTTTGAGTTTCACGGTTCGTTTTATTGTTTTTTCCTTTGAGTTTTCTATTCCAAAATAAAGGATGGAAACATACCACGCTGCATCTTGGTCTACTTCTTATGACGAACGTGACAGAAGATCCTACCACAAACGGACCAAGCAGCGTGGCCAGGAGGAGCAGGTATCCTGGGCCTGGGAGGACATCCTGGACTTGGGAGGAGATAATGGCAGGAGACGAAAGCCTTCCATGGAGGCAGACGCAAGCGGTGAAGGAAGGACAACGATGACACCGAGGTTCGCGGCCACGACGGAAGCCCGAGAGGCAGCCTCAAAACATTTATGGGGGGGGGGGGGCACATGGAGTGGTCGGCGAAGCCGAGGGGTGTGTCTGAGAGCGAAGAGGAATATTGGGATAGACTGAGCGAGGAGAATTGTGAGATAGTTGAGGGGACTGATGAGGTAGAGTGGCTGGTTTGGTGTCTGGAGCAAGACAGTCGCCGTGAGGAGCGTGGGACCAGTCAGGCACCAGGTTTTGCGGAGATACGCAATGTGTCTCCAGTGCGCATCCACAGCCCGGTGCGTTCTGTGCCAGCTCCTCGTACTTGCCGTGCGAAAGTGAGCATCAAGGCAGGACAGGTTGTGCCGGCTCAGCGCTCCTGGTCTCCAGTACGCCTCCTCGGTCCAGGATATCTTGCGCCGGCTCTACGCACTGTGTCGCCAGTGCGCCTTCACAGTCCAGTACGTCCTGTGCCTCCTCCCCCTACTCGCCTTGAGGTGCGTATCATCAGCCCGGTGCCACCTGTACCGGTCCCACGCATCATGCCTCCACAGTCCAGTACGTCCTGTGCCTCCTCCCCACACTCGCCCTGAGGTGCGTGTCACCAGCCCGGTACCACCAGTGCCTGCCCAACGCAACAAGCTTCCGGCGACAGTTCCTAGTCCAGAGCTTCCGGCAACGTTTCACAGTCCAGAACCTCCTACAACAGTCCGCGGTCCGGAGCCTCCAGTGTGGGTACTGGTGACGCGTCCACCGATGACGCGTCCACGAGCGAAGTGGGTACTTCACCCCGCACAGGAGCCGCCCCCGACGGTAGATGCCCACCCGGACCCTCCCCTATTGAGTCAGGTTTTGCGGCCGGAGTCCGCACCTTTGGGGGGGTACTGTCACGCTCTGACCATAGAGAGCTGTTTATTCTCTATGTTGGTTGGGTCGGGGTGTGATTTAGGGTGGATTATCTAGGGGAATTGTATATCTATGTTGGCCTGATATGGTTCCCAATCAGAGGCAGCTGTTTATCGTTGTCTCTGATTGGGGGTCATATTTAGGTAGCCATTTCCCCATTGTATTTGTGGGATCTTGACTATGTTTGTGTGTAGTTGCTTTCTGCACTGCATGTAGCTTCACGTTTTTTGTTTTATTCGCTTTATTGTTTTTGTGCTTTAAGTTTTCTCTTCCAAATAAAAGGATGGAAACATACCACGCTGCATCTTGGTCCACTCCTTATAAGGATCGTGACATTACTAATTTACCTAGCTCTGATCAATAGCTCTTAACAAGTTGTAAATTACAGTGCATGGAGAATGGTGTTATTTCTATCGGGGAAAAATTAAGTAGATGCTTTTTCCACTTGGAACCGGTAGGTTGGTTAGACCTTATTCGTGGTTTCCTTGCACGTAAAGGTGGTGGCATTATTAGGGAATTCAGTCAAGGTCAGAAATCGGGTATCTGTAGACACACCTCCGCCACACCTTCATCTATTCGATCTCCACCCAAACGAATAGCGGGTGAATAGCATGCTATTCACATGCTTAAGTTCAAGGTCAGAATACGCATAGAGAAAAAAGGACATAAAAAGGGAGTTCCATTCCATTTACGCACGCTTAACTTGGGTCGGAATCTGCCCCTAAGAGCGTTGTGCCAGTAACCGAAAAGTCGCTGGTTTGAATCCCCGAGCCGAATAGGTGAAAAATCTGTCTGTACCCTTCAGCAAGGCACTTAACCCTACATAAGTCGCTCTGGATGAGCGCATCTGCTAAATGACTAAAATGTAATGGCCTTTTCCCTATAGTGATCTCTTCCTATTGACCACACTAAAGGCAGGTTGGGCATCCCTGCTCATTCCCTCAGGAACAATAAGAACCTGACAGCTGATGGAGCTCCCACATTGTTGGCTGTTCCATGTCATGATATCATCATCATGCACTTAGGAAAAAAAGGAGATATCTAGAACCCAAAAGGGTTCTTCGGCTGGCCCCATAGGAGAACCCTTTGAAGAAACCTTTTTGGTTCCAGGTAGAACCCTTTTGTCTTCCATGTAGGACCCTTTCCACAAAGGGTTCTACATGGAACCCAAAATCAAAAAGGGTTCCAACTGGAACCAAAAAGGGTTCGCTTATGGGAACAGCCAAATAACTATTTTGGAACCCTTTTTTCTAAGAGTGTGGTGTAGAGAGGATTCAAGGTGCTGTCCCACCTCTCCCCAGAGGTAGACTTGGAGCAAGAAAAACTCAACTCCTCACTTGCGGTTTGGTGTTGTGATGTGATAGTGATCTATGTCCTCTCCCTACCCCCTCTACACACTCTCACTACCCCCTGTGTACACACACTCTCGCTACCCCCTATGTACACACACTCTCCCCCTCTACACATGCTCGTGACCCCCTGTGTACACACATGCTCGCTACCCACTGTTTTCACTCTCCCTCACTTCTATACACACACTCCAACCAAATTAATCGGTACAGCTATAGTCTAAATGGAAATCTGTGCGCTTTGTGATAATGATCACCGAAATGAATGACTGGCTGACTGCCTGGCTGGTTACTGTATATGACATCATTAGTTTCCTTTGGAAACATTGTTGTGGCTTTCCTAAAGTACACATTTTGATAGTGTCAATAAAATGCCCCTGACTTATTTCTCTACATTGAAAGTTAAAAACAGGTATGGACCCGTTTTTAATTTCATAGACTATATAACTTTTTTATCGTGCTTTGTGAGAAATGTATTTAAAAATAAATAAAAAAATCCTAAGCCTTATGCAAGGGGTCAGGCTACTTCCTTTACAGCCCTTATGTAAATCATTTAGACCAATCAAGGTACCACAAAGTTGGATTATTTGCATGTCCTTTGTTTGGATGGATGTGCAAGGTACTCTTGCTTAAAGCCACACTTTGTAATGGTGTGCATATCATTAAAGAGTGGGTCACCAACAAAAACATAAACAATGAAGCAAAAGGCATTCCATTAAATTTTTACATGAAAATAGCACTTGATTTTTTTGAAGCAGTATGTAGCACTCAATGAATGACATTCTACATTAGAGCAACATGTTATCTGAACATGATTTAAAAGCTTTTTGTTATTTGATAAAGTACAATTTTTTTAGGATCCCAATTTGCCTCTGCAAAAGCATCAGCTACTCTTCCACATGAAATGTGAA